>NC_084572.2:4272500-4332500 GCF_033978685.3 Nerophis lumbriciformis | reverse complement strand
GGTGCTGGACATTGAGTCCGAGCGGACCATGTTCCGCACCTCTATTGTCGAGGCGGCTGATTGGAGCTGTGGCCGCAAGGTAGTTGGTGCCTGCCGTGGCGGTAATCCTAGAACCTGTTGGTGGACACCGGCGGTGAGGGATGCCGTCAAGCTGAAGAAGGAGTCCTATCGGGTTCTTTTGGCTCATGGGACTCCTGAGGCAGCGGACAGGTACCGACAGGCCAAGCGGTGTGCGGCTTTAGCGGTCGCGGAGGCAAAAACTCGGACATGGGAGGAGTTCGGGGAAGCCATGGAAAACGACTTCCGGACGGCTTCGAAGCGATTCTGGACCACCATCCGCCGCCTCAGGAAGGGGAAGCAGTGCACTACCAACACCGTGTATGGTGCGGATGGTGTTCTGCTGACCTCGACTGCGGAAGTTGTGGATCGGTGGAGGGAATACTTCGAAGACCTCCTCAATCCCACCAACACGTCTTCCTTTGAGGAAGCAGTGCCTGAGGAATCTGTGGTGGGCTCTCCTATTTCTGGGGCTGAGGTTGCTGAGGTAGTTAAAAAGCTCCTCGGTGGCAAGGCCCCGGGGGTGGATGAGACCCGCCCGGAGTTCCTTAAGGCTCTGGATGCTGTAGGGCTGTCTTGGTTGACAAGACTCTGCAGCATCGCGTGGACATCGGGGGCAGTACCTCTGGATTGGCAGACCGGGGTGGTGGTTCCTCTCTTTAAAAAGGGGAACCGGAGGGTGTGTTCTAACTATCGTGGGATCACACTCCTCAGCCTTCCCGGTAAGGTCTATTCAGGTGTACTAGAGAGGAGACTACGCCGGATAGTCGAACCTCAGATTCAGGAGGAACAGTGTGGTTTTCGTCCTGGTCGTGGAACTGTGGACCAGCTCTATACTCTCGGCAGGGTCCTTGAGGGTGCATGGGAGTTTGCCCAACCAGTCTACATGTGTTTTGTGGACTTGGAGAAGGCATTCGACCGTGTCCCTCGGGAAGTCCTGTGGGGAGTGCTCAGAGAGTATGGGGTTTCGGACTGTCTGATTGTGGCGGTCCGCTCCCTGTATGATCAGTGTCAGAGCTTGGTTCGCATTGCCGGCAGTAAGTCGGACACGTTTCCGGTGAGGGTTGGACTCCGCCAAGGCTGCCCTTTGTCACCGATTCTGTTCATAACTTTTATGGACAGAATTTCTAGGCGCAGTCAAGGCGTTGAGGGGATCCGGTTTGGTGGCTGCAGGATTAGGTCTCTGCTTTTTGCAGATGATTTGGTCCTGATGGCTTCATCTGGCCAGGATCTTCAGCTCTCACTGGATCGGTTCGCAGCTGAGTGTGAAGCGACTGGGATGAGAATCAGCACCTCCAAGTCCGAGTCCATGGTTCTCGCCCGGAAAAGGGTGGAGTGCCATCTCCGGGTTGGGGAGGAGACACTGCCCCAAGTGGAGGAGTTCAAGTACCTCGGAGTCTTGTCCACGAGTGAGGGAAGAGTGGATCGTGAGATCGACAGGCGGATCGGTGCGGCGTCTTCAGTAATGCGGACGCTGTATCGATCCGTTGTGGTGAAGAAGGAGCTGAGCCGGAAGGCAAAGCTCTCAATTTACCGGTTGATCTACGTTCCCATCCTCACCTATGGTCATGAGCTTTGGGTTATGACCGAAAGGACAAGATCACGGGTACAAGCGGCCGAAATGAGTTTCCTCCGCCGGGTGGCGGGGCTCTCCCTTAGAGATAGAGTGAGAAGCTCTGTCATCCGGGGGGAGCTTAAAGTAAAGCCGCTGCTCCTCCACATCGAGAGGAGCCAGATGAGGTGGTTCGGGCATCTGGTCAGGATGCCACCCGAGCGCCTCCCTAAAGAGGTGTTTAGGGCATGTCCGACCGGTAGGAGGCCACGAGGAAGACCCAGGACACGTTGGGAAGACTATGTCTCCCGGCTGGCCTGGGAACGCCTCGGGATCCCCCGGGAGGAGCTGGACGAAGTGGCTGGGGAGAGGGAAGTCTGGGCTTCCCTGCTTAGGCTGCTGCCCCCGCGACCCGACCTCGGATAAGCGGAAGAAGATGGATGGATGGATGGATATATATATATATATATATATATATATATATATATATATATATATATATATATATATATATATATATATATATATATATATATATATATATATATACATTAGAGATGCGCGGTGTGCGGACACAACCGCGGAGTCCGTGGATTATCCGCGGGTCGGGCGGTTGAAATTAAAAAAAAAAAGATTTTAAATAGATTCAGGCGGGTGGCAGTTAAACCAATTGGGAAATATATATACATAGTTAAATGTTGTTACCCACATACGAAAAACGAGCAGCACTCTTTGAAACAGGCAATTATTTATCAGCAGGCACCTGCAGCATATGCCACAACAGAAGAAGAAAAATAAAAAAAGATGGCAACGCCGGCAGCAAACGTGGTACGCGACAAACTAAAAAAGGGAATACTAAAGACCAGGGGGAAAAAAAGGCCAGAAAAGTTCAGCGTGGACTCGTTTTTATGAGGTTGTAAATCAGGATGATAGTAATGCTGGCTACGTGATTTGCAAGAGCTGCGACGCTGTTTATGTCTACGACAGTCACAAAACCGGGACATCTAACATGGTGCAACACATTTGTGCAAAACCCCGAACCTCCACAAACACCCTGAGCATGAGCAGTTTTGTCCGCCGTGATCCCAGAAGAGTGCCACAGGATGTTAAAACAAGGCTTACAGATGCATGTGTGAATGCAGCTGCCTGCAGCAGTTTGAGTGGCGCGAGCGCGCTTGGAGGTGCGCTCAGCGCGGCTCCTAGATGATTGCGCACTGGTGTGCGTCCGGGCCGTGACAGCGTGGCATGCATTGAATGTCTCTGCTGCATTGGATCAGTCTCCTTTCTTTAACAGGCAAAAGCTTTATAACCTCACTAATGCCTTGCATCGTCTATATTAGATATATAACAACGGGCGGGTGCGGGCGGGTGCGGTTTTGATAAAATGTTAGTTCGGGGGGATGGCGGATGGGTGACGACTTTTGTGATGCGGTTGCGGATGAAATAATTGCCTATCCGCGCATCTCTAATATACATACATACATGCATACATACATATACTGTAGTGATGGGTCCGGCAACACCGATGCATCGGCGCATGCGTCGAGCTCATAGAGCAAAACCCTGTGTCGGTGCGCGTACCGCTTTTAGAAAGTCACGTGACCGATCATGAGCTGTTTTGGTCACGTGACCGATACGCCAACTGTGTCGCCTCCTCTGTGCCCTGTGAGCGGCTCTTTTCTACAGCCGGAGAAATAATAACTAAGAAGAGAAATCGTCTAAAATGTAATACGTCGGAAAAACTTTTTTTTTTTTTTTTTTAATAAAAATGTATAAAAAAATAAAATTAAAAAAATTCCCAGTCCAAATAGCTCAAAGAGCAGCACTTACCAGTGAGCTGCCTCTATTTTTTAAATTGTATTTATTTACTAGCAAGCTGGTCTCGCTTTGCTCAACATTTTTAATTCTAAAAGAGACAAAACTCAAATAGAATTTGAAAATCCAAGAAAATATTTTAAAGACTTGGTCTTCACTTGGAATAAGCGGTAGAAAATGGATGGATGGATGGGTCTTCACTTGTTTAAATAAATTCATTTATTTTTTTACTTTGCTTCCTATTACTTTTAGAAATACAATTTTAGAGAAAAAATACAACCTTAAAAATGATTTTAGGATTTTTAAACAAATACCTTTTTACCTTTTAAATTTCTTCCTCTTCTTTCCTGACAATTTAAATCAATGTTCAAGTATTTTTTTTTTTTTTTTATTGTAAAGAATAATAAACATTTTAGCCTCTGGTTTTTCGACGAAGAATATTTGTGAAATATTTCTTCAAACTTACTATGATTAAAATTCAAAACAATTATTCTGGCAAATCTAGAAAATCTGTAGAATCAAATTTAAATCTTATTTCAAATTATTTTGAATTTCTTTTAACATTTTTGTTCTGGAAAATCTAGAAGAAATACTGATTTGTCTTTGTTAGAAATATAGCTTGGTCCAATTTGTTAAATATTCTAACAAAGTGCAGATTGGATTTTAACCAATTTAAAACATGTCATCAAAATTCTAAAATGGATCTTAATCAGGAAAAATGACTAATGATGTTCCATACATTATTTTTTAAATTTTTTCAAAAAGATTCAAATAAGCTAATTTTTCTCTTCTTTTTGTCGGTTGAATTTTGAATTTTAAAGAGTCGAAATTGAAGATAAACTATGTTTCAAAATTTTATTTTATTTTTTTTCGTGTTTTCTCCTAAACCGTTCAATTAAGTGTTTTTTTTCATCATTTATTCTCTACAAAAAACCTTCCGTAAAAGGAAAAAAAAATGTACGACGGAATGACAGACGGAAATACCCTTTTTTTTTTATATATATATACATTTATTTATTTAGCTATTCTTGTTTAAATCACACTTACGTGTAACTTACAAATGACAATATATTTATTTATTTAAGTGTGTATCAAACTGGTAGCCCTTCGCATTAATCAGTACCCAAGAAGTAGTTTTTGGTTTCAAAAAGGTTGGTGACCCCTGTACTAGGGCATCAAATCAGTGTCAGTTGAGTCGGTCCATAGGTTGCCTGTAGGGATTTTTAATGTAATATTTCATTTAATCATGCATTGATACATTTTATTTCCCATGTGGGCATGTGGCACTGATTCGGTGGAATAATCGACCCATAAGAGATCTCCCTGTGTGTGACAAAGGCACTCTTTAAAATTCTTTTTTCGAAGCTTTTCATATTAAAAAAAAAAAATAACCTACATATCACGCCAGGAAGATCGCAATTTGGCTTTCAGTATTTGAGTTGTTTCATGAAAAAGTCCTTATTTCATGCAAACAGTTTGTCTTTAATGTGCAAGTCTTTTGTTTGTTTTGGACCACACTACATGAGAGTTAACGCTGCCTGGTTGTCTACTAAGAGGCTTTGTCGGATGAATCCAGGAGCATATGGCCTCAATAACATGCAAACAATAAAACATGTGTGTGTGTGGATATTTAATTTAAAAAGCCCTTCACACTTGGGGCCCTGCAAGCACACACACACACCCACACACACACACACACATTCTCATTAGTGAGCACTAATGAACACAAATCCAATATTATCTATTAATGAACAAACACACTAAATAAAGCAACAGTATTGGACTTGAATTAAAAAACAGTACACATGACCTTGGCTTTCCGCTGAGGAGGCATTAAAAGACAAATTATTTTCGTCATGAAGAGACGGAAAAACCACCTTCCCCAGGCTTCGCTACATTTCTTGAAAGGAGGCATTTTGTTCTGTTAACTATCCGGCAGTCTGTGCATTTTGTTTGTTTTTAGCGACAAGGGCCAACGTAGCTTATTTGTTAAAAACTAGAGATGTCCGATAATATCGGCCTGCCGATATTATCGACCGATAAATGCTTTAAAATGTAATATCGGAAAATATCGGTATCGGTACCGTTTTATTTTTTTATTTTTTATTTTTTTATTTTTGTTAAAAACTAGAGATGTCCGATAATATCGACCGATAAATGTTTAAAATGTAATATCAGAAAATATCGGTATCAGCTTTTTTATAATCGGTATCGTTTTATTTTTTTATTTCTTGTTAAAAACTAGAGATGTCCGATAATATCGGCCAGCCGATATTATCGACCAATAAATGCTTTAAAATGTAATATCGGATAATATCGGTATTAGCTTTTTTATAATCGGTATCGTTTTATTATTATTTTTTTTTTTTTTTTGTTAAAAACTAGAGATGTCTGATAATATCGGCCTGCCGATATTATCGACCGATAAATGCTTTAAAATGTAATATCGGAAAATATCGGTATCAGCTTTTTTATAATCGGTACCGTTTTATTTTTTTATTCATTTTTTAATTTTTTTGTTAAAACTAGAGATGTCCGATAATATCGGCCTGCCGATATTATCGACCGATAAATGCTTTAAAATGTAATATCGGAAAATATCGGTATCAGTTTTTTTATAATCGGTACCGTTTTATTTTTTTATTTTTTATTTTTATTTTTTTGTTAAAAACTAGAGATGTCCGATAATATCGGTCTCGACCGATAAATGTTTAAAATGTAATATCGGAAAATATCGGTATCGGCTTTTTTATAATCGGTATCGTTTTATTTTTTTATTTTTTTATTTCTTGTTAAAAACTAGAGATGTCCAATAATATCGGCCATGCTTTAAAATGTAATATCGGAAAATATCGGTATTAGCTTTTTTATAATCGGTATCGTTTTATTTTTTATTTTTTTTATTTTTTGTTAAAAACTAGAGATGTCTGATAATATCGGCCTGCCGATATTATCGACCGATAAATGCTTTAAAATGTAATATCGGAAAATATCGGTATCAGCTTTTTTATAATCGGTACCGTTTTATTTATTTTTTAATTTTTTTGTTAAAACTAGAGATGTCCGATAATATCGGCCTGTTGATATTATCGACCGATAAATGCTTTAAAATTTAATATCGGAAAATATCGGTATCAGCTTTTTTATAATCGGTACCGTTTTATTTATTTATTTTTTATTTATTTATTTTTGTTAAAAACTAGAGATGTCCGATAATATCGACCGATAAATGTTTAAAATGTAATATCAGAAAATATCGGTATCAGCTTTTTTATAATCGGTATCGTTTTATTTTTTTATTTTTTTATTTCTTGTTAAAAACTAGAGATGTCCGATAATATCGGCCTGCCAATATTATCGACCAATAAATGCTTTAAAATGTAATATCGGATAATATCGGTATTAGCTTTTTTATAATCGGTATCGTTTTATTATTATTATTTATTTTTTTTTGTTAAAAACTAGAGATGTCTGATAATATCGGCCTGCCGATATTATCGACCGATAAATGCTTTAAAATGTAATATCGGAAAATATCGGTATCAGCTTTTTTATAATCGGTACCGTTTTATTTTTTTATTCATTTTTTAATTTTTTTGTTAAAACTAGAGATGTCCGATAATATCGGCCTGCCGATATTATCGACCGATAAATGCTTTAAAATGTAATATCGGAAAATATCGGTATCAGTTTTTTTATAATCGGTACCGTTTTATTTTTTTATTTTTTATTTTTATTTTTTTGTTAAAAACTAGAGATGTCCGATAATATCGGTCTCGACCGATAAATGTTTAAAATGTAATATCGGAAAATATCGCTATCAGCTTTTTTATAATCGGTATCGTTTTATTTTTTTATTTTTTTATTTTTTGTTAAAAACTAGAGATGTCTGATAAAATCGGCCTGCCGATATTATCGACCTATAAATGCTTTAAAATGTAATATTGGAAAATATCGGTATCAGCTTTTTTATAATCGGTACCGTTTTATTTATTTTTTTATTTTTTTGTTAAAACTAGAGATGTCCGATAAAATCGGCCTGCCGATATTATCGACCGATAAATGCTTTAAAATGTAATATCGGAAAATATCGGTATCAGCTTTTTTATAATCGGTATCGTTTTATTTTTTTATTTTTTTTATTTCTTGTTAAAAACTAGAGATGTCCGATAATATCGGCCTGCCGATATTATCGACCAATAAATGCTTTAAAATGTAAAATCGGAAAATATCGGTATTAGCTTTTTTATAATCTGTATCATTTTATTAATTTATTTTTTTATTTTTTGTTAAAAACTAGAGATGTATGCATTTATCGGTCAATAATATCGGCAGGCCGATATTATCGACCGATAAATGCTTTAAAATGTAATATCGGAAAATATCGGTATCAGCTTTTTTATAATCGGTACCATTTTATTGATTTTTTTACTTTTTTAATTTTTTTTGTTAAAAACTAGAGATGTCCGATAATATCGGTCTCGACCAATAAATGTTTAAAATGTATTATCGGAAAATATCGGTATCAGCTTTTTTATAATCGGTATCGTTTTATTTATTTATTTTTTTATTTCTTGTTAAAAACTAGAGATGTCCGATAATATCGGCCATGCTTTAAAATGTAATATCGGAAAATATCGGTATTAGCTTTTTTATAATCGGTATCGTTTTATTTTTTTATTTTTTTATTTTTTGTTAAAAACTAGAGATGTCCGATAATATCGGCCTGCCAATATTATCGACCAATAAATGCTTTAAAATGTAATATCGGATAATATCGGTATTAGCTTTTTTATAATCGGTATCGTTTTATTATTATTATTTATTTTTTTTTGTTAAAAACTAGAGATGTCTGATAATATCGGCCTGCCGATATTATCGACCGATAAATGCTTTAAAATGTAATATCGGAAAATATCGGTATCAGCTTTTTTATAATCGGTACCGTTTTATTTTTTTATTCATTTTTTAATTTTTTTGTTAAAACTAGAGATGTCCGATAATATCGGCCTGCCGATATTATCGACCGATAAATGCTTTAAAATGTAATATCGGAAAATATCGGTATCAGTTTTTTTATAATCGGTACCGTTTTATTTTTTTATTTTTTATTTTTATTTTTTTGTTAAAAACTAGAGATGTCCGATAATATCGGTCTCGACCGATAAATGTTTAAAATGTAATATCGGAAAATATCGGTATCAGCTTTTTTATAATCGGTATCGTTTTATTTTTTTATTTTTTTATTTCTTGTTAAAAACTAGAGATGTCCGATAATATCGGCCATGCTTTAAAATGTAATATCGGAAAATATCGGTATTAGCTTTTTTATATCGGTATAGTTTTATTTTTTTATTTTTTTATTTTTTGTTAAAAACTAGAGATGTCTGATAATATCGGCCTGCCGATATTATCGACCGATAAATGCTTTAAAATGTAATATCGGAAAATATCGGTATCAGCTTTTTTATAATTGGTATCGTTTTATTTTTATTTTTTTTTATTTCTTGTTAAAAACTAGAGATGTCCGATAATATCGGCCATGCTTTAAAATGTAATATCGGAAAATATCGGTATTAGCTTTTTTATAATCGGTATCGTTTTATTTTTTTATTTTTTTATTTTTTGTTAAAAACTAGAGATGTCCGATAATATCGGCAGGCCGATATTATCGACCGATAAATGCTTTAAAATGTAATATCGGAAAATATCGGTATCAGCTTTTTTATAATCGGTACCGTTTTATTTATTTTTTTATTTTTTTGTTAAAACTAGAGATGTCCGATAATATCGACCGATAAATCCTTTAAAATGTAATATCGGAAAAAATTGGTATCAGCTTTTTTATAATCGGTATCGTTTTATTTCTTAATTTTTTTATTTCTTGTTAAAAACTAGAGATGTCCGATAATATCGGTCTCGACAGATAAATGTTTAAAATGTAATATCGGAAAATATCGGTATCAGCTTTTTTATAATCGGTATCGTTTTATTTTTTATTTTTTTTATTTCTTGTTAAAAACTAGAGATGTCCGATAATATCGGCCATGCTTTAAAATGTAATATCGGAAAATATCGGTATTAGCTTTTTTATAATCGGTATCCATCCATCCATCCATTTTCTACCGCTTATTCCCTTTGGGGTCGCGGGGGGCGCTGGAGCCTATCTCAGCTACAATCGGGCGGAAGGCGGGGTACACCCTGGACAAGTCGCCACCTCATCACAGGGTATCGTTTTATTTATTTATTTTTTATTTTTTTTGTTAAAAACTAGAGATGTCTGATAATATCGGCCTGCCGATATTATCGAACGATAAATGCTTTAAAATGTAATATCGGAAAATATCGGTATCATCTTTTTTATAATCGGTACCGTTTTATTTTTTATTTTTATTTATTTTTTTTTTGTTAAAACTAGAGATGTCCGATAATATCGGCCTGCCGATATTATCGACCGATAAATGCTTTAAAATGTAATATCGGAAAATATCTGTATCAGCTTTTTTATAATCGGTACCGTTTTATTTTATTTTATTTTATTATTATTATTTTTTTTTTTAAACTAGAGATGTCCAATAATATCGGTCTCGAGCAATAAATGTTTAAAAAGTAATATCGGAAAATATCGGTATCAGCTTTTTTATAATCGGTACCGTTTTATTTATTTTTATTTATTTATTTATTTTTTGTTAAAAACTAGAGATGTCCGATAAAATCGGCCATGCTTTAAAATGTAATATCGGAAAATATCGGTATTAGCTTTTTTATAATCGGTATCGTTTTATTTTTTTTATTTTTTGTTAAAAACTAGAGATGTCCAAAAATATCGGCCTGCCGATATTATCGACCGATAAATGCTTTAAAATGTAATATCGGAAAATATCGGTATCAGCTTTTTTATAATCGGTACCGTTTTATTTATTTATTTATTTATTTATTTATTTTTGTTAAAAACTAGAGATGTCCGATAATATCGGTCTCGACCAATAAATGTTTAAAATGTAATATCGGAAAATATCGGTATCAGCTTTTTTATAATCGGTATCGTTTTATTTTTTTATTTTTTTATTTTTTATTAAAAACTAGAGACGTCCGATAATATCGGCCTGCCGATATTATCGATCGATAAATGCTTTAAAATGTAATATCGGAAAATATCGGTATCAGCTTTTTTATAATCGGTACCGTTTTATTTATTTATTTATTTTTTTGTTAAAACTAGAGATGTCCGATAATATCGGCCTGCCGATATTATTGACCGATAAATGCTTTAAAATGTAATATCGGAAAATATCGGTATCAGCTTTTTTATAATCGGTACCGTTTTATTTTTTTATTTTTTTATTTTTGTTAAAAACTAGAGATGTCCGATAATATCGGTCTCGACCGATAAATGTTTAAAATGTAATATCGGAAAATATCGGTATCAGCTTTTTTATAATCGGTATCGTTTTATTTTTTTATTTTTTTATTTCTTGTTAAAAACTAGAGATGTCCGATAATATCGGCCTGCCGATATTATCGACCAATAAATGCTTTAAAATGTAATATCGGAATATATCGGTATTAGCTTTTTTATAATCGGTATCGTTTTATTTTTCTATTTTTTTTTTTTTTGTTAAAAACTAAAGATGTCCGATAATATCGACCGATAAATGTTTAAAATGTAATATCGGAAAATATCGGTATCAGCTTTTTTATAATCAGTATCGTTTTAATTTTTTTTAAAAAAAAAGGACCTTATCTTCACCATACCTGGTTGTCCAAAATAGGCATAACAATGTGTTAATTCCACGAATGTATATATCGGTATCGGTTGATATCGGTATCGATTGATATTGGTATCGATTGATATCGGTATCGGTAATTAAGAGTTGGACAATATCGGAATATGGGATATCGGCAAAAAGCCATTATCGGACATCCCTATTAAAAACTCTTTGTTACGTCGTGGTTCGTGATACACAACGTGGATTACCGTATTTTCCGGACTATAAAATGCACTTAAAATCTTGTTTTCCTCTCAAAACTCGACAGTGCGCCTTATAACCCGGTGCGCCTAATGTACGGAATAATTCTGGTTTTGCTTACCGACCTCGAAGCAATAATAAGTGTGACCAGTAGATGGCAGTCACACATAACAGACTGCACTATGATGGCAATATGACTCAAGTAAACAACACCAAACCTTGTAAATGTTCCCTTGAAAATATAGAACATTACACACGGCACTCAAAAATCTATCAAAATGTTTTAGTAGGACTTTGGTAAGCTATGAAGTCGCACCGCTTGATGGATTGTTGGCGCATTAAACATACGATTATTATTATGGTGTTTGTATAAGGTAAGACATTATCTGGCGTTTTGTTTTGCAATATTAGGCAAAAGCAACTTTTCTTACCTTCTGGTACGTGCTGATCGGTATTTGGGATCTGCATGAATCCTGAAAATTTATTTTTCTCTATCTTCTTGTTATGGGACATTCATCCTGTGCTGTTGTCATTTCTAATATAAAGTAGCGTAAAGTTCTTACTCATATCTGTTAGTATACTCGCTATGAACGCGCTAAAACATACCGGTGTAGTGAGTTTATATTATTCACCCAAAGAACTTAAGTTGTTAGAGAGTTCCGGTCGGACAGTTTTTCACGGGACACATTTCCGGCCTTGTTGTTGTTGCACTAGTGAGCCACGGATGAGGAGACGCTGCTCCGTTATTGATTGAAGTAAAGTCTGAATGTCATTAAAACAGTTAGCTCCATCTTTTGACACTTCTTCCACCCCCGTCCTTGCACGCTACACCGCTACAACAAAGATGACGGGGAGAAGACACTGTCGAAGGTGAGCCACATAAATAAGACCGCCCACAAAACGGCGCATCCTGACTTGACTGTCAGAAAGCGGCTTGAAGATGGTCTGTAAAACATCATATATGCAACATTTTGACCAAAGAACCACCATTACATGTCAGTGACCACAGATTACGCGCTAGCTGTCCAAAGTCAGGACCCAGGGTGGACCACTCATCTGTGCATCAGTTGGGGATGTCTCTGCGCTGCTGACCTGTCTCCGCTCAAGATGATCTCCTGCTGGCCCCACTATGGCCTGGATTCTCACCCTATTATGTTAGATCCACTATGGACTGGACTCTCACACTATTATGTTAGAGCCACTATGGACTGGACTCTCACAATATTATGTTAGATCCACTATGGACTGGACTCTCACACTATTATGTTAGAGCCACTATGGACTGGACTCTCACACTATTATGTTAGATCCACTATGGACTGGACTCTCACTATTATGTTAGATCCACTATGGACTGGACTCTCACACTATTATGTTAGATCCACTATGGACTGGACTCTCACACTATTATGTTAGATCCACTATGGACTGGACTCTCACTATTATGTTAGATCCACTATGGACTGGACTCACACTATTATGTTAGATCCACTATGGACTGGACTCTCACTATTATGTTAGATCCACTATGGACTGGACTCTCACAATATTATGTTAGATCCACTATGGACTGGACTCTCACACTATTATGTTAGATCCACTATGGACTGGACTCACACTATTATGTTAGATCCACTATGGACTGGACTCTCACACTATTATGTTAGATCCACTATGGACTGGACTCTCACAATATTATGTTAGATCCACTATGGACTGGACTCTCACACTATTATGTTAGATCCACTATGGACTGGACTCACACTATTATGTTAGATCCACTATGGACTGGACTCTCACACTATTATGTTAGATCCACTATGGACTGGACTCTCACAATATTATGTTAGATCCACTATGGACTGGACTCTCACACTATTATGTTAGATCCACTATGGACTGGACTCTCACAATATTATGTTAGATCCACTATGGACTGGACTCTCACACTATTATGTTAGATCCACTATGGACTGGACTCTCACACTATTATGTTAGAGCCACTATGGACTGGACTCTCACAATATTATGTTAGATCCACTATGGACTGGACTCTCACACTATTATGTTAGAGCCACTATGGACTGGACTCTCACACTATTATGTTAGATCCACTATGGACTGGACTCTCACTATTATGTTAGATCCACTATGGACTGGACTCTCACACTATTATGTTAGATCCACTATGGACTGGACTCTCACACTATTATGTTAGATCCACTATGGACTGGACTCTCACTATTATGTTAGATCCACTATGGACTGGACTCACACTATTATGTTAGATCCACTATGGACTGGACTCTCACTATTATGTTAGATCCACTATGGACTGGACTCTCACAATATTATGTTAGATCCACTATGGACTGGACTCTCACACTATTATGTTAGATCCACTATGGACTGGACTCACACTATTATGTTAGATCCACTATGGACTGGACTCTCACACTATTATGTTAGATCCACTATGGACTGGACTCTCACAATATTATGTTAGATCCACTATGGACTGGACTCTCACACTATTATGTTAGATCCACTATGGACTGGACTCACACTATTATGTTAGATCCACTATGGACTGGACTCTCACACTATTATGTTAGATCCACTATGGACTGGACTCTCACAATATTATGTTAGATCCACTATGGACTGGACTCTCACACTATTATGTTAGATCCACTATGGACTGGACTCTCACAATATTATGTTAGATCCACTATGGACTGGACTCTCACACTATTATGTTAGATCCACTATGGACTGGACTCTCACACTATTATGTTAGATCCACTATGGACTGGACTCTCACAATATTATGTTAGATCCACTATGGACTGGACTCTCACACTATTATGTTAGATCCACTATGGACTGGACTCACACTATTATGTTAGATCCGGTATGGACTGGACTCTCACACTATTATGTTAGATCCACTATGGACTGGACTCTCACAATATTATGTTAGATCCGGTATGGACTGGACTCTCACACTATTATGTTAGGTCCACTATGGACTGGACTCTCACTATTATGTTAGATCCGGTATGGACTGGACTCTCACACTATTATGTTAGATCCACTATGGACTGGACTCACACTATTATGTTAGATCCGGTATGGACTGGACTCTGACACTATTATGTTAGATCCACTATGGACTGGACTCTCACTATTATGTTAGATCCACTATGGACTGGACTTTCACAATATTATGTTAGATCCACTATGGACTGGACTCTCACAATATTATGTTAGATCCGGTATGGACTGGACTCTCACACTATTATGTTAGGTCCACTATGGACTGGACTCTCACTATTATGTTAGATCCGGTATGGACTGGACTCTCACACTATTATGTTAGATCCACTATGGACTGGACTCACACTATTATGTTAGATCCGGTATGGACTGGACTCTGACACTATTATGTTAGATCCACTATGGACTGGACTCTCACTATTATGTTAGATCCACTATGGACTGGACTTTCACAATATTATGTTAGATCCACTATGGACTGGACTTTCACAATATTATGTTAGATCCACTATGGACTGGACTCTCACAATATTTTGTTAGATCCACTATGGACTGGACTCTCACACTATTATGTTAGATCCACTATGGACTGGACTCACACTATTATGTTAGATCCACTATGGACTGGACTCTCACACTATTATGTTAGATCCACTATGGACTGGACTCTCACAATATTATGTTAGATCCACTATGGACTGGACTCTCACACTATTATGTTAGATCCACTATGGACTGGACTCACACTATTATGTTTGATCCGGTATGGACTGGACTCTCACACTATTATGTTAGATCCACTATGGACTGGACTCTCACACTATTATGTTAGATCCACTATGGACTGGACTCTCACACTATTATGTTAGATCCACTATGGACTGGACTCTCACAATATTATGTTAGATCCACTATGGACTGGACTCTCACACTATTATGTTAGATCCACTATGGACTGGACTTACACTATTATGTTAGATCCGGTATGGACTGGACTCTCACACTATTATGTTAGATCCACTATGGACTGGACTCTCACAATATTATGTTAGATCCACTATGGACTGGACTCTCACAATATTATGTTAGATCCACTATGGACTGGACTTTCACAATATTATGTTAGATCCACTATGAACTGGACTCTTACTATTATGTTAGATCCACTATGGACTGGACTTTCACAATATTATGTTAGATCCACTATGGACTGGACTCTCACTATTATGTTAGATCCACTATGGACTGGACTCTCAGACTATTATGTTAGATCCACTATGGACTGGACTCTCACACTATTATGTTGGATCCACTATGGACTGGACTCTCACACTATTATTTTAAATCCACTATGGACTGGACTCTCACTATTATGCTAGATCCACTATGGACTGGACTCTCACTATTATGTTAGATCCACTATGGACTGGACTCTCACCCTATTATGTTAGATCCACTATGGACTGGACTCTCACACTTTTATGTTAGATCCACTATGGACTGGACTCTCACACTATTATGTTAGATCCACTATGGACTGGACTCTCACACTATTATGTTAGATCCACTATGGACTGGACTCTCACAATAGTATGTTAGATCCACTATGGACTGGACTCTCACACTATTATGTTAGATCCAGTATGGACTGGACTCACACTATTATGTTAGATCCGGTATGGACTGGACTCTCACACTATTATGTTAGATCCACTATGGACTGGACTCTCACACTATTATGTTAGATCAACTATGGACTGGACTCTCACTATTATGTTAGATCCACTATGGACTGGACTCTCACTATTATGTTAGATCCACTATGGACTGGACTCTCACTATTATGTTAGATCCACTATGGACTGGACTCTCACACTATTATGTTAGATCCAATATGGACTGGACTCACACTATTATGTTAGATCCACTATGGACTGGACTCTCAGACTATTATGTTAGATCCACTATGGACTGGACTCACACTATTATGTTAGATCCACTATGGACTGGACTCTCACACTATTATGTTAGATCCACTATGGACTGGACTCTCACACTATTATGTTAGATCCACTATGGACTGGACTCTCACACTATTATGTTAGATCCACTATGGACTGGACTCACACTATTATGTTAGATCCACTATGGACTGGACTCTCACTATTATGTTAGATCCACTATGGACTGGACTCTCACTATTATGTTAGATCCACTATGGACTGGACTCTCACACTATTATGTTAGATCCACTATGGACTGGACTCTCACCCTATTATGTTAGATCCACTATGGACTGGACTCTCACACTTTTATGTTAGATCCACTATGGACTGGACTCTCACACTATTATGTTAGATCCACTATGGACTGGACTCTCACACTATTATGTTAGATCCACTATGGACTGGACTCTCACAATATTATGTTAGATCCACTATGGACTGGACTATCACACTATTATGTTAGATCCACTATGGACTGGACTCTCACACTATTATGTTAGATCCACTATGGACTGGACTCTCACTATTATGTTAGATCCACTATGGACTGGACTCTCACACTATTATGTTAGATCCACTATGGACTGGACTCACACTATTATGTTAGATCCACTATGGACTGGACTCTCACACTATTATGTTATATCCACTATGGACTGGACTCTCACTATTATGTTAGATCCACTATGGACTGGACTCTCACTATTATGTTAGATCCACTATGGACTGGACTCTCACACTATTATGTTAGATCCACTATGGACTGGACTCTCACTATTATGTTAGATCCACTATGGACTGGACTCTCACAATATTATGTTAGATCCACTATGGACTGGACTTTCACAATATTATGTTAGATCCACTATGGACTGGACTCTCACTATTATGTTAGATCCACTATGGACTGGACTCTCACAATATTTTGTTAGATCCACTATGGACTGGACTCTCACACTATTATGTTAGATCCACTATGGACTGGACTCACACTATTATGTTAGATCCACTATGGACTGGACTCTCACACTATTATGTTAGATCCACTATGGACTGGACTCTCACAATATTATGTTAGATCCACTATGGACTGGACTCTCACACTATTATGTTAGATCGACTATGGACTGGACTCACACTATTATGTTTGATCCGGTATGGACTGGACTCTCACACTATTATGTTAGATCCACTATGGACTGGACTCTCACACTATTATGTTAGATCCACTATGGACTGGACTCTCACACTATTATGTTAGATCCACTATGGACTGGACTCTCACAATATTATGTTAGATCCACTATGGACTGGACTCTCACACTATTATGTTAGATCCACTATGGACTGGACTCACACTATTATGTTAGATCCGGTATGGACTGGACTCTCACACTATTATGTTAGATCCACTATGGACTGGACTCTCACAATATTATGTTAGATCCACTATGGACTGGACTCTCACAATATTATGTTAGATCCACTATGGACTGGACTTTCACAATATTATGTTAGATCCACTATGAACTGGACTCTTACTATTATGTTAGATCCACTATGGACTGGACTTTCACAATATTATGTTAGATCCACTATGGACTGGACTCTCACTATTATGTTAGATCCACTATGGACTGGACTTTCACAATATTATGTTAGATCCACTATGGACTGGACTCTCACACTATTATGTTGGATCCACTATGGACTGGACTCTCACACTATTATTTTAAATCCACTATGGACTGGACTCTCACTATTATGCTAGATCCACTATGGACTGGACTCTCACTATTATGTTAGATCCACTATGGACTGGACTCTCACCCTATTATGTTAGATCCACTATGGACTGGACTCTCACACTTTTATGTTAGATCCACTATGGACTGGACTCTCACACTATTATGTTAGATCCACTATGGACTGGACTCTCACACTATTATGTTAGATCCACTATGGACTGGACTCTCACAATATTATGTTAGATCCACTATGGACTGGACTCTCACACTATTATGTTAGATCCAGTATGGACTGGACTCACACTATTATGTTAGATCCGGTATGGACTGGACTCTCACACTATTATGTTAGATCCACTATGGACTGGACTCTCACACTATTATGTTAGATCAACTATGGACTGGACTCTCACTATTATGTTAGATCCACTATGGACTGGACTCTCACTATTATGTTAGATCCACTATGGACTGGACTCTCACTATTATGTTAGATCCACTATGGACTGGACTCTCACACTATTATGTTAGATCCAATATGGACTGGACTCACACTATTATGTTAGATCCACTATGGACTGGACTCTCAGACTATTATGTTAGATCCACTATGGACTGGACTCACACTATTATGTTAGATCCACTATGGACTGGACTCTCACACTATTATGTTAGATCCACTATGGACTGGACTCTCACACTATTATGTTAGATCCACTATGGACTGGACTCACACTATTATGTTAGATCCACTATGGACTGGACTCTCACACTATTATGTTAGATCCAATATGGACTGGACTCACACTATTATGTTAGATCCACTATGGACTGGACTCTCAGACTATTATGTTAGATCCACTATGGACTGGACTCACACTATTATGTTAGATCCACTATGGACTGGACTCTCACACTATTATGTTAGATCCACTATGGACTGGACTCTCACACTATTATGTTAGATCCACTATGGACTGGACTCTCACACTATTATGTTAGATCCACTATGGACTGGACTCTCACACTATTATGTTAGATCCACTATGGACTGGACTCACACTATTATGTTAGATCCACTATGGACTGGACTCTCACTATTATGTTAGATCCACTATGGACTGGACTCTCACTATTATGTTAGATCCACTATGGACTGGACTCTCACACTATTATGTTAGATCCACTATGGACTGGACTCTCACCCTATTATGTTAGATCCACTATGGACTGGACTCTCACACTTTTATGTTAGATCCACTATGGACTGGACTCTCACACTATTATGTTAGATCCACTATGGACTGGACTCTCACACTATTATGTTAGATCCACTATGGACTGGACTCTCACAATATTATGTTAGATCCACTATGGACTGGACTATCACACTATTATGTTAGATCCACTATGGACTGGACTCTCACACTATTATGTTAGATCCACTATGGACTGGACTCTCACTATTATGTTAGATCCACTATGGACTGGACTCTCACACTATTATGTTAGATCCACTATGGACTGGACTCACACTATTATGTTAGATCCACTATGGACTGGACTCTCACACTATTATGTTATATCCACTATGGACTGGACTCTCACTATTATGTTAGATCCACTATGGACTGGACTCTCACTATTATGTTAGATCCACTATGGACTGGACTCTCACACTATTATGTTAGATCCACTATGGACTGGACTCTCACACTATTATGTTAGATCCACATCCGCAGTGCGCCTTTTAATCCGGGCGCCCTATGGTCCGGAAAATAGGGTAATGTTTATTATCAAAAGTGCAGAGAATTAGTACCTGTATCAATTCCCAGGTACCAGAAATGAGTGGCGTATCGTTCCAAATGTGAACACGTTATTGTTGAACCTCCTATTGTCTTGATGATTGGAAGTGATCATTATACCTGGGAAGAAAGCCGGCATCGTAATCCCAGACGACATATTTACAGAAGCTAAACCTCCGATATTGTCACAGAAAGAGCGCGGGATGATGAGCTTAGGCGGCCTCATTTAGCGAGGACACAAACAAATCCGCAGCTTGTTTACAAGACGACCGGCTTTTGGTTGGCGTGTTGGCGCCGAGACGGCTCTTAAAGTAGCCTCGTCATGTCCGCCATGACAACAAAATATCAATCAATCAATCGATCAATGTTTATTTATATAGCCCTAAATCACGAGTGTCTCAAAGGGATGCACAAGCCACGACGACATCCTCGGCTCAGATCCCACATAAGGGCAAGGAAAAACTCAACCCAATGGGATGACAATGAGAAACCTTGGAGGGGACCGCAGATGTGAGTGGATCTAACATAATAGTGAGAGTCCAGTCCATAGTGGATCTAACATAATAGTGAGAGTCCAGTCCATAGTGGTTCTAACATAATAGTGAGAGTTCAGTCAATAGTGGATCTAACATAATATTGTGAGAGTCCAGTCCATAGTGGATCTAACATAATAGTGAGAGTCCAGTCCATAGTGGATCTAACATAATAGTGAGAGTCCAGTCCATAGTGGATCTAACATAATAGTGAGAGTCCAGTCCATAGTGGTTCTAACATAATAGTGAGAGTTCAGTCAATAGTGGATCTAACATAATATTGTGAGAGTCCAGTCCATAATGGATCTAACATAATAGTGAGAGAGTCCAGTCCATTGTGGATCTAACATAATATTGTGAGAGTCCAGTCCATAGTGGATCTAGCATAATAGTGTGAGAGTCCAGTCCACAGTGGATCTAACATAAAAGTGAGAGTCCAGTCCATTGTGGATCTAACATAATATTGTGAGAGTCCAGTCCATAGTGGATCTAGTATAATATTGTGAGAGTCTAGTCCATAGTGAATCTAGCATAATATTGTCAGAGTCCAGTCTATAGTGGATCTAGTTAATATTGTAAGAGTCCAGTCCATAGTGGATCCAACATAATAGTGAGAGTCCAGTCCATAGTGGATCTAAAATAATAGGGAGAGTCCAGTCCATAGTGGATCTAACATAATAGCGAGAGTCCAGTCCATAGTGGATCTAACATAATAGTGTGTGAGTCCAGTCCATAGTGGATCTAAAATAATAGTGAGAATCCAGTCAATAGTGGATCTAGCATAATATTGTGAGAGTCTAGTCCATAGTGGATCTAACATAAAAGTGAGAGTCCAGTCCATAGTGGATCTAGTTAATATTGTAAGAGTCCAGTCCATAATGGATCTAACATAATAGTGAGAGTCCAGTCCATAGTGGATCTAACATAATATTGTGAGAGTCCAGTCCATAGTGGATCTAGTTAATATTGTAAGAGTCCAGTCCATAGTGGATCTAGCATAATATTGTGAGAGTCTAGTCCATAGTGGATCTAACATAATAGTATGATAGTCCAGTTCATAGTGGATCTAACATAATAGTGTGAGAGTCCAGTCCATAGTGGATCTAACATAATAGTGAGAGTCCAGTCCATACTGAATCTAGCATAATATTGTAAGAGTCCAGTCCATAGTGGATCCAGTTAATATTGTAAGAGTCCAGTCCATAGTGGATCTAACATAATAGTGAGAGTCCAGTCTATAGTGGATCTAACATAATAGTGTGAGAGTCCAGTCCATAGTGGATCTAACATAATAGTGATTGTCCAGTCCATAGTGGATCTAACATAATAGTGTGAGAGTCCAGTCCATAGTGGATCTAACATTATAGTGTGAGTCCAGTCCATAGTGGATCTAACATAATAGTGAGGGTCCAGTCCATAGTGGATCTAACATAATAGTGAGAGTCCAGTCCATAGTGGATCTAACATAATAGTGAGAGTCCAGTCCATAGTGAATCTAGCATGATATTGTAAGAGTCCAGTCCATAGTAGATTTAACATAATAGTGAGAGTCCAGTCCATAGTGGATCTAGCATAATAGTGAGAGTCCAGTCCATAGTGGATCTAACATAATAGTGTGAGTCCAGTCCATAGTGGATCCAACATAATAGTGAGAGTCCAGTCCATAGTGAATCTAGCATGATATTGTAAGAGTCCAGTCCATAGTGGATATAACATAATAGTGAGAGTGCAGTCCATAGTGGATCTAACATAATATTGAGAGTCCAGTCCATAGTGAATCTAGCATGATATTGTAAGAGTCCAGTCCATAGTGGATTCAACATAATAGTGAGAGTCCAGTCCATATTGGGGCCAGCAGGAGACCATTTTGAGTGGAAACAGGTCAGCAGAGCAGAGACGTCCCCAACTGATTCACAGATAATTGGTCCACCCTGGGTCCCGACTTTGGACAGCAATCGCATCATCCGTGGTCACCAAATCTCTGCCCCCCCCCTCTCAACGGCAGATCAACTGGTCTAAAAGGGAGGTCTATTTAAAGGCTAGAGTATACAAATGAGTTTTAAGATGGGACTTCAATGCTTCTACTGAGGTATATATATATATATATATATATATATGTAATATATTTTCAGCCTAAGGGGATTCTTCCATTGTAGGCTTCACCCACCCCCCCTCCCCCGGCCCCTCTACAGTCCACTTCCTCGGTCTCGGCCCTCGGTAATGAGAGGCCGTGGAAAAGCTGCGGACGTCGGCCTCCTCGGATGGCAACACGGAGCACAACTGTCACACAGAACGAGCTATGGAAGTCCCAGAGGTCCCATTAGTCAGTGCAGGATCTAGAGGAGGGTTTAACACTTCAAAGTGGGAAAGGCCTGATTATTAATACGGACTTATGGGTCACTTTGTGCAGCAAATATACTTTCAATCAAACCTGGTATTGGATCTAACATAATAGTGAGAGTCCAGTCCATAGTGGATCTAACATAATAGTGAGAGTCCAGTCCATAGTGGATCTAACATAATAGTGTGATAGTCCAGTCCATAGTGGATCTAACATAATAGTGTGAGAGTCCAGTCCATAGTGGATCTAACATAATAGTGAGAGTCCAGTCCATAGTGGATCCAACATAATAGTGTGAGAGTCCAGTCCATAGTGGATCTAACATAATAGTGTGAGAGTCCAGTCCATAGTTGATCTAACATAATAGTGTGAGAGTCCAGTCCATAGTGGATCTAACATAATAGTGTGAGAGTCCAGTCCATAGTGGATCTAACATAATAGTGTGAGAGTCCAGTCCATAGTGGATCTAACATAATAGTGTGAGAGTCCAGTCCATAGTGGATCTAACATAATAGTGTGTGAGTCCAGTCCATAGTGGATCTAACATAATAGTGTGAGAGTCCAGTTCATAGTGGATCTAACATAATAGTGAGAGTCCAGTCTATAGTGGATCTAACATAATAGTGTGAGAGTCCAGTCCATAGTGGATCTAACATAATAGTGTGAGAGTCCAGTCCATGGTGGATCTAACATAATATTGTGAGAGTTCAGTCCATAGTGGATCTAACATAATAGTGTGAGAGTCCAGTCCATGGTGGATCTAACATAATAGTGTGAGAGTCCAGTCCATAGTGGACCTAACATAATAGTGTGAGAGTCCAGTCCATAGTGGATCTAACATAATAGTGTGAGAGTCCAGTCCATAGAGGATCTAACATAATAGTGAGAGTCCAGTCAGTAGTGGATCTAACATAATAGTGTGAGAATCCAGTCCATAGTGGATACAACATAATAGTGGGAAAGCCAGTTCATAGTGGATCTAACATAATAGTGTGAGAGTCCAGTCCATAGTGGATCTAACATAATAGTGTGAGAGTCCAGTCCATAGTGGATCTAACATAATAGTGAGAGAGTCCAGTCCATAGTAAATATAACATAATAGTGAGAGTCCAGTCCATAGTGGATCTAACATAATAGTGAGAGAGTCCAGTCCATAGTAAATATAACATAATAGTGAGAGTCCAGTCCATAGTGGATCTAACATAATAGTGTGAGAGTCCAGTCCATAGTGGATCTAACATAATAGTGTGAGAATCCAGTCCATTGTGGATCTAACATAATAGTGAGAGTCCAGTCCATAGTGGATCTAACATAATAGTGTGAGAGTCCAGTCCATAGCGGATCTAACATAATAGTGTGAGTCCAGTCCATAGTGGATCTAACATAATAGTGTCTGAGTCCAGTCCATAGTGGATCTAACATAATAGTGTGAGAGTCCAGTCAGTAGTGGATCTAACATAATAGTGAGAGTCCAATCCATAGTGGATCTAACATAATAGTGTGAGAGTCCAGTCCATAGTGGTTTTAACATAATAGGAGAGTCCAGTCCATAATGGATCTAACATAATAGTGTGAGAGTCCAGTCAATAGTGGATCTAACATAATAGTGTGAGAATCCAGTCCATAGTGGATCTAACATATATATACCCAGAACCCCTTGCAGCACTAACTCTTCCGGGACGCTATAATATACACCCCCAGCTACCACCAAACCCCGCCCTCCCCAACCCCGCCGCCCCAATCTCCTGAATTCGGAGGTCTCAAGGTTGGCAAGTATGGTGTACAGCCCAATTCGTCTCTCCTCATTGAGCAAAATTGAACTCTGTCTCTGCATGATTCCTTGCTTCTTGTCTGTTTAATAGATGTCATCAGTGTTTGAACCTGACAGGGGCACTCCATTCAACGGAATGATAAGTGACCAAAGGGTATGCTACAATACGCGACGTAATAAGAAAACTTTGCAAAACTTCGGTGAACATTTTAATTGATAAAAAAATTATTTTAAAATTTGGCCGCACTAAAACTAAAGTAAAAAAAAAAAAAAGTGTTGTAAATTCAACAATGACACATTTCTTCGACACATTGTAATGGCTGACCATCCCGTTGACTTGTGTGTGGAGAATGCATATATGTTTAATAGTTATTTCTTTATTCATAGCCATGTTTAGTGTCTTAGCCATTGGAATGTGAATACATATCAGTGTTGAATGAGGGAGAGGCATCCCTTTTCTGTGGGTAGGAGGGTTTAAAGTTTGTTTTTTCCGTTTGAATGTCAGATCAACTAGAGTAGCCGATATGAATGTATTGGTGTGGTGATCTCCTGAAATTTCAGTAAAACTTGATAATATTCCTATTCTGTCTTGATGGTCCTTCTTACTCAGCATATATGTCATTGAAAGAACTTGGGATTGACCAGTAACTTAGATTTTTTGGCATTAAGAGCTGGTCAAGTGGCGCCATGTGCACACATAAAAGTCAAGAACTGCTTCACTATAAAGCTACCGTATTTTCCGCACCATAAGGCGCCCTGGGTTATAAGCCGCGCCTTCAATGAACGGCATATTTCAAAACTTTGTCCACCTATAAGCCGCCCCGTGTTGTAAGCCGCATCTAACTGCGCTAAAGGAATGTCAAAAAAACAGTCAGATAGGTCAGTCAAACTTTAATAATATATTAAAAACCAGCGTTCTAACAACTCTGTTCACTCCCAAAATGTACGCAAATGTGCAATCACAAACATAGTAAAATTCAAAATAGTGCAGAGCAATAGCAACATAATGTTGCTCGAACGTTAATGTCACAACACACAAAATAAACATAACGCTCACTTTCTGAAGTTATTCTTCATTCATAAATCCCTCGAATTCTTCTCCTTCGGTGTCCGAATTGAAAAGTTGGGCGAATGTGGCATCCAAAATGGCCGGCTCCGTCTCGTCGAAGTCATCGGAGTCAGTGTCGCTGTTGTCCAGCAGTTCTGTGAATCCTGCCTTCCGGAAAGCTCGGACCACAGTTGTGACCGAAATATCTGCCCAGGCATTTACGATCCACTGGCAGATGTTGGCGTATGTCGTCCGGCGCTGTCTCCCTGTCTTAGTGAAGGTGTGTTCGCCTTCGGTCATCCATTGTTCCCACGCCGTTCGCAGTCGTGATTCGAATGCCCTGTTGACACCAATATCGAGCGGTTGGAGTTCTTTGGTTAATCCACCCGGAATGACGGCGAGTGTTGTATTTGTGTGCTTCACTTGTTTTTTGACACCATCTGTGATGTGGGCGCGCATGGAGTCGTATATCAACATGGACGGAGCTGCGTGAAAAAAGCGTAAACTTCCCTTAACCACTCGCTCATCTTTTCTTCATCCATCCATCCCTTCGAGTTAGCTTTTATGATGACGCCGGCTGGAAAGGTCTCTTTTGGCAAGGTCTTCCTTTTGAATATCACCATGGGTGGAAGTTTCTGGCCATTAGCATGGCAAGCTAGAACCACAGTGAAGGACGACTTCTCATTCCCTGTGGTGCGAATATTCACCGTACGTGCTCCCGTTGTATCCACAGTGCGGTTCACAGGAATATCAAAAGTCAGTGGAACCTCGTCCATGTTGATAATGTTCTCTGGCCGGATCTTTTTTTCAGCGATCTTGTTTTTACAATATGCACGGAAAGTAGCCAGCTTTTCTTGAAAGTCTTTAGGCAGTTGCTGTGAAATAGTAATCCGTGTGCGGATGGAGAGATTGCGTCTTTTCATGAACCGGAAACACCAAGAAGCACCACCTTTAAAATCATCCAGGTGAAGTTCGCTTGCTAGCGCTGTTGCCTTCATTCGAATAGTGATGGTGCTGACACTTCTGCTTGCTGCTCTCTGCTCAACAACCCACTGTTCGAGTTTGTCCTCCAACAGTTGCCATCTTGCTTTGTTCCCTCGGAAACTCTGTTTTGTCTTCTTTACCTGGCGCAGTTCATCTTCTTGCTTCCTCCACCTACGCACCATTGATTCATTTATGTTATATTCTCTTGCTGCTGCTCTATTTCCGTGTTCTTCGGCATGACTTATTGCCTTAAGTTTAAATTCTGCGTTATACGCGTGTCGCTTAGTAGGAGCCATTTTGTGGTCTGGTCTTTACAGATGTAAACACACAAAGGAAATGAAACGTAATATCCGCGCGCTTTTTCTTTTTCTACGCGGGCGGGTGGTTGCTTACAGTAGAAGAAGAAGCGCTTCCTGTTCTATGGGGGCGGGTGCTTTCCTTGGCGGTTGCTTGCGTAGAAGATGGCGGCTGTTTACCGTAGTTGCGAGACCGAAACTTTATGAAAATGAATCTTAATATTAATCCATATATAAAGCGCACCGGGTTATAAGCCGCACTGTCAGCTTTTGAGTAAATTTGTGGTTTTTAGGTGCGGCTAATAGTGCGGAAAATACGGTAAGTTAGATGTATCGCTCCGGCGTGGTTTTCTCTTATTATATTACAGCGCACTGGTTTTATATGCGTGATTCTCGTACATTGATGAGTGAGAGCTCCAAGTTGTTTGCATGATGGTGCAGGAGTGAGGAGTTATAAGTGCATTTACCATACCCCTTCTTTTCCGAACAGCAGGAAGTGGAAGTAATGACTTTTGTGATGATTACAAAATAAAATAAAAAACGAGGTCTTTACAGGATAAGGTGATGGGAGGAGAAGGATGAAATGATCTTCTTATTTGGTGACTGCACACTCCATCTTCCCTCTGTGTCGCCATCCTGCAGACATTCCTTTCATTTATTTTTTTCCTTTAAGTAAGATTGCATCTATTCACTTCCTGCGTCCGCCCTTTCCTTACAATTAAGTTAAAGCGGGAATTGGAAATGATGAGGCGTCATCGATAACCCTAAATATTTCTGGATGACTTCCACCCGCATGTTCCATGATGGGAATTAACATTTATGTTGTACTTTGCATTTTTTTTCTGGAAAACTTTTAAAGCACGGGTAAAGGATTTTGAAATAAAGTAGGGCTTGTGATGAATTAATTACTGGGTTTTTTTCTTATAGCTGAATCGGCAAATCATGGAACTTGGGTGCCAAATGCTTTAATGCACGATAAAAATGAACTGTAAAATATATATATTTTATTAAAGTGGGTTTCTTACACATTTATCTGATTGTACAATACATCAAATAAATACAATTTAATAGATTGATTTAGCGTAATGAGCGGGTCTATTTTCTCTATTTTTATTGTCTAAATGTAACAGACTTCCTTGTGGTCTACATAACATGTGATGGTAGTTCTTTGGTCAAAATGTTGCATAGGTGATGTTTTACAGATCATCTTCAAGCCGCTTTCTGACAGTCGCTTCAGGTCTTATTTACGTGGCTCACCTTCGGCGGCGTCTTCTCCCCGTCATCTTTGTTGTAGCGGTGTAGCGTGCAAGGACGGGAGTGGAAGAAGTGTCAAAAGATGGAGCTAACTGTTTTAATGACATTCAGACTTTACTTCAATCAATAACGGAGCAGCATGTCCTCATCTGTGGCTCACTATGTTGTCCCCCCGTGAAAAACCGTCCGACTGGAACTCTCTAACTAAAGTTCCTTGGGTGAATAATGTAAACTCACTACACCGGTATGTTTTAGTGCTTTCATGGCGAGTTTACTGACAGATATAAGTAAGAACTTTACACTACTTTATATTAGAAATGGCAACAGCGGAGGATGAATGTCTCATAACAAGAAGATAGAGAAAAAGAAGACGCTTATCGACTGCGGTGTCGGCCGGACTACTTTCAGGACTTATCCAGATCCCAAATACAGATCAGCAGGTACCAGAAGGTAAGAAAAGTTGCTTTTGCATAATATTGCGAAACAAAACGCCAGATAATACAAACCCTGCTTCCATATGAGTTGGGAAATTGTGTTAGATGTAAATATAAACGGAATACAATGATTTGCAAATCATTTTCAACCCATATTCAGTTGAATATGCTACAAAGACAACATATTTGATGTTCAAACTCATAAACTTTATTTTTTTTTTTGCAAATAATAATTAACTTAGCGTGCCAAAGTAGTTGGGAAAGGGCATGTTCACCACTGTGTTACATGGCCTAGCCTTTTAACAACACTCAGTAAACGTTTGGGAACTGAGGAGACACATTTTTTAAGTTTCTCAGGTGGAATTCTTTCCCATTCTTGCTTGATGTACAGCTTAAGTTGTTCAACAGTCCGGGGGTCTCCCTTGCGGTATTTTAGGCTTCATAATGTGCCACACATTTTCAATGGGAGACAGGTCTGGACTACAAGCAGGCCAGTCTAGTACCCGCACTCTTTTACTATGAAGCCACGTTGATGTAACACGTGGCTTGGCATTGTCTTGCTGAAATAAGCAGGGGCGTCCATGGTAACGTTGCTTGGATGGCAACATATGTTGCTCCAAAACCTGTATGTATCTTTCAGCATTAATGGCGCCTTCACAGATGTGTAAGTTACCCATGTCTTGGGCACTAATTCACCCCCATACCATCACACATGCTGGCTTTTCAACTTTGCGCCCATAACAATCCGGATTGTTCTTTTCTTCTTTGGTCCGGAGGACACGACGTCCATAGTTTTCAAAAACAATTTGAAATGTGGACTCGTCAGACCACAGAACACTTTTCCAAGTTGCTCAGGCCCAGTGAAGCCAACGGCTTTTCTGGGTGTTGTTGATAAACGGTTTTCGCCTTGCATAGGAGAGTTTTAACTTGCACTTACAGATGTAGCGACCAACTGTAGTTACTGACAGTGGGCTTCTTCTGAAGTGTTCCTGAGCCCATGTGGTGATATCCTTTACACACTGATGTCGCTTGTTGATGCAGTACAGCCTGAGGGATCGAAGGTCACGGGCTTAGCTGCTTACGTGCAGTGATTTCTCCAGATTCTCTGAACCCTTTGATGATATTACGGACCGTAGATGGTGAAATCCCTAAATTCCTTGCAATAGCTGGTTGAGAAAGGTTTTTCTTAAACTGTTCAGAAATTTGCTCACGCATTTGTTGACAAAGTGGTGACCCTCGCCCCATCCTTGTTTGGGAATGACTGAGCATTTTCATGGAATCTACTTTTATACCCAATCATGGCACCACCTGCAAATTAGTTTGCCAGACCGAGTGAGGCCAGGGCATAGACTAAATAGCTCTTTGATTAGTGCCCGGGGAACAGGTGAGCGTCCCAAACACTAACCAGAGGCAGGTGAATGTAATCTGTCGTCATGGCAACTTCAACACACAAACTCAAAAAGGTGCTGAAGACACAAGTGACTCGAAAACGTAAACGTGTTATGATCGGGGCAGCGGATCATATTGCAGTCGACACACATCTCGTATGTGTGACTGCCATCTACTGGTCACACTTATCATTACAGCATGTAGCAAATAAAATTGCTTCGAGGTCGGGTAAGCACAACCAAAAATATTCCGTACATTTGGCGCACTGTCGAGGTTTTAGAAAAATTTAAGGATTTTAAGTGCGCTTTATCGTCCGAAAAATACGGTAAACTACTTTGAAGTAAGGTTGTCGAAATGATCAACACTCGGAAAAAGTATTGATACTAAATATGAAATATTTTCATAATTTTAAAATAAATAAATATGAATTTGTGCCTGGATTTTACTGAGATTGTCACAGCACACCTTCGTAGCCATTAATGCAATAGAAACCTGTGAAGTGAAAACCATTTCAGGTTTCTCTTGAACCCCATTGAGAGAATGCCAAGAGTGTGCAAAGCAGTAATCAGAGATAAGGGTGGCTATTTTGAAGAAACTAGAATATATTCTCAGTTATTTCACCTTTTTTGTGTTAAGTCCGTAGTGGATTTAACATAATAGTGATAGTCCAGGCCATAGTGGATCTAACATAATAGTGAGAGTCCAGTCCATAGTGGATCTAACATAATAGTGAGAGTCCAGTCCATAGTGGATCTAACATAATAGTGAGAGAGTCCAGTCCATAGTGGATCTACCATAATAGTGAGAGTCCAGTCCATAGTAGATCTAACATAATAGTGTGAGAGTCCAGTCCATAGTGGATCTACCATAATAGTGAGAGTCCAGTCCATAGTGGATCTAACATAATAGTGGGAGTCCAGTCCATAGTGGATCTAACATAATATTGTAAAAGTCCAGTCCATAGTGGATCTAACATAATAGTGAGAGTCCAGTCCATAGTGGATCTAACATAATAGTGAAAGTCCAGTCCATAGTGGATCTAACATAATAGTGAGTGTCCAGTCCATAGTGGATCTAACATAATAGTGAGAGTCCAGTCCATAGTGGATCTAACATAATAGTGAGAGTCCAGTCCATAGTGGATCTAACATAATAGTGGGAGTCCAGTCCATAGTGGATCTAACATAATAGTGAGAGTCCAGTCCATAGTGGATCTAACATAATAGTGAGAGTCCAGTCCATAGTGGATCTAACATAATAGTGAAAGTCCAGTCCATAGTGGATCTAACATAATAGTGAGAGTCCAGTCCATAGTGGATCTAACATAATAGTGAGAGTCCAGTCCATAGTGGATCTAACATAATAGTGAAAGTCCAGTTCATAGTGGATCTAACATAATAGTGAGAGTCCAGTCCATAGTGGATCTAACATAATAGTGAGAGTCCAGTCCATAGTGGATCTAACATAATAGTGAAAGTCCAGTTCATAGTGGATCTAACATAATAGTGAGAGTCCAGTCCATAGTGGATCTAACATAATAGTGAGAGTCCAGTCCATAGTGGATCTAACATAATAGTGGGAGTCCAGTCCATAGTGGATCTAACATAATAGTGAGAGTCCAGTCCATAGTGGATCTAACATAATAGTGAGAATCCAGTCCATAGTGGATCTAACATAATAGTGAAAGTCCAGTCCATAGTGGATCCAACATAATAGTGAGAGTCCAGTCCATAGTGGATCTAACATAAATGTGAGAATCCAGTCCATAATGGATCCAACCCATAGTGGATCTAACATAATAGTGAGAGTCCAGTCCATAGTGGATCTAACATAATAGTGAGAGTCCAGTCCATAGTGGATCTAACATAATATTGTGAAAGTCCAGTCCATAGTGGATCTAACATAATAGTGAGAGTCCAGTCCATAGTGGATCTAACATAAAAATGAGAATCCAGTCCATAGTGGATCTAACCCATAGTGGATCTAACATAATAGTGAGAGTCCAGTCCATAGTGGATCTAACATAATAATGAGAATCCAGTCCATAGTGGATCTAACATAATAGTGAGAGTCCAGTCCATAGTGGATCTAACATAATAGTGAGAGTCCAGTCCATAGTGGATCTAACATAATAGTGAGAGTCCAGTCCATAGTGGATCTAACATAATAATGAGAATCCAGTCCATAGTGGATCTAACATAATAGTGAGAGTCCAGTCCATAGTGGATCTAACATAATAGTGAGAGTCCAGTCCATAGTGGATCTAACATAATAGTGAGAGTCCAGTCCATAGTGGATCTAACATAATAGTGAGAGTCCAGTCCATAGTGGATCTAACATAATAGTGAGAGTCCAGTCCATAGTGGATCTAACATAATAGTGTGTGACAATCATTGGTACTTTAACTTTAACTCCATTCATAGTTGTGATGCCTTCAGGGACAATCTACAATGTAAAATAGTCATGAAAATAAAGAAAACGCATTGAATGAAGAGAAGGTGCGGCCAAACTTTTGGCCTGTCCTGAATGTGTTGTCAGATTTAGAGTTGGAAAAAGGTTTTAACAAGCAAATTCTGTGAAATGGCTTTTAAGCCAGCGGAGTTTGCAGGATATTTGAAGATATCAAAGCTAAGAATCCAGTCAGTTAACAGTTAATCCATCAAACATGCTGTGTTTGGGATCCAAATTGCTTTGACCGTATGAGCTCAAGAGCAAACTGGCATTACAGGTATATGTCTTGCAGCTTTATCTCAAGTCACCAGAGCTGGAGGATGGTAGGAAGAAAAATACTCACAACATAGGACTGGGATGCTATTATTCAACTCCCCATATGTAGATGTTTTTTTTAATTAAAATAATTAAATTAATGCATGCAAATGATCTAATTATCTTCCTGTTGACTCAACCTGTCACTCATTCACAGACACAAACACTTGTGGGACTTGAAAAATTTGTTTGTTTTTTCGCAGTCTGAATGTGGTATTAATTAATTAATTAATTAATTAACCTGCTTTGCTCTGCCGCCGTCGAGCTAAGTGGTTCATTGTAAATGGAGACAATACTGTCCATCAATCAATCAATCAATCAATGTTTATTTATACAGCCCTAAATCACGAGTGTCTCAAAGGGCTGCACAAGCCACAACGACATCCTCGGTTCAGATCCCACATAAGGGGAGACCGAATGCAATGGACGTCGAGTGGGTCTAGCATAATATTGTGAAAGTCCAGTCCATAGTGGATCTAACATAATAGTGAGAGTCCAGTCCATAGTGGATCTAACATAATAGTGAGAGTCCAGTCCATAGTGGATCTAACATAATAGTGAGAGTCCAGTCTATAGTGGATCTAACATAATAGTGAGAGTCCAGTCCATAGTGGATCTAACATAATAGTGTGAGAGTCCAGTCCATAGTGGATCTAACATAATAGTGAGAGTCCAGTCAATAATGGATCTTAACATTATAGTGAGAGTCCAGTCCATAGTGGATCTAACATAATAGTGAGAGTCCAGTCCATAGTGGATCTAACATAATAGTGAGAGTCCAGTCCATAGTGGATCTAACATAATAGTGAGAGTCCAGTCCATAGTGGGGTCAGCAGGAGACCGTCCCGAGCGGAGACGGGTCAGCAGAGCAGAGATGTCCCTAACCGATGCACAGGCTAGGATTAAGGTTAGTGTTAGGGTTAGGGTTAAGATTAGGGTTAGGGTTAGGGTTAGGGTTAGGGTTAGGGTTAGGGTTAAGGTTAGGGTTAGGGTTAGGTTTGGGGTTAGGGTTAAGATTAGGGTTAGGGTTAGGGTTAAGATTAGGGTTAGGGTTAGGGTTAGGGTTAAGATTAGGGTTAGGGTTAGGGTTAGGGTTAGGGTTAGGGTTTTGGGTTAAACATTTTTTAAAAAGTTAAAAAAAGTTAAAAAATTAAAAAAAAAAAAAAAAAAAATATTTAAAAAACTGAACATTTAAAAAATAAAAAAATAAAAAATAAAATATTTTTTAAAAAAATAAAAAAAAAATTAAAAAAATTTAAAAACATTTAAAAACATTTAAAAAATTTTTTTTAAATTTAAAAAAATAAAACAAAATTAAAAAAAAATAAAATAAAAAAAATAAAAATTAAAAAATTAAAAAAAATTAAAAAAAAATAAAAAAATAAAAAAAAAAATAAAAAAAAATAATAATAAAAAAAAATAAATAAATAAATAAAAAATAAAAAAATTTAAAAAAATTAAAAAAAATTAATTTTTTTTTTTTTTTTTTAAATAAAATAAAATTAAACAAAATTAAAAAAAATTACAAAAAATTACAAAAAATTACAAAAAATTACAAAAAATTACAAAAAATTACAAAAAATTAAAAAAAAAAAAAAAAAATTAAAAAAAATAAATAAAAATTAAAAAAAATTAAAATAAAATTAATAAATAATAATAAAAAATTAAAAAAATTAAAAAATAAAAAATAGAATATTTTTAAAAAAGTTAAAACATTTTAAAAGAAGTTAAAAAAATTATAAACATTTTTTTTTTAATTTTTAAGGTACTCATGATTTTCAAGGTAAAAAATGATTTTCAAGGTAAAAAAATGATTTTCAAGGTAAAAAAAAATTTTCAAGGTAAAAATTTTTTTTCAAGGTTAAAAATGATTTTCATGGTAAAAAAAAATTTCAAGGTACATTTTTTTTTCAAGGTTAAAAATGATTTTCAAGGTAAAAAAAAATGTCAACGTAAAAAAAAATTTTCAAGGTAAAAAAACATTTTCAAGGTATAATTTTTTTTTCAAGGTAAAAAAAAAATTCAAGGTAAAAATGAATTTCAAGGTAAAAAAAAATTCAAGGTAAAAATGTTTTTTCAAGGTAAAAAATTATTTCCAAGGTTAAAAATGATTTTCAAGGTAAAAAAAAAATTTTCAAGGCAAATTTTTTTTTCAAGGTTAAAAATTATTTTCAAGGTAAAAAAAAATATTTTCAAGGTAAAAAAAATTGTTTAAGGAATTTTTTTTTTTTCAAGGTAAAAATTTTTTTTACCAGGTCAAATTTTTTTTTCAAGGTTAAAAATGATTTTCAGCGGTCCACCCCGAGTCCCGACTCTGGACAGCCAGTGTGTTCACCACAATTAAGGTATGTAAAATATTTGTGTAAATAACTAATTTCGCAAACGTACATATCTGCGGCTAATACATAGAAAAATATTTTTGTTTTCTAAAATTTAGTGGGTGCGGCTTATATGCCGGTGCGTTCTCTTTTACAACTCCGTCTCAATGTTACGAGTTTACGAGTGTCTGTGTTAGTATTATTGACTTACAACTGCATTATTGTTGTATTGTTTCAGTTCCACAACTTCCTCAGTGAATTCACGTCCATGGCGATGACTTTGGTTTTGTTTGCTCAGCCGTTTTACTGCCTTGTTACAGGCACTGTTTGGAATCAATTAAAGTATGTAAATAAACATTTACAAAATATTTGTGTAAATAACTCATTTCGCAAGCATATCTGCGGCTTATAGTCCGGTGCTCCTAATATATGGAAAAATATTTTTGTCTTCTAAAATTCAGTGGGTGCGGCTTATATACCGGTGCGTTCTATAGTCCGGAAAATGCGGTATTTTTTACAACTCCATCTTGATGTTAGCTAGCCATGTATAAGCTAACATACCATTTTTGTCTGTAGGAGTGTTTTTATGCATTTTTGTGCATGCTAAATTTGAAGCTAGCATCATTAGCATTAGCTATTATGCTAACACGTCTACAAGTGTCTGTGTTAGTATTAATTAACTTACAACTGCATTATTTTTGTATTGTTTCAGTTGCACAAATTCCTCAGCAAACTCACCAAAACATCACCGTGGAGTTATTGGATCTGTTGAGCTGATTGGAGAGCTAGTTGGTGGGTCCATGGCGATGACTTTGGCTTTGTTTGCTCAGCCGTTTTACTGCCTTGTTACAGGCACTGTTTAGAATCAGTTAAACTATGCAAATAAACATTTACAAAATCTTTTTGTAAATAACTAATTTTGCAACGTATATATCTGCGGCTTATAGTCCTGGTGCGGCTAATATATGGAAAAATATTTTTGTTTTCTAAAATTCAGTGGGTGCGGCTTATATACCGGTGCGTTCTATAGTCAAGAAAAAACGGTATTTTTTACAACTCCGTCTCAATGTTAGCTAGCCATGTATAAGCTAACTATCATACAATTTTTGTCCGTAGGAGTGTTTTTATGCATTTTTGTACGTGCTTAACTTGAAGCTAGCGTTGTTAGCATTAGCTATTATGCTAACACGTTTACGTGTGTCTGTGTGAGTATAATTAACCTACAACTGCATTATTTTTGTATTGTTTCAGTTCCACAAATTCCTCAGTAAACTCACCAAAACGTCACCGTGGAGTTATTGGATCTGTTGAGCTGATTGGAGAGCTAGTTGGTGGGTCCATGGCGATGACTTTGGTTTTGTTTGCTCAGCCGTTTTACTGCCTTGTTACAGGCACTGTTTGGAATCAATTAAAGTATGTAAATGAACATTTACAAAATCTTTGTGTAAATAACTCATTTTGCAACGTATATATCTGCGGCTTATAGTCTGGTGCGGCTAATATATGGAACAATATTTTTGTCTTCTACAATTTAGTGGGTGCAGCTTATATACTGGTATGTTCTATAGTCCGGAAAATACAGTACATTATTTTTTTACAACTCCGTCTCAATGTTACGAGTTTACGAGTGTCTGTGTTAGTATTATTGACTTACAACTGCATTATTGTTGTATTGTTTCAGTTCCACAAATTCCTCAGTGAATTCACGTCCATGGCGAAGACTTTGGTTTTGTTTGCTCAGCCGTTTTACTGCCTTGTTACAGGCACTGTTTAGAATCAATTAAAGTATGTAAATAAACATTTACAAGATATTTGTGTAAATAACTCATTTCGCAAGCGTACATATCTGCGGTGCGGCTAATATATGGAAAAAAAAATGTTCTTCTAAAATTTTGTGGGTGCGGCTTATATACTGGTGCGTTCTATAGTCCGGAAAATGCGGTATTTTTTACAACTCCGTCTTGATGTTAGCTAGCCATGTATAAGCTAACATACCATTTTTGTCTGTAGGAGTGTTTGTATGCATTTTTGTGCATGCTAAATTTGAAGCTAGCATCTCTAGCATTAGCTATTATGCTAACACATTTACGAGTGTCTGTGTTTGTATTATTAACTTACAACTGCATTATTTTTGTATTGTTTCAGTTCCACAAAATCCTCAGCAAACTCACCAAAACATCACCGTGGAGTTATTGGATCTGTTAAGCAGATTGGAGAGCTAGTTGGTGGGTCCATGGCGATGACTTTGGCTTTGTTTGCTCATCCGTTTTACTGCCTTGTTACAGGCACTGTTTAGAATCAATTAAAGTATGTAAATGAACATTTACAAAATATTTGTGTAAATAACTCATTTTGCAACGTATATATCTGCGGTTTATAGTCCTGGTGCGGCTAATATATGGAAAAATATTTTTGTTTTCTAAAATTCAGTGGGTGCGGCTTATATACCGGTGCGTTCTATAGTCCGGAAAATACGGTATTTTTTACAACTCCGTCTCAATGTTAGCTAGCCATGTATAAGGTAACTATCATACAATTTTTGTATGAAGGAGTGTTTTTATGCATTTTTGTAAATGTTAAATTTGAAGCTAGTGTCGTTAGCATTAGCTAATATGCTAACACATTTACGAGTGTCTGTGTTAGTATTATTAACTTACAACTGCATTATTTTTGTATTGTTTCAGTTCCACAATTTCCTCAGTAAACTCACCAAAACGTCACCGTGGAGGTTATTGAATCTGTTGAGCTGATTGGAGAGCTAGTTGACTAGTAGACCATGACTTTGGTTTTGTTTGCCCAGCCGTTTTACTGCCTTGTTACAGGCACCGTTTAGAATCAATTCAAGTATGTAAATAAACATTTACAAAATATTTTGTGTAAATAACTCATTTTGCAAAGTATATATCCGCGGCTTATACATGAAAAAATATTTTCGTCTTCTAAAATTCAGTGGGTGCGGCTTATATACCGGTGCGTTCTATAGTCCGGAAAATACGGTATTTTTTACAACTCCGTCTCGATGTTAGCTAGCCATGTATAAGCTAACTATCATACAATTTTTGTCTGAAGGAGTGTTTTTATGCATTTTTGTACGTGCTTAACTTGAAGCTAGCGTCGTTAGCATTAGCTATTATGCTCACCCGTTTACGAGTGTCTGTGTTAGTATTAATTAACTTACAACTGCATTATTTTTGTATTGTTTCAGTTCCACAAATTCCTCAGTAAACTCACCAAAACGTCACCGTGGAGTTATTGGATCCGTTGAGCTGATTGGAGAGCTAGTTGACTAGTAGACCATGACTTTGGTTTTGTTTCCCCAGCCGTTTTACTGCCTTGTTACAGGCACCGTTTAGAATCAATTCAAGTATGTAAATAAACATTTACAAAATATTTTGTGTAAATAACTCATTTTGCAAAGTATATATCCGCGGCTTATATATGGAAACATATTTTCGTCTTCTAAAATTCAGTGGGTGCGGCTTATATACGGGTGCGTTCTATAGTCCGGAAAATACGGTATTTTTTTACCAATCCGTCTCAATGTTAGCTAGCCATGTATAAGCTAACTATCATATAATTTTTGTCTGAAGGAGTGTTTTTATGCATTTTTGTACGTGCTTAACTTGAAGCTAGCGTCGTTAGCATTAGCTATTATGCTAACACGTTTACGAGTGTCTGTGTTATTAATCAACTTACAACTGCATTATTTTTGTACTGTTTTAGTTCCACAAATTCCTCAGTAAACTCACCAAAACGTCACCGTGGAGTTATTGGATCTGTTGAGCTGATTGGAGAGCTAGTTGACTAGTAGACCATGACTTTGGTTTTGTTTGCACAGCCGTTTTACTGCCTTGTTACAGGCACCGTTTAGAATCAATTCAAGTATGTAAATAAACATTTACAAAATATGTTGTGTAAATAACTCATTTCGCAAAGTATATATCCGCGGCTTATACATGGAAAACTATTTTCGTCTTCTAAAATTCAGTGGGTGCAGCTTATATACCGGTGCGTTCTATAGTCCGGAAAATACGGTATTTTTTACAACTCCGTCTCGATGTTAGCTAGCCATGTATAAGCTAACTATCATACAATTTTTGTCTGAAGGAGTGTTTTTATGCATTTTTGTACGTGCTTAACTTGAAGCTAGCGTCGTTAGCATTAGCTATTATGCTAACCCGTCTACAAGTGTCTGTGTTAGTATTAATTAACTTACAACTGCATTATTTTTGTATTGTTTCAGTTCCACAAATTCCTCAGCAAACTCACCAAAACGTCACCGTGGAGTTATTGGATCTGTTGAGCTGATTGGAGAGCTAGTTGGTGGGTCCATGGCGATGACTTTGGTTTTGTTTGCTCAGCCGTTTTACTGCCTTGTTACAGGCACTGTTTAGAATCAATTAAAGTATGTAAATAAACATTTACAAAATATTTTGTGTAAATAACTCATTTCGCAAAGTATATATCTGCGGCTTATAGTCCGGTGCGGCTAATATATGGAAACATATTTTTTTCTTCTAAAATTTCGTGGGTGCGGCTTATATACCGGTGCGTTCTATAGACCGAAAAATACAGTATTTTTTACAACTCCGTCTCAATGTTAGCTAGCCATGTATAAATTAACTATCATACAGTACAATTTTTGTCTGTAGGAGTGTTTTTATGCATTTTTGTACGTGTTAAATTTGAAGCTAGCGTTGTTAGCGTTAGCTATTATGCTAACACATTTACGAGTGTCTGTGTTAGTATTATTAACTTACAACTGCATTATTTTTGTATTGTTTCAGTTCCACAAAATCCTCAGCAAACTCACCAAAACATCACCGTGGAGTTATTGGATCTGTTGAGCTGATTGGAGAGCTAGTTGGTGGGTCCATGGCGATGCCTTTGGTTTTGTTTGCTCAGCCGTTTTACTGCCTTGTTACAAGCACTGTTCAGAATCAACTAAAGTATGTATATGAACATTTACAAAATATTTGTGTAAATAACTCAATTTGCAAAGTATATATCTGCGACTTATAGTCCGGTGCGGCTAATATATGGAAACATATTTTTGTCTTCTAAAATTTAGTGGGTGCGGCTTATATACGGGTGCGTTCTATAGTCCGGAAAATACAGTTTTTTTTACAACTCTGTCTCGATGTTAGCTAGCCATGTATAAGCTAACTATCATACAATTTTTGTCTGAAGGAGTGTTTTTATGCATTTTTGTACGTGCTTAACTTGAAGCTAGCGTCATTAGCATTAGCTATTATGCTAACCCGTTTACGAGTGTCTGTGTTATTAATCAACTTACAACTGCATTATTTTTGTACTGTTTCAGTTCCACAAATTCCTCAGTAAACTCACCAAAACGTCACCGTGGAGTTATTGGATCCGTTGAGCTGATTGGAGAGCTAGTTGACTAGTAGACCATGACTTTGGTTTTGTTCACCCAGCCGTTTTACTGGCTTGTTACAGGCACCGTTTAGAATCAATTCAAGTATGTAAATAAACATTTACAAAATATGTTGTGTAAATAACTCATTTTGCAAAGTATATATCCGCGGCTTATACATGGAAAAATATTTTCGTCTTCTAAAATTCAGTGGGTGCGGCTTATATACCGGTGCGTTCTATAGTCCGGAAAATACGGTATTTTTTACAACTCCGTCTCGATGTTAGCTAGCCATGTATAAGCTAACTATCATACAATTTTTGCCTGAAGGAGTGTTTTTATGCATTTTTGTACGTGCTTAACTTGAAGCTAGCGTCGTTAGCATTAGCTATTATGCTCACCCGTTTACGAGTGTCTGTGTTAGTATTAATTAACTTACAACTGCATTATTTTTGTATTGTTTCAGTTCCACAAATTCCTCAGTAAACTCACCAAAACGTCACCGTGGAGTTATTGGATCTGTTGAGCTGATTGGAGAGCTAGTTGGTGGGTCCATGGCGATGACTTTGGTTTTGTTTGCTCAGCCGTTTTACTGCCTTGTTACAGGCACTGTTTGGAAACAATTAAGGTATGTAAATAAACATTTACAAAATCTTTGTGTAAATAACTCATTTCGCAACGTATATATATGCGGCTTATAGTCTGGTGCGGCTAATATATGGAACAATATTTGTGTCTTCTACAATTTAGTGGGTGCAGCTTATATACTGGTATGTTCTATAGTCCGGAAAATACAGTACATTATTTTTTTACAACTCCATCTCAATATTACGAGTTTACGAGTGTCTGTGTTAGTATTATTGACTTACAACTGCATTATTGTTGTATTGTTTTAGTTCCACAAAATCCTCAGTAAATTCACGTCCATGACGAAGACTTTGGTTTTGTTTGCTCAGCCGTTTTACTGCCTTGTTACAGGCACTGTTTCGAATCAATTAAAGTATGTAAATAAACATTTACAAAATATTTGTGTAAATAACTCATTTCGCAAGCGTACATATCTGCGGTGCGGCTAATATATGGAAAAAAAAATGTTCTTCTAAAATTTTGTGGGTGCGGCTTATATACTGGTGCGTTCTATAGTCCGGAAAATACCGTATTTTTTTACAACTCCGTCTCGATGTTAGCTAGCCATGTATAAGCTAACTATCATACAATTTTTGCCTGAAGGAGTGTTTTTATGCATTTTTGTAACTTGAAGCTAGCGTCGTTAGCATTAGCTATTATGCTAACCCGTTTACGAGTGTCTGTGTTATTAATCAACTTACAACTGCATTATTTTTGTACTGTTTCAGTTCCACAAATTCCTCGGTAAACTCACCAAAACGTCACCGTGGAGTTATTGGATCCGTTGAGCTGATTGGAGAGCTAGTTGACTAGTAGACCATGACTTTGGTTTTGTTTGCCCAGCCGTTTTACTGCCTTGTTACAGGCACCGTTTAGAATCAATTCAAGTATGTAAATAAACATTTACAAAATATGTTGTGTAAATAACTCATTTTGCAAAGTATATATCCGCGGCTTATACATGGAAACATATTTTCGTCTTCTAAAATTCAGTGGGTGTGGCTTATATGCCAGTGCGTTCTATAGTCCGGAAAATACGGTATTTTTTACAACTCCGTCTCGATGTTAGTTAGCCATGTATAAGCTAACATACCATTTTTGTGTGTAGGAGTGTTTTTATGCATTTTTGTACGTGCTTAACTTGAAGCTAGCGTCGTTAGCATTAGCTATTATGCTCACCCGTTTACGAGTGTCTGTGTTAGTATTAATTAACTTACAACTGCATTATTTTTGTATTGTTTCAGTTCCACAAATTCCTCAGCAAACTCACCAAAACGTCACCGTGGAGTTATTGGATCTGTTGAGCTGATTGGAGAGCTAGTTGGTGGGTCCATGGCGATGTCTTTGGTTTTGTTTGCTCAGCCGTTTTACTGCCTTGTTACAGGCACTGTTCAGAATCAATTAAAGTATGTAAATAAACATTTACAAAATCTTTGTGTAAATAACTCATTTTGCAACATATATATCTGCGGCTTATAGTCTGGTGCGGCTAATATATGGAAAAATATGTTTGTCTTCTACAATTTAGTGGGTGCAGCTTATATACTGGTATGTTCTATAGTCCTGAAAATACAGTACATTATTTTTTTACAACTCCGTCTCAATGTTACGAGTTTACGAGTGTCTGTGTTAGTATTATTGACTTACAACTGCATTATTTTTGTATTGTTTCACTTCCACAAAATCCTCAGTAAATTCACGTCCTTGACGAAGACTTTGGTTTTGTTTGCTCAGCCGTTTTACTGCCTTGTTACAGGCACTGTTTAGAATCAATTAAAGTATGTAAATAAACATTTACAAAATATTTGTGTAAATAACTCATTTCGCAAGCGTACATATCTGCGGTGCGGCTAATATATGGGAAAAAAAATGTTCTTCTAAAATTTTGTGGGTGCGGCTTATATACTGGTGCGTTCTATAGTCCGTAAAATACCGTATTTTTTTACAACTCCGTCTCGATGTTAGCTAGCCATGTATAAGCTAACTATCATACAATTTTTGCCTGAAGGAGTGTTTTTATGCATTTTTGTACGTGCTTAACTTGAAGCTAGCGTCATTAGCATTAGCTATTATGCTAACCCGTTTACGAGTGTCTGTGTTATTAATCAACTTACAACTGCATTATTTTTGTATTGTTTCAGTTCCACAAATTCCTCAGTAAACTCACCAAAACGTCACCGTGGAGTTATTGAATCCGTTGAGCTGATTGGAGAGCTAGTTGACTAGTAGACCATGACTTTGGTTTTGTTTGCCCAGCCGTTTTACTGCCTTGTTACAGGCACCGTTTAGAATCAAGTCAAGTATGTAAATAAACATTTACAGAATATGTTGTGTAAATAATTCATTTCGCAAAGTATATATCCGCGGCTTATATATGGAAAAATATTTCCGTCTTCTAAAATTCAGTGGGTGCGGCTTATATACCGGTGCGTTCTATAGTCCGTAAAATACGGTATTTTTTACAACTCCGTCTCGATGTTAGCTAGCCATGTATAAGCTAACATACCATTTTTGTATGTAGGAGTGTTTTTATGCATTTTTGTACGTGCTTAACTTGAAGCTAGCGTCGTTAGCAATAGCTATTATGCTAACCCGTTTACGAGTGTCTGTGTTATTATTCAACTTACAACTGCATTATTTTTGTACTGTTTCAGTTCCACAAATTCCTCAGTAAACTCACCAAAATGTCACCGTGGAGGTTATTGAATCTGTTGAGCAGATTGGAGAGCTAGTTGACTAGTAGACCATGACTTTGGTTTTGTTTGCCCAGCCGTTTTACTGCCTTGTTACAGGCACCGTTTAGAATCAATTCAAGTATGTAAATAAACATTTACAAAATATGTTGTGTAAATAACTCATTTCGCAAAGTATATATCCGCGGCTTATACATGGAAAAATATTTTCGTCTTCTAAAATTCAGTGGGTGTGGCTTATATGCCGGTGCGTTCTATAGTCCGCAAAAATACGGTATTTTTTACAACTCCGTCTCAATGTTTGCTAGCCATGTATAACCTAACTATCTTACCACGACACACAGCGAGCCGTCAAGGCCTGACGTACGTCGCCCTCAGCTGGTCTGACTGAAATGGGGTCCTTTCTGTGCAACCATAAAGAAAGCCTGCACTAAAATACACACCAGTGGTTGTTGGGTTATAAGCACAGCCATGCATAATGCATGACGACCTGCGTTCCTCCGCTATAGGGGTGCAAAAGTGCTCATTCACACAGCGATATGCACATACTGTATGAAGAAGAGCGGTTTCGGTATATTTCTGGAATATGGAGCATGGCGCTTGTATGTGTGTGTACTGTATGTGTGTGTGTGTGTGTGTGTGTGTGGGAGGTCGTGTTCCCCTACATTTTTATGGAAGCTATTCAGACTGCAGAGTTTAAATCTGTCTATTCAAAATATGCACGCTTTCACACGCCAACAAGCACAGCTGAATTCATGCATGTATGTTTGTTTGTTTGTGAGGATTAGAAGAAATGAACTAGTTTGTGGGTGGAGTGAGAGGCATGCGGCATTTGTTCAAAAACAGTGAGTACTCGCCTCCCATTTGATATCTTCTCAAGGGACAAGGATGTGAATATGAATGCACTTTAGAGTAGTCAATGTACAGCTTGTATAGCAGTATGGATTTAATGGAAATGACTGACGCAGACGAGGACTCAGTCTGGGGCCAGGAAAAAAAAGACTTAAGTACCAAGGATGGGTACATTTTTGGCACCGACCGAATCCCACCGGTCCAACCTGGCACAGATTCCCATACTTGCCAACCCTCCCGGATTTTCCGGGAGACTCCCGAAATTCAGCGCCTCTCCCGAAAACCTCCCGGGACAAATTTTCTCCCGAAATTCAGGCGGAGCTGGAGGCCACGCCCCCACCAGCTCCATGCGGACCTGAGTCCGCTTCCCCACAATATAAAGAACGTCTACAGTAAAGCGGTCCGTCTGCCGTAAACAGCAATGTTGTGACACTCTTAAACAGGACAATACTGCCATCTAGTGCATTTGATGAACGCACTTTTGTGCGTGCCACACAGCAATGCATCATCAGAGAGGGTGTTCAGCATGGTTAGAAAGATAGTGACAGAGAATAGAATAAGGATGGACAATTCAACCCTCAACTCAACAATGAGTAGATGAGTGTTATGTGTGTGTATATGTGTAAATAAATGAACACTGAAATTCAAGTATTTATTTCATTTATATATATATATATATATATATATATATATATATATGTATATATATATATATATATATATATATATATATATATATATATATATACATATATGTATGTGTGGGAAAAAAAAATCACAAGACTATTTCATCTCTACAGGCCTGTTTCATGAGGGGTTCCCTCAATCATCAGGAGATTTTAATGGGAGCATTCACATACCATGGTTTATATAGGACACAGAGTGGGTGGGTACAGGCTGGCGTAGGGGCGTGGTGATTGGCTCATGTGTTGCCTAGGAGGTGTTTCCGTCTGTGGCGGCATGCTGATACAATTTCGCTGCGCTTGTTGAGGGATGACAGGTCTGGACGGTATATAATAAACAGTTTCTCTTTCAAGCATAGGTTGCATCTTTTATTACCACTATTGTAAGGTGTGCTGGATGCAAGAATTTGCCATGTTATTGAATATTCAACATTATTGTCTTTGAGGTCCCAAATGTGTTTGCTGAGTTCTGTGGTATTCCGCAGGTTTTGGTTCCTGAAAGAAGACTTGTGATTGTTCCATCTGGTTTTAAACTCTCCCTCGGTTAATCCTACATATGTGTCGGATGTGTTAATGTCCTTGCGTGTTACCTTAGATTGGTAAACAACTGATGTTTGTAAGCACCCCCCGTTGAGAGGGCAATCAGGTTTCTTGCGGCAGTTGCAGCCTTTGTTGGTTTTGGGGTCGCTCTGTCCGGGGGCCGACGGCTCATTTGCAATTGTTTTGTTGTGGTTTGAGATAATTTGTCGTATATTGTTCATACAGCTGTAGCTCAATTTAATGTTGTTCTTGTTGAATACTTTTCTTAGGGTGTTGCCTTTGGGGAAGTGTTTGTCAATCAGACTGAGGAATTTGTGGCCAATGTTAGTTGAGACGTTTTTGCTGTATGGGGGGTTGTACCAGATGATGTTGTTTCGTTTTCTGTTCTTTTTTGGTTGGTTTCCTGGCGTGGGTTCATAGGTGAGGGTGAAATTGTAACCGCTTTCATCAAGGGCTTTTTGGTACGGGGGGGTTGCTTGGTCAAATTCAGCTTTGCTAGATGACAGCATCGATAGCCTTTTATTAATTCCGGTAGGTATTCTTTTCGTGGTGGTGGGTGGGTGGTTGCTGTCATGGTGCACGTATTGGAGTGTTGTGTTGGATTTCGTGAATGGTTGGTAGCTGTTATTTCTCAGGTTGAAAGTGACGTCGAGGAAGTTGACGGTTTGCTTGTTGGCTTCAATCGTGATCCGTAGGCCGTTCTCTTTGAAAATTTGGCATATGCGCTTCTTGGTATTCTCGCTGCTCTTTGGCGAGGCGTGACACACTGCCAGTCCGTCATCACGTCCCATACATACATACATATATTGCGCTCTACTACGGTATCGAGCACTATTTTTTGGATAACCTTATTAAGACATATATATATATACATATATATATATATATATATATATATATATATATATATATTTCCATAGTTTAGTTAGCTGAGGTATATAATGTACAGTGTATTTTGTCAACAACTGTATGTGTGTAACGTATTTCTTGTGCTGAGCGATCATAAAACGGCTGCGAAGACGCACTGGCTGAGGCTCGCAGTAATCCTGCCTCATGGTGGTAGAGGTCGCTAGTGATCCCAGAGATAATTTTTGCGACTACTCGGCTGCAGAAGAAGTGACAACAAGCAGCAACAGTTAGTTTATTTTTTTCCTCTCGCCTGGACTTTTAACATGGAGGATTACATATCTAAAATAAAACAGTTTTCTAAACTGGACTTTCAATGGAAGCAGGAGGTAATAATTAAAGGAAGATCTCCATCGAGACTTTTAAAACTGAAGAAAGATAAGGAAGACTTCTAAAAACCAGTTGTCGATGCTTTTGTTCAAAAGGAGCGGCGCATGGACTTCATTTATAAGTAAAGGTAAGACCATAATAACGTTTTTTTTTTAATTAAATGTGCTTTTTTGTGTGCTACAGTTTGTATGTGTAAACAGGGCCGGCCCGTGGCATAGGCCGTATAGGCAAATGCTAAGGGCGCCGTCCGTCAGGGGGCGCCACGCCAGTGCCACAAATGTTGGAGAAAAAAAAAAAAAAAAAAAAGTTGGTACTATTATTTCTAAATACAAAAAATAATCCCACGTTAATTAAAATGCAAAGTAAAGCCTATTTAATAGAAATATTATTTGTTACAACATTACGCCCCCTCCTCCCCCCCGCACGGTGCGCCCCTCCCTTCCCGTACCATGACTCTTTTTGGACGTTACCACATCAAAAAATCAACACAAGATGTCGAAACGGCCAAAACTGTCAGGTGCCCAGGGAAGAAAAAAGAGAAAAGAAGAGGAGGAGAAACGAGAAAAGACAGAGGTAGCAGGTAGGTAACGTTAGCCTACATGAAATGATTTGTCTGTTACAGAATGTGATAGTAACCTGGCTTTTTAGCATTAAGCTAATGTTACATGATTCGGCAATTGCTAATCAATAAATAGCTAGTTCTGTTTTAACGTCGGGTTAATATTGTGGAGGGGGCTAAATTGTTCTGGAAAATAATAATGTAACGTTAGGTAATTACAGTACTCCCACCTTACATTCCTCAGGGACATTTGTATTAGATCTTTTAAGCAGGTGTTTTTTGTTTACATTGTTATTGCCTTCTGGTTAGCTAATGTTTGCCCTGCAGGTAATAGTCACTTTTCCACCCCTTTATATATTAGGTATAGTTGTAAGTAAAAAAAAAAAGGTCAAAGACAAAGCTATTCGGGTTCTTGTGAGTATATACACTTCACTGCCGATGTGGGGGGGGGGCGCCAGATTGGTTAGGGCCGGGCCTGTGTGTAAAGTTAAAGTTAAGTTAAAGTAGCAATGATTGTCACACACACACTAGGTGTGGTGAAATTTGTGAGGTGAGGGGAGCAGTGGGCAGCAGCGGCGCTACGCCTGGGAATCATTTTTGGTGATTTAACCCCCAATTCCAACCCTTGATGCTGAGTGCCAAGCAGGGAAGAATGCTGGTATGGGCTTTTAAACATAACCCTGCCAATCAAAAGGTGAATAAAATACTCTTTGAATGCTAGTATAGTTATATAGTGATAATATTTTATTCTATTTTAAATGTTGCAATAAAAAATGAGATTTTATCATCAAAATCAATATCCAACAAACGCAAAAAGTACCACAAATTGGTAGTGTTGAAGCACCATACCGTATTTATTCAGTCGCACTGACAAGAAATCGGGAGCCGCTGCTCAACCAAGCGACACAGTGTTGTTTTTTAAGAACAGTGTTAGAAATTATGCAAATCCCACAACTTCATGTCGCATCTTCAAAAAGTATTTGTCACAGGAAAAGTATGCACATATATTAAAACACAAACGCTGGGCCTTAAGGTTTTTATTTTTTATTTTTTTTATTTTACAAGTGTTGGTCTTGTCGCAGGAAGGAAGGAAGGACGTCGGGCGGCACATGCGGGGGAACGTCGCCAAACATTTTTTTTTTTTTTTTTTTTTTTTTTTTTGCCCCGGCTCATTTCCCACTCAAGAGCAAAAGTGTACAAAGCCTTAATACATAATTCACCGCCAGCTGTCCACGCCGCATGTTGTGTAATAAAATCTGTCTTGTCCGGTTAGCGTGTGTTGCAATATTCCCACTTCTTCTCCTGTCCCCGAATCTACCTTTGCATCCACCTCGCTGCATATTAGCATTTCTCGTAAGTCACCGTGTTTGTGGGAGCTCTGGTCGCCCCCATTCAGCATCGTTGTGGAGGCTGGCGACTTCCGTGGTCCTCACACAGTCAGAGCAGTGCAAAAAAGTGAAATCTAAGTCAGATTAAATATCTCAAATAAGGCCTGATATTTGCTTATTTTCTGTCTGATAAGATGATTCTTCTCACTAAGCAGATTTTATGTTAGAGTGTTTTACAAACCCCGTTTCCATATGAGTTGGGAAATTGTGTTAGATCATACTTGCCAACCCTCCCGGATTTTCCGGGAGACTCCCGAAATTCAGCGCCTCTGGTGGGGCTCTCCCTTAGAGATAGGGTGAGAAGCTCTGCCATCCGGGAGGAGCTCAAAGTAAAGCCGCTGCTCCTCCACATGGAGAGGAGCCAGATGAGGTGGTTCGGGCATCTGGTCAGGATGCCACCCGAACGCCTCCCTAGGGAGGTGTTTAGGGCACGTCCGACCGGTAGGAGGCCGCGGGGAAGACCCAGGACACGTTGGGAAGACTATGTCTCCCAGCTGGCCTGGGAACGCCTCGGGGTCCCACAGGAAAAGCTGGACGGCTGGGGAGAGGGAAGTCTGGGCTTCCCTGCTTAGGCTGCTGCCCCCGCGACCCGACCTCGGATAAGCGGAAGAAGATGGATGGATGGATGGATTGAGGTTAGCTAATTTTACTTGTTTTGGAATGTTTTGACAAGCCAAATGTTCTTGTTCTATTGGCAGATAATTTTGCTTAGTTCAAATAAAATACCCCTCATTTTTGTATTATTTTCTCTTGTTTTTTGAACACTGACTTTTTGCAGTGAGGCCGCTTCGGCGGTCCTCACAGAGTCAGAGGCTGTTCGGCGTGGGCGGTCAAGTGTCTATCTCGGCCGAGGGCAGAGCAGACGCCGGGTGACGGGTCTTCTTCGATACACACGAGCGATACACAAGAGCGGCGAGTAGAGAGACACAATAGGCCATGTAGGACGAAGGGAATTGGACATGGAAAGGAAGACAATAGACTGGACGATTAAAACCGCTGTGAAGTATTCGTCAGTTCTGCCGCTGAAGTCTTTGTAAGTTGCGGGTTTGATGTTGTTTTTTTTTTTAGTTTCAGACATGCATGAAAGGGGCTTTTGAATTGTTATTAAATCCTAGCGGGGCACGATAGTCATATTATTTTTGTTAAAATACTCCTTAAATCTTCAAGGGGGATTGCAGTTTTTTGGGGAATTGTGCCTATTATCTACAAAACTCAAAACCAGTGAAGTTGGCATGTTGTGTAATTTGAAAATAAAAACAGAATACAATGATTTGCAAATCCTTTTCAACCTATATTCAATTTAATAGACTTCAAAGACAAGATATTTAATGTTCCAAATGTTTTGCAAATAATCATTGCATAAAAAGTTGGCACAGGTGCATTTTTACCACTGTGTCACATGGCCTTTCCTTTTAACAACACTCAGTAAACGTTTGGGAACTGAGGAGACACATTTTTGAAGCTTCTCAGGTGGAATTCTTTCCCATTCTTGCTTGATGTACAGCTTAAGTTGTTCAACAGTCCGGGGGTCTCCGTTGTGCTATTTTAGGCTTCATAATGCGCCACACATTTTCAATGGGAGACAGGTCTGGACTGCAGGGGGACCAGGAATGTACCCGCACTCTTTTACTATGAAGCAACGCTGTTGTAACACGTGGCTTGGCATTGTCTTGCTGAAATAAGCAGGGGCGTCCATGATAACGTTGCTTGGATTGCAACATTAGTTCCTCCAAAACCTGTATGTACCTTTCAGCATTAATGGCGCCTTCACAGATGTGTAAGTTACCCATGTCTTGGGCACTAATACACCCCCATACCATCACAGATGCTGGCTTTTACACTTTGCACCTATAACAATCCGGATGGTTCTTTTCCTTTTTGTTCCGGAGGACACAGCGTCCACAGTTTCCAAAAACAATTTGAAGTGTGGACTCGTCAGACCACAGAACACTGTTCCACTTTGCATTAGTCCATCTCAGATGAGCTCGGGCCCGGCAAAGCCGGCGGTGTTTCTGGGTGTTGTTGATAAATGGCTTTGGCTTTGCATGGTAGAGTTTTAACTTGCACTTACAGATGTAGCGACCAACTGTAGTTACTGACACCGGTTTTCTGAAGTGTTCCTGAGCCCATGTGGTGATATCCTTTACACACTGATGTCGCTTTTTGATGCAGTACCGCCTGAAGGATCGAAGGTCCGTAATATCATCGCTTACATGAAGTGATTTCTCCAGATTCTCCGAACCTTTTGATGATATTACGGACTATAGATGGTTGAAATCCCTAAATTCCTTGCAATAGCTCATTGGGAAATATTGTTCTTAAACTGTTGGACAATCTGCTCAGGCATTTGTTGACAAAGTGGTGACCCTGGCCCCGTCCTTTTTGGTGAATGACTGAGCATTTCATGGAAGCTGCTTTTATACCCAATCATGGCACCCACCTGTTCCCAACTAGCCTGTTCACCGGTGGGATGTTCCAAATAAGTGTTTGATAATCATTTCTCAACTTTATCCTTACTTGCCAACCCTCCCGGATTTTCCGGGAGACTCCCGAAATTCAGCGCTTCTCCCGAAAACCTCCCGGGACAAATTTTCTCCCGAAAATCTCCCGAAATTCAGGCGGAGCTGGAGGCCACGCCCCCTCCAGCTCCATGCGGACCTGAGTGACGTGTTGACAGCCTGTTCACACGTCCGCTTTCTCACTATATAAACAGCTAATGATCGAGGGCGAGTTCTTGGTTTCTTATGTGTGTTTATTGTTAGGCAGTTTCATTAACGTCCTCCCAGCGCGGCTACAACACACAACAACAGCAGTCTACCGTAAAGCAGTTGGTCTGCCGTAAACAGCAATGTTGTGACACTTTTAAACAGGACAATACTGCCATCTACTGTACATGCATATGTGACCCACCCATAATGTGTCACATTTTTGTGTTGATTTATTTATTTTATTTTGTGGTTTGAATTCGTTTTTGGAGCTGTCATTACACATTTATCAGTATCCACATTGGTCAGTAGGGGGCAGTAGGGCGTTTCTTCCCAATTGAATGCTATCACCTGCAGACCGGAAGTGTCTTGTCATTCTGATGAGCGCGACCAGTCTGTGAACAATTGAAACGTCCTGTGTGCTTTTTCCTCCTGTATAACAGGTTAGTTTTGGTGAATCAACTCACTGAATAATATCCATGTGATCTGTATAAGTTTAAGTACACATTCTGATGGTGGAGCCTAACTCTAAAGTGTTTGTGAGTTGTAGTTTGTATTTGTGAATGAATCCAGTGCACAGCTGCAGTAATCAATACAAAATGGCGACGTGAGTGCGCAATGTTTATATAGGAACTTCTGATCCTAATTCAGACTCCCAAATTAGAGCTCCCGTTTTCTTATTGATTTTATAATGTATATTTGTATAATGTGTGTGTTCAGAAATAGTGACAGAGAAATAGAACAAGGATGGACAATTCAACCCTTAACTCAACAATGAGTAGATGAGTGTTATGTGTGTGTATATGTGTAAATAAATGAACACTGAAATTCAAGTATTTCTTTTATATATATATATATATATATATATATATATATATATATATATATATATATATATATATATATATATATATATATATATATATATATATATATATATATATATATATATATATATTAGAGATGCGCGGTTTGCGGGCACAACCGCCGAGTCCGCGGATTATCCACGGATCGGGCGGATGAAATTAAAAAAAAATTTATTTTATCCGCGGGTCGGGTCGGGTCGGGCGGTTGAAATAAAAAAAAATTAGATTTTAAATAGATTCAGGCGGGTGGCAGTTAAACCAATTCGGAAATATATATACATAGTTAAATGTTGTTACCCACATACGAAAAACGAGCAGGCACCTGCTGCATATGCCACAACAGAAGAAAAAAAAGAAAAAGAGATGGACACTTTTACGGAGCGGAGAAGGGACGCCTCGCCGGGGTCCGGGACCGAGGCCCCTTCCCCCGAGAGGGCCCCACCGGGAGCCGTAGTTGAGGCGATCCGCGAGAAGGGCCCGACGCACGTGCAGGGTCACCACCGCGCCCACCGCACCGACACCCCGCCTCGTCCGCCTTCGCCGCGGCCGGCGTCACGCGCGGCAGGTAAGCAGCTTACCTGCCCGCCACCCCCGTGGCCGGGGGCTCGTAACAGGGGTCACTCCGCGCGCTCCGCCCGCGCAGCTTACCTGCCCGCCACCCCTGTTGCCGGGGGCGCGTAACAGGGGTCACTCCGCGCGCAGTGCGCTCACGAAAGGGGTGGGGCTCACCCTGGTTGATATAGACAGCAGGACGGTGGCCATGGAAGTCGGAACCCGCTAAGGAGTGTGTAACAACCCACCTGCCGAATCAACTAGCCCTGAAAATGGATGGCGCTGGAGCGTCGGGCCCATACCCGGCCGTCGCCGGCAGCGAGACGCGCTTGGAGGTGCGCTCAGCGCGGCTCCCATATGATTGCGCACTGGTGTGCGTCTGGGTCGTGACAGCGTGGCACGCAAATGTCTGTACTGCATTGGATCAGTCTCCTTTCTTTAACAGGCAAAAGCTTTATAACCTCACTAATGCCTTGCATCGTCTATATTAGATATATAACAACGAGCGGGTGCGGGCGGGTGCGGTTCTGTTAAAATGTTACATCGGGTGGATGGCGGATGGTTGACGACTTTCTGATGCGGTTGCGGATGAAATAATTGCCTATCCGCGCATCTCTAATATATATATATATATATATATATATAAGTGTAATAAAATATATATATATATATATAACTAGAATTCACTGAAAGTCAAGTATTTCTTATATATACATATCTTAACCACGCCCCCAACCACGCCCCCCGCCCCACCCCTGACCACGCCCCCCGCTCCCCGCCTCCCGAAATCGGAGGTTTCAAGGTTGGCAAGTATGACTTTATCAGTCTTTTTTGCCACTTGTGCCAGCTTTTTCAAAACATGTTGCAGGCATCAAATTCCAAATGAGCTAATATTTGCAAAAACTAACACGTTTTTTTCCAGTTTGAACGTTAAATATCTTGTCTTTGCCGTCCATTCAATTGAATATAAGTTGAAAAGGATTTGCAAATCATTGTATTCTGTTTTTATTTACCATTTACACGACGTGCCAACTTCGCTGGTTTTTTTTACATCGTCTTTTTTTATGTTTCAAATACTATTTTACCTGAAAGCACTCCAGTCGAATGACTCACACGTGGGTGAGTCATTTATTTTCTGCGGCACAGAAAAAGTTTTAACTACATGACCGCTTATCTTAAGGGTGTATAAATGAAGTGCAGGGTCTGACTCGATGTCATGTTTTAGTTGTACTCGTTACTCAAGTGCAAACAGGGAGTGTTGGAAACGTCGGCGCCAGGCCCGGCCCTAACCAATCTGGCGCCCTAGGCAAGATTTTAGGTGGCGCCCCCCACATCGGCAGTGAAGTGTATATACTCACAAGAAACCGAATAGCTTTGTCTTTGACCTTTTTTTTTTTTACTTACAACTATACCTAATATATAAAGGGGTGGAAAAGTGACTATTACCTGCAGGGCAAACATTAGCTAACCAGAAGGCAATAACACCTGCTTAAAAGATCTAATACAAATGTCCCTGAGGAATGTAAGGTGGGAGTACTGTAATTACCTAACGTTACATTATTATTTTCCATAACAATTTAGCCCCCTCCACAATATTAACCCGACGTTAAAACAGAACTAGCTATTTATTGATTAGCAATTGCCGAATCATGTAACATTAGCTTAATGCTAAAAAGCCAGGTTACTATCACATTCTGTAACAGACAAATAATTTCATGTAGGCTAACGTTACCTACCTGCTACCTCTGTCTTTTCTCGTTTCTACTCCTCTTCTTTTCTCTTTTTTCTTCCTTGGGCACCTGACAGTTTTGGCCGTTTTGACATCTTGTGTTGATTTTTAGATGTGGTGACGTCCAAAAAGAGTCATGATACGGGAAGGGAGGGGGGGGGGGGCTAATGTTGTAACAAATAATATTTCTATGAGAGGAGGCTACGCCGGATAGTCGAACCTCGGATTCAGGAGGAACAGTGTGGTTTTCGTCCTGGTCGTGGAACTGTGGACCAGCTCTATACTCTCGGCAGGGTCCTTGAGGGTGCATGGGAGTTTGCCCAACCAGTCTACATGTGCTTTGTGGACTTGGAGAAGGCATTCGACCGTGTCCCTCGGGAAGTCCTGTGGGGAGTGCTCAGAGAGTATGGGGTTTCGGACTGTCTGATTGTGGCGGTCCGCTCCCTGTATGATCAGTGTCAGAGCTTGGTTCGCATTGCTGGCAGTAAGTCGGACACGTTTCCAGTGAGGGTTGGACTCCGCCAAGGCTGCCCTTTGTCACCGATTCTGTTCATAACTTTTATGGACAGAATTTCTAGGCGCAGTCAAGGCGTTGAGGGGATCCGGTTTGGTGGCTGCAGGATTAGGTCTCTGCTTTTTGCAGATGATTTGGTCCTGATGGCTTCATCTGGCCAGGATCTTCAGCTCTCACTGGATCGGTTCGCAGCCGAGTGTGAAGCGACTGGGATGAGAATCAGCACCTCCAAGTCCGAGTCCATGGTTCTCGCCCGGAAAAGGGTGGAGTGCCATCTCCGGGTTGGGGAGGAGATCTTGCCCCAAGTGGAGGAGTTCAAGTACCTCGGAGTCTTGTTCACGAGTGAGGGAAGAGTGGATCGTGAGATCGACAGGCGGATCGGTGCGGCGTCTTCAGTAATGCGGACGCTGTATCGATCCATTGTGGTGAAGAAGGAGCTGAGCCGGAAGGCAAAGCTCTCAATTTACCGGTCGATCTACGTTCCCATCCTCACCTATGGTCATGAGCTTTGGGTTATGACCGAAAGGACAAGATCACGGGTACAAGCGGCCGAAATGAGTTTCCTCCGCCGGGTGGCGGGTCTCTCCCTTAGAGATAGGGTGAGAAGCTCTGTCATCCGGGGGGAGCTTAAAGTAAAGCCGCTGCTCCTCCACATGGAGAGGAGCCAGATGAGGTGGTTCGGGCATCTGGTCAGGATGCCACCCGAGCGCCTCCCTAAGGAGGTGTTTAGGGCATGTCCGACCGGTAGGAGGTCACGGGGAAGACCCAGGACACGTTGGGAAGACTATGTCTCCCGGCTGGCCTGGGAACGCCTCGGGATCCCCCGGGAGGAGCTGGATGAAGTGGCTGGGGAGAGGGAAGTCTGGGCTTCCCTGCTTAGGCTGCTGCCCCCGCGACCCGACCTCGGATAAGCGGAAGAAGATGGATGGATGGATGGGCTTTACTTTGCATTTTAATTAACGTGGGATTATTTTTTGTATTTAGAAATAATAGTACCAACTTTTTTTTTTTTTTTTTTTCTCCAACATTTGTGGCACTGGCGTGGCTCCCCCTGATGGACGGAGCCCTTAGCATTTGCCTATACGGCCTATGCCACGGGCCGGCCCTGGTCGGCGCGGCAAAAAGTGCTACCCTGAGTCACGCTGGCTATTCTTTCAAGAGAGCCGCACGCTAAAAGAAACACTAAGGACTCGTTGATTGCTCACAGTGGCACGCTGTTATTAGCTGATTGCCGCCTCGCTCGGCCCCCCATTCTTAGTCATTTGTTTTCCCTCCCATCGCCGCTAATTAATTTGCTTTCCTTTACACTCTACCGAGGTTCTGGCCCAATTATTTAGCACGACGGAGGCCAGGGAAGGTCCGCTGCCTCGCAGAATTGCGCTCGTAGATCACCGACACACACTTTCCTGTCACGGAGGAGGTTTGTCTGTTTTAGTAAAGCACCCCTCGTATAAATCCTCCTCTCGCCAAACAGACGAATGCTCGCATCTTTCCAGAGTGGCAAAAAAAAAACCCCTGAAGGTAGTCTAGGAACATCTCGGGCCGCATACATATTTAAGACGGAGAAGGGACTATTTTTCTTTTGTGAGCTTCTTTTGTTCCTCCCTTGGAGCGAGGAATATATTTCACATAGAAGGACGACGCTTTACGTAAGAGCACGGCTTTCCACGCGGCTTTCAAATATTTTGTTGAAACATTTTTTGGAGCGAGCGTTTCAAAAAGCAGTAACCGATGCAAAAACTGTTCTTAAATAATGTTGATAGTACACGTGCTTGTATAGAAGAAAGGGGCCCCGAACCGGCTTGAGGGATGTCCCAAGTAAAAAAAATAAAATACACAAACACACAAGACCCCAATATTTGGGTACTGTCACACCGCGGTGAGGGAAGTCTTGTCTTGGTTTTTTCTGTCTTGTGATCGACATGTTTTATTTTGAAAAGCAACTCCTCTTGTTTCAGATCCCGGTTCCTTCCTCTTGTGTCACCGGTCTGACGTCATTCCTGACCCTTAATTGTTTTCCACCTGTTTCCCATTACCCTCATGTTCTTTATACCGACTCAGTGGCCTAGTGGTTAGAGTGTCCGCCCTGAGATCGGTAGGTTGTGGGTTCAAACCCCCGGCCGAGTCATACCAAAGACTATAAAAATGGGACCCATTTCCTCCCTGCTTGTCACTCAGCATCAAGGGTTGGAATTGGGGGTTAAATCACCAAAAATGATTCCCGGGCGCGGCCACCGCTGCTGCCCACTGCTCCCCTCACCTCCCAGGGGGTGATCAAGGGTGATGGGTCAAATGCAGAGAATAATTTCGCCACACCTAGTGTGTGTGTGACAATCATTGGTACTTTAACTTTAACTTTAACTTATAAGCCCAAGCCTCCCCTTGTTCTGTGGCAGATTGTCTCGAGCTTTCGTGCCTGTCTTGCGTTCCATGTTCATGTTCATGCCTTGCCTTGTCTCTCGTCTACGTCCTTGCTCCCAGAATATCCCACGCTGTAATTTTGAATTGACTTTTTTCCTCCCTCAGAGCGACTTTTGTTATCCTACCTTTTTCTACCGCAGTGGTGAGTTATTGTTTTTCCTTAAAGATTTTTTCCTCAAAGTTTGTTGAGTGATTTTTTGTTTACATTGATTAGAGTAGTTAAGTTTTATAGTCTTTATTTTCTTCCTCCTGTTTGGAGCGTTTTTTTGTTAAAGTTTTTTGATAATAGATACGGTGCTAATTATATCGTCCTTATTTTTGTATTCCTCCTTTTTTTGGAGTGATTTTCGGTTTTTCCGTTTTGGAACATTTTGTCAATAGTATTTTTGTAATTCATAGTAATTGAATTTACTCGACTCTGGAGGCTTAAAGAGTATTTCAAAATAAAAGCTTTATTTGGAATCACCTCTCTGCATCTGAGTCCCTTCCTCCGTCCAAGCCTGACAGGTAATAATGCAATTTAGTAGTCAGAATGTCATACAGGAAAAATTATTTAAATGTTTAACTGAACTGCAAGTCATTGATTTGCTCAAAACTTGGTTAAAATAAGTATAATAAAAAGTAAGTGTAAACATATATATATATATATATATATATATATATTACACATTCACATATATACAAATATATACCGTATTTTCCGCACCATAAGCCGCCCTGGGTTATAAGCCGCGCCTTCAATGAACGGCATATTTCAAAACTTTGTCCACCTATAAGCCGCCCCGTGTTATAAGCCGCATCTAACTGCGCTAAAGGAATGTCAAAAAAACAGTCAGATAGGTCAGTCAAACTTTAATAATATATTAAAAACCAGCGTGATGTGGGCGCGCATGGAGTCGTATATCAACATGGACGGAGCTGCGTGAAAAAAGCCACCCGGCCTCTTCGCGTAAACTTACCTTAACCACTCGCTCATCTTTTCTTCATCCATCCATCCCTTCGAGTTAGCTTTTATGATGACGCCGGCTGGAAAGGTCTCTTTTGGCAAGGTCTTCCTTTTGAATATCACCATGGGTGGAAGTTTCTGGCCATTAGCATGGCAAGCTACAACCACAGTGAAGGATGACTTCTCATTCCCTGTGGTGCGAATATTCACCGTACGTGCTCCCGTTGTATCCACAGTGCGGTTCACAGGAATATCAAAAGTCAGTGGAACCTCGTCCATGTTGATAATGTTCTCTGGCCGGATCTTTTTTTCAGCTATCTTGTTTTTACAATATGCACGGAAAGTAGCCAGCTTTTCTTGAAAGTCTTTAGGCAGTTGCTGTGAAATAGTAGTCCGTGTGCGGATGGAGAGATTGCGTCTTTTCATGAACCGGAAACCTGTCGCTTAGTAGGAGCCATTTTGTGGTCTTTACAGATGTAAACACACAAAGGAAATGAAACGTAATATCCGCGCGCTTCTTCTTCTTCTACGGGGGCGGGTGGTTGCTTACAGTAGAAGAAGAAGCGCTTCCTCTTCTATGGGGGCGGGTGCTTACCTTGGCGGTTGCTTGCGTAGAAGAAGAAGCACTTCCTCTTCTACGGGGAAAAAAGATGGCGGCTGTTTACCGTAGTTGCGAGACCGAAACTTTATGAAAATGAATCTTAATATTAATCCATATATAAAGCGCACCGGGTTATAAGGCGCACTGTCAGCTTTTGAGTAAATTTGTGGTTTTTAGGTGCGGCTAATAGTGCGGAAAATACGGTACACATACATACATATATACATACCTGCCAACTACTCCGGTTTTCCCGTAATTAGTACGGTTTTCATCAACCTATTCCGGGTTACGGTTGCAGTGATAAAAAATATGGTTTTTCATTAATTAAAAAAAAAAAATTTTTTTTTTAAGTTTTATTCACGAAATCGCGTAACAACAATGACAATCGACACTGCTTCCCGTAACTTCCTATCGAGCCATTCCGAATGCCATGCGCGAGGCTATTTATAGCACCGCTGCCAAGCACGAGGCACCAGTTGCCATTGTTTCCAAACGAGCGAACGATCATGGAATCAGCCGGAGAAAAATCGCAAACAAGTCTTAAACCGAAAAGAAAACTGCAGT
>NC_084572.2:4185000-4262500 GCF_033978685.3 Nerophis lumbriciformis | reverse complement strand
TACTTGTGTCAAGTTTGCGTCCTAAGTGTCCCAATACTTTTGTCCAGGTTTCGTCATAAGTGTCCCAATACTTTTGCCCAGTTTTAGTTCTAAGTGTCCCAATACGTGTGTCAAGTTTTAGTCCCAAGTGTCCCAATAGTGTTGTCCAGTTTTCGTCCAAAGTGTCCCAATACTTTTGTCCAGTTTTATTCCTAAGTGTCCCAAGACTTGTGTCAAGTTTTCGTCCTAAGTGTCCCAATACTTTGGTCCAGTGTAGGTGTCCCAATACTTTAGTCCAGTTGTCGTCCTAATGTCCCAATACTTTTGTCCAGTTTTAGTTCTAATTGTCCCAATACGTGTGTAAAGTTTTTGTCCCAAGTGTCCCAACAGTGTTGTCCAGTTTTTGTCCAAAGTGTCCCAATACCTTTGTCCAGTTCTATTCCTAAGTGTCCCAATACTTGTGTCAAGTTTACGTCCTAAGTGTCCCAATACTTTGTCAAGTTTTATTTCCAAGTGTCCCAATACTTTTGTACAGTTTTCGTCATAAGTGTCCCAATACTTTTGTCCAGTTTTAGTTCTAAGTGTCCCAATACGTGTGTAAAGTTTTTGTCCCAAGTGTCCCAATAGTGTTGTCCAGTTTTCGTCCAAAGTGTCCCAATACTTTTGTCCAGTTCTATTCCTAAGTGTCCCAATACTTTTGTCAAGTTTTATTTCCAAAGGTCCCAATACTTTTGTCCAGTTTTCGTCATAAGTGTCCCAATACTTTTGTCTAGTTTTGGTCGTAAGTGTCCCAATACTTTTGTCCAGTTTTAGTCCTAAGTGTCCGAATACTTTTGTGCAGTGTAAGTGTCCCAATAATTTTGTCCAGTGTAAGTTTACCAATACTTTTGTCAAGTGGTAGTCCTAAGTGTCCCAATACTTTTGTCTACGTTTAGTCCGAAGTGTCCCAATACTTTTGTTCAGTGGTATTCCTAAGTGTCCCAATACTTTTGTCAAGTTGTAGTCCTTAGTGTCCCAATACTTTGGTCCAGTGTAGGTGTCCCAATACTTTAGTCCAGTTGTCGTCCTAATGTCCCAATACTTTTGTCCAGTTTTAGTTCTAATTGTCCCAATACGTGTGCAAAGTTTTAGTCCCAAGTGTCCCAATAGTTTTGTCCAGTTTTCGTCCAAAGTGTCCCAATACTTTTGTCCAGTTCTATTCCTAAGTGTCCCAATACTTGTGTCAAGTTTGCGTCCTAAGTGTCCCAATACTTTTGTCAAGTTTTATTTCCAAGTGTCCCAATACTTTTGTCCAGTTTTCGTCCTGATGTCCCAATACTTTTGTCCAGTTTTAGTTCTAATTGTCCCTATACGTGTGTAAAGTTTTTGTCCCAAGTGTCCCAATAGTGTTGTCCAGTTTTCGTCCAAAGTGTCCCAATACTTTTGTCCAGTTCTATTCCTAAGTGTCCCAATACTTGTGTCAAGTTTGCGTCCTAAGTGTCCCAATACTTTTGTCAAGTTTTATTTCCAAGTGTCCCAATACTTTTGTCCAGTTTTCATCATAAGTGTCCCAATACTTTTGTCCAGTTTTAGTTCTAAGTGTCCCAATACGTGTGTCAAGTTTTAGTCCCAAGTGTCCCAACAGTGTTGTCCAGTTTTCGTCCAAAGTGTCCCAATACTTTTGTCCAGTTTTATTCCTAAGTGTCCCAAGACTTGTGTCAAGTTTTCGTCCTAAGTGTCCCAATACTTTTGTCAAGTTTTATTTCCAAAGGTCCCAATACTTTTGTCCAATTTTCATCATAAGTGTCCCGATACTTTTGTCCAGTTTTGGTCGTAAGTGTCCCAATACTTTTGTCCAGTTTTAGTCCTAAGTGTCCGAATACTTTTGTCAAGTAGTAGGCCTAAGTGTCCCAATACTTTTGTGCAGTGTAAGTGTCCCAATACTTTTGTCAAGTGGTAGTCCTAAGTGTCCCAATACTTTTGTCTACGTTTAGTCCGAAGTGTCCCAATACTTTTGTTCAGTGGTATTCCTAAGTGTCCCAATACTTTTGTCCAGTTCTATTCCTAAGTGTCCCAATACTTGTGTCAAGTTTGCGTCCTAAGTGTCCCAATACTTTTGTCAAGTTTTATTTCCAAGTGTCCCAATACGTTTGTCCAGTTTTCGTCCAAAGTGTCCCAATATTTTTGTCCAGTTTTATTCCTAAGTGTCCCAAGACTTGTGTCAAGTTTTTGTCCTAAGTGTCCCAATACTTTGGTCCAGTGTAGGTGTCCCAATACTTTAGTCCAGTTGTCGTCCTAATGTCCCAATACTTTTGTCCAGTTTTAGTTCTAATTGTCCCAATACGTGTGTAAAGTTTTAGTCCCAAGTGTCCCAATAGTGTTGTCCAGTTTTCGTCCAAAGTGTCCCAATACTTTTGTCCAGTTCTATTCCTAGGTGTCCCAATACTTGTGTCAAGTTTGCGTCCTAAGTGTCCCAATACTTTTGTCCAGGTTTCGTCATAAGTGTCCCAATACTTTTGCCCAGTTTTAGTTCTAAGTGTCCCAATACGTGTGTCAAGTTTTAGTCCCAAGTGTCCCAATAGTGTTGTCCAGTTTTCGTCCAAAGTGTCCCAATACTTTTGTCCAGTTTTATTCCTAAGTGTCCCAAGACTTGTGTCAAGTTTTCATCCTAAGTGTCCCAATACTTTTGTCAAGTTTTATTTCCAAAGGTCCCAATACTTTTGTCCAGTTTTCGTCATAAGTGTCCGAATACTTTTGTCCAGTTTTGGTCGTAAGTGTCCCAATACTTTTGTCCAGTTTTAGTCCTAAGTGTCCCAAAACATTTGTCTAGTGGTAGTCCGAAGTGTCCCAATAGTTTTGTCAAGTTGTAGTCCTTAGTGTCCCAATACCTTGGTCCAGTGTAGGTGTCCCAATACTTTAGTCCAGTTGTCGTCCTAATGTCCCAATACTTTTGTCCAGTTTTAGTTCTAATTGTCCCAATACGTGTGTAAAGTTTTTGTCCCAAGTGTCCCAATAGTGTTGTCCAGTTTTCATCCAAAGTGTCCCAATACTTTTGTCCAGTTCCATTCCTAAGTGTCCCAATACTTGTGTCAAGTTTGCGTCCTAAGTGTCCCAATACTTTTGTCAAGTTTTATTTCCAAGTGTCCCAATACTTTTGTCCAGTTTTAGTTCTAAGTGTCCCAATACGTGTGTCAAGTTTTAGTCCCAAGTGTCCCAATAGTGTTGTCCAGTTTTCGTCCAAAGTGTCCCAATACTTTTGTCCAGTTTTATTCCTAAGTGTCCCAAGACTTGTGTCAAGTTTTTGTCCTAAGTGTCCCAATACTTTTGTCAAGTTTTATTTCCAAAGGTCCCAATACTTTTGTCCAGTTTTCGTCATAAGTGTCCGAATACTTTTGTCCAGTTTTGGTCGTAAGTGTCCCAATACTTTTGTCCAGTTTTAGTCCTAAGTGTCCCAATACTTTTGTGCAGTGTAAGTGTCCCAATAATTTTGTCCAGTGTAAGTGTCCCAATACTTTTGTCCTGTGGTAGTCATAAGTGTCCCAATACTTTTGTCAAGTGGTAGTCCTAAGTGTCCCAATACTTTTGTCTACGTTTAGTCCGAAGTGTCCCAATACTTTTGTTCAGTGGTATTCCTAAGTGTCCCAATACTTTTGTCAAGTTGTAGTCCTAAGTGTCCCAATACTTTTGTCAAGTTTTATTTCCAAAGGTCCCAATACTTTTGTCCAGTTTTCGTCATAAGTGTCCGAATACTTTTGTCCAGTTTTGGTCGTAAGTGTCCCAATACTTTTGTCCAGTTTTAGTCCTAAGTGTCCCAATAATTTTGTCCAGTGTAAGTGTCCCAATACTTTTGTCAAGTGGTAGTCCTAAGTGTCCCAATACTTTTGTCTACGTTTAGTCCGAAGTGTCCCAATACTTTTGTTCAGTGGTATTCCTAAGTGTCCCAATACTTTTGTCAAGTTGTAATCCTAAGTGTCCCAATACTTTTGTCCAGTGTAAGTGTCCCAATAATTTTGTCCAGTGTAAGTGTACCAATACTTTTGTCAAGTAGTAGGCCTAAGTGTCCCAATACTTTTGTCCAGTGTAAGTGTCCCAATAATTTTGTCCAGTGTAAGTGTCCCAATACTTTTGTCAAGTGGTAGTCCTAAGTGTCCCAATACTTTTGTCTACGTTTAGTCCGAAGTGTCCCAATACTTTTGTTCAGTGGTATTCCTAAGTGTCCCAATACTTTTGTCAAGTTGTAATCCTAAGTGTCCCAATACTTTTGTCCAGTGTAAGTGTCCCAATAATTTTGTCCAGTGTAAGTGTACCAATACTTTTGTCAAGTAGTAGGCCTAAGTGTCCCAATACTTTTGTCCAGTGTAAGTGTCCCAATACTTTTGTCCTGTGGTAGTCATAAGTGTCCCAATACTTTTGTCAAGTGGTAGTCCTAAGTGTCCCAATACTTTTGTCTACGTTTAGTCCGAAGTGTCCCAATACTTTTGTTCAGTGGTATTCCTAAGTGTCCCAATACTTTTGTCAAGTTGTAGTCCTAAGTGTCCCAATACTTTTGTCAAGTTTTATTTCCAAAGGTCCCAATACTTTTGTCCAGTTTTCGTCATAAGTGTCCGAATACTTTTGTCCAGTTTTGGTCGTAAGTGTCCCAATACTTTTGTCCAGTTTTAGTCCTAAGTGTCCCAATAATTTTGTCCAGTGTAAGTGTCCCAATACTTTTGTCAAGTGGTAGTCCTAAGTGTCCCAATACTTTTGTCTACGTTTAGTCCGAAGTGTCCCAATACTTTTGTTCAGTGGTATTCCTAAGTGTCCCAATACTTTTGTCAAGTTGTAATCCTAAGTGTCCCAATACTTTTGTCCAGTGTAAGTGTCCCAATAATTTTGTCCAGTGTAAGTGTCCCAATACTTTTGTCAAGTGGTAGTCCTAAGTGTCCCAATACTTTTGTCTACGTTTAGTCCGAAGTGTCCCAATACTTTTGTCTACGTTTAGTCCGAAGTGTCCCAATACTTTTGTTCAGTGGTATTCCTAAGTGTCCCAATACTTTTGTCAAGTTGTAGTCCTAAGTGTCCCAATACTTTTGTCCAGTGTAAGTGCCCCAATACTTTTGTCCAGTTCCCATTGCATAAGGACTCCCAAGAGTCCTTATACAATGGGCCATGCGGGCCCTAATAAAATAAAATACAAATATAATATATCCATCCATCCATTTTCTACCGCTTATTCCCTTCGGGGTCGCGGGGGGCGCTGGAGCCTATCTCAGCTACAATCGGGCGGAAGGCGGGGTACACCCTGGACAAGTCGCCACCTCATAATATAATATAATATAACTAGTTTTGACTGGGAATCGATTCCAAATCTAATTATCACCCCCAAGAATGGTTAATTGTTGTAAAATTCACATTCCCACTGAACAATGGTCTCATCTACTGTAGGGGCCAATACCACTAAAGTACTGATATTTTTAGTTCAATAAGCCATTTTCATGCTTTATTTATGCCAAAAATACATAGAATTGCTTAGAAAAAAAAAACATATATATATTTTTTTCCCAGGAAGAGTTAGTGCTGCAAGGGTTTCTGGGTATTTGTTCTGTTGTGTTTATGTTGTGTTACGGTGCGGATGTTCGCCCGAAATGTGTTTGTCATTCTTGTCTGGTGTGGGTTCACAGTGTGGCGCATATTTGTAACAGTGTTAAAGTTGTTTATACGGCCACCCTCAGTGTGACCTGTATGGCTGTTGACCAAGTATGTCTTGTTATGTGTGTGTTAAAGCCGGCACGCTGTTTGTATGGAGGTAAAGTGGACGTGACGACAGGTTGTAGAGGACGCTAAAGGCAGTGCCTTTAAGGCACGGCCCCAATATTGTTGTCCGGGTGGAAATCGGGAGAAATTCGGGAGATTTTCACTGAAATTCGGGAGTCTCCCGGGAAAATCGAAAGGGTTGGCAAGTATGTTTGTGAGTGAAGCTGCAAAGGGACGACTGAAATTATGCTGTTTGGCACACTTACAGCATTCTATCCAATTACTAAAACGTAGTAGTGATGGGTTGATGAGGCGTCATGAAGCGTTTCGACACATTGCAAAACTGTATTGATACTGTGTCGATACTGTGTCACTAAATACTGACATCTGCTGGACATTAAAAATCCCTACAGGCAACCTATGGACCGACTCAACTGACACTGATTTGATGCCCTAGTACAGGGGTCACCAACCTTTTTGAAACCAAAAACTACTTCTTGGGTACTGATTAATGCGAAGGGCTACCAGTTTGATACACACTTAAATAAATAAATATATTGTCATTTGTAAGTTACACGTAAGTGTGATTTAAACAAGAATAGCTAAATAAATACATTTATATATATAAAAAAAATGGGTATTTCTGTCTGTCATTCCGTCGTACATTTTTTTTTCCTTTTACGGAAGGTTTTTTGTAGAGAATAAATGATGAAAAAAACACTTAATTGAACGGTTTAAAAGAGGAGAAAACACGAAAAAAATTAAAATAAAATTTTGAAACATAGTTTATCTTCAATTTCGACTCTTTAAAATTCAAAATTCAACCGACAAAAAGAAGAGAAAAACTAGCTCATTTGAATCTTTTTGAAAAAAAATAAAAAAAGAATTTATGGAACATCATTAGTCATTTTTCCTGATTAAGATACATTTTAGAATTTTGATGACATGTTTTAAATTGGTTAAAATCCAATCTGCACTTTGTTAGAATATTTAACAAATTGGACCAAGCTATATTTCTAACAAAGACAAATCAGTATTTCTTCTAGATTTTCCAGAACAAAAATGTTAAAAGAAATTCAAAATAATTTGAAATAAGATTTAAATTTGATTCTACAGATTTTCTAGATTTGCCAGAATAATTTTTTTGAATTTTAATCATAGTAAGTTTGAAGAAATATTTCACAAATATTCTTCGTCGAAAAACCGGAAGCTAAAATATTTATTATTCTTTACAATAATAATAAAAAATTGTTTTACTTGAACATTGATTTAAATTGTCAGGAAAGAAGAGGAAGAAATTTAAAAGGTAAAAAGGTATTTGTTTAAAAATCCTAAAATCATTTTTAAGGTTGTATTTTTTCTCTAAAATTGTATTTCTAAAAGTAATAAGAAGCAAAGTAAAAAATAAATGAATTTATTTAAACAAGTGAAGACCCATCCATCCATCCATTTTTTACCGCTTATTCCAAGTGAAGACCAAGTCTTTAAAATATTTTCTTGGATTTTCAAATTCTATTTGAGTTTTGTCTCTTTTAGAATTAAAAATGTCGAGCAAAGCGAGACCAGCTTGCTAGTAAATAAATACAATTTAAAAAATAGAGGCAGCTCACTGGTAAGTGCTGCTCTTTGAGCTATTTTTAGAACAGGCCAGCGGGCGACTCATCCGGTCCTTACGGGCTACCTGGTGACCGCGGGCACCGCGTTGGTGACCCCTGCCCTAGTATATACAATAATATAAACCAAGTCATTGTATTTCATTTAGGATTATTTCATATCTTCATTTAAATAAAAATATATTTTTATCTTTTTTAGATACAGTCAATAAATAATGTGAACATGTATCATAACATGGAAATCGAAGAGAACGTGTTGTGGATGATTGTGGACTGGGAATTTTTTTAATTTTATTTTTTTACACATTTTTATTTAAAAAAACAAAAAAAGTTTTTCCGACGTATTACATTTTAGACGATTTCTCTTCTTAGTTATTATTTCTCCGGCTGTAGAAAAGACCCGCTCACAGGGCACAGAGGAGGCGACACAGTTGGCGTATCGGTCACGTGACCAAAACAGCTCATGATGGGTCACGTGACTTTCTAAAAGCGGTACGCGCACCGGCACAGGGTTTTGCTCTATGAGCTCGACGCATGCGCCGATGCATCGGTGTTGCCGGACCCAACGTAGCATTTTAACATCTAAATGATGCCAGATCAACACGGTAAACTTAGCCCTTCAAAACATGAAAGGACAGGCGACTCTGCAGAGGTCTTGATTAGGCATTTTTTTGGTACCAAGACAACTTAAATGTAAAACCCCTACTTCCTGACACCCGTGCTGGTCATATTGCTGGTCGCTAATATGCGGTCAAGCCAACCCAACCCAACCCGAGTTCTCGTCCCAAATGTCAATCCGTGCCATTTAATATCACTTTCATGCTTCTTCACTTTGCAGCGTCCCAAAGTTTAGTTTTTTTTCCCTTGTGTGACTCTGACTTTTTCGGCGAGTTCACCTGCAAACTCCCTCGCCTCACAAATCAAGCGTCTCTAATGTCCCCGAGGCGGTCATTGACCAGCGGACGCAACGGGAATCGAACGGCATTCTTCCGCGCCGAAAGTTGCTGCGCGTCCCTCGGGCCGTGAACAACACGATGTAGTGCATTGAAGAACTATATCGGACTATAAGGCGCACTTAAAATCCTTTCATTTTCTCAAAACTCGACAGTGCGCCTTATAACCCGGTGCGCCTAATGTACGGAATCATTTTGGCTGTGCTTACCGACCTTGAAGCTATTTTATTTGGTAAATGGTGTGATGACAAGTGTGACCAGTAGATGGCAGTCAAACATAAGAGATACGTGTATACTGCAATATGATGGCAGGCACACATAAGACACACGTGTAGACTGCAATATGATGGCAGTCACACATAAGACACACGTGTAGACTGCAATATGATGGCAGTCACACAAAAGAGATAAGTGTATACTGCAATATGATGGCAGTCACACATAACACACACGTGTAGACTGCAATATGATGGCGGTCACACATAAGCGATAAGTGTATACTGCAATATGATGGCAGTCACACATAACACACACGTGTAGACTGCAATATGATGTCAGTCACACTTAAGAGATACGTGTAGACTGCAATATGATGGCAGTCACACATAAGAGATACGTGTAGACTGCAATATGACGGCAGTCACACATAAGAGATACGTGTAGACTGCAATATGATGTCAGTCACACTTAAGAGATACGTGTAGACTGCAATATGATGGCAGTCACACATAAGAGATATGTGTAGACTGCAATATGATGGCAGTCGCACATAAGAGATACCTGTAGACTGCAAGATGATGGCAGTCACACATAAGATATACATGTAGACTGCAACTTGATGTCAGTCACACTTAAGAGATACGTGTAGACTGCAATATGATGGCAGTCACACTTAAGATTTGCGTATAGACTGCAATATGATGGCAGTCTCACAAGATATTTGTGTAGACTGCAATATGATGGCAGTCACACATAAGAGATACGTGTAGACTGCAATATGATGGCAGTCACACATAAGAGATACGTGTAGACTGAAATATAATGGCAGTCACACATAAGAGATACGTGTAGACTGCAATATGATGGCAGTCACACATAAGAGATACGTGTAGACTGCAATATGATGGCAGTCACACATAAGAGATATGTGTAGACTGTATAATGATGTCAGTCACACATAAGATATGCATGTAGACTGCAATATGATGGCAGTCACACATAAGAGATATGTGTAGACTGCCATATGATGTCAGTCACACATAAGATATACTGCACGTGTAGACTGCAATATGATGGCAGTCACACATAAGACACACGTGTAGACTGCAATATGATGGCAGTCACACATAAGACACACGTGTAGACTGCAATATGATGGCAGTCACACATAAGAGATAAGTGTATACTGCAATATGATGGCAGTCACACATAAGAGATACGTGTAGTCTGCAATATGATGGCAGTCACACATAAGAGATACATGTAGACTGCAACATGATGGCAGTCACACATAAGAGATACGTGTAGACTGCAATTTGATAGGAATCACATAAGAGATACGTGTAGACTGTATTATGATGGCAGTCACACATAAGAGATATGTGTAGACTGCAATATGATGGCAGTCACACATAACACACCTGTAGACTGCAATATGATGGCAGTCACACATAACAAACACGTGTAGACTGCAATATGATGGCAGTCACACATAAGAGATACGTGTAGACTGTATTATGATGGCAGTCACACATAAGAGATATGTGTAGATTGCAATATGATTACAGTCACACATAAGACACACGTGTAGACTGCAATATGATGGCAGTCACACAAAAGAGATACCTGTAGACTGCAATATGACGGCAGTCACACATAAGAGATATGTGTAGACTGCATTATGATGGCAGTCACACATAAGAGATACGTGTAGACTGCAATATGATGGCAGTCACACATAAGAGATACGTGTAGACTGCAATATGATGACAGTCACACATAAGAGATACGTGTAGACTGCAATATGATGGCAGTCACACATAAGAGACACGTGTAGACTGCAATATGATGGCAGTCACACATAAGAGATACGTGTAGACTGCAATATGATGGCAGTCACACATAAGAGATACGTGTAGACTGCAATATGATGGCAGTCACACATAAGAGATACGTGTAGACTGCAATATGATGGCAGTCACACATAAGAGATACGTGTAGACTGCTATATGATGGCAGTCACACGTAAGAGATACGTGTAGACTGCAATATGATGGCAGTCACACATAACACACACGTGTAGACTGCAATATGATGGCAGTCACACATAAGAGATACGTGTATACTGCAATATGATGGCAGTCACACATAAGACACACGTGTAGACTGCAATATGATGGCAGTCACACATAAGAGATACGTGTAGACTGCAATATGATGGCAGTCACACATAAGAGATAAGTGTATGCTGCAATATGATGGCAGTCACACATAAGAGATACGTGTAGACTGCAATATGATGGCAGTCACACATAAGAGATAAGTGTATACTGCAATATGATGGCAGTCACACATAACACACACGTGTAGACTGCAATATGATGGCAGTCACACATAAGAGATACGTGTATACTGCAATATGATGGCAGTCACACATAACACACACGTGTAGACTGCAATATGATGGCAGTCACACATAAGAGATACGTGTATACTGCAATATGATGGCAGTCACACATAACACACACGTGTAGACTGCAATATGATGGCAGTCACACAAAAGAGATACGTGTAGACTGCAATATGATGGCAGTCACACATAAGACACACGTGTAGACTGCAATATGATGGCAGTCACACATAAGAGATACGTGTAGACTGCAATTTGATAGCAGTCACACATAAGAGATACGTGTAGACTGTATTATGATGGCAGTCACACATAAGAGATACGTGTAGACTGTATAATGATGTCAGTCACACATAAGATATATGTGGATACTGCAATAAAATGGCAGTCACACATAAAACACACGTGTAGACTGCAATATGATGGCAGTCACACATAAGAAACACGTGTAGACTGCAATATGATGACAGTCACACATAAGAGATACGTGTAGATTGCAAAATGATGGCAGTCACACATATGAGATACGTGTAGACTGCTATATGATGGCAGTCACACGTAAGAGATATGTGTAGAATGCAATATGATGGCAGTCACACATAAGAGATACATGTAGACTGCAATATGATGGCAGTCACACATATGAGATACGTGTAGACTGCAATATGATGGCAGTCACACAAAAGAGATATGTGTAGGCTGCAATATGATGGCAGTCACACATAAGAGATACGTGTAGACTACAATATGATGTCAATCACACTTAAGATATGCGTGTAGACTGCAATATAATGGCAGTCACACATAAGAGATATGTGTAGACTGCCATATGATGTCAGTCACACATAAGATATACTGTACGTGTAGACTGCAATATGATGGCAGTCACACATAAGAGATATGTGTAGACTGCAATATGATGGCAGTCACACATAAGACATATGTGTAGACTGCAATATGATGGCAGTCACACAAAAGAGATACGTGTAGACTGCAATATGATGGCAGTCACACGTAAGAGATACGTGTAGACTGCAATATGATGGCAGTCACACATAAGAAATACGTGTATACTGCAATATGATGGCAGTCACACATAAGAGACACGTGTAGACTGCAATCTGATGGCAGTCACATATAAGAAACACGTGTAGACTGCAATATGATGGCAGTCACACATAAGAGATACGTGTAGACTGCAATATGATGGCAGTCACACTTAAGATTTGCGTATAGACTGCAATATGATGGCAGTCTCACAAGATATTTGTGTAGACTGCAATATGATGGCAGTCACACATAAGAGATACGTGGAGACTGCAATATGACTCAAGTAAACAACACAAAAATGTTATATGTTCCATTGAAAATATAGAACATTACACACGGCACTCAAAACTCTATCATAATGTTTTAGTAGGACTTTGGTAAGCTCTGAAGCTGCGCCACTTGAGGGATTGTACTGTGCTTCAACATACGAGTATTATTATGGTGTGTGTATTGGTAAATGGTAAATAGTTTATACTTGCTTTTGTACCTTCAAAGCACTTTGACACTATTTCCACATTCACCCATTCACACACTGACGGCGGGATTTGCCATGCAAGGCGATAAACACGACCCATCAGGAGTAAGGGGGAAGTGTCTTGCTCAAGGACACAACAGACGTGACTAGGGTGGTAGAAGCCGGGGATCGAACCGCTGGCACGGCCACTCTCCAAACCATGCCACGCTGTCCCCCGTGTGTATAAGCTAAGACATATTATCTGGCGTTTTGTTTCGCAATGTTATGCAAAAGGACCTTTTCTGACCCTCTGGTACCTGCTGATCTGTATTTGGGATCTGCTTAAGTCCTGAAAATTTGCGCGCGTCCGTCTTTGTAGTCCGTGGTGAGACCGTAGTCGATAAGCTTCTTCTTTGTCTCTATCTTCTTGTTATGGGACATTCATCCTCCGCTGTTGCCATTTCTAATATAAAGTAGTGTAAAGTTCTTACTTATATCTGTCAGTAAACTCGCCATGAAAGCACTAAAACATACCGGTGTAGTGAGTCTACATTATTCACCCAAGGAACTTTAGTTATTAGAGAGTTCCGGTCGGACATTTTTTCACGGGACACACCAGTGAACCACGGATGAGGAGATGCTGCTCCGTTATTGATTGAAGTAAAGTCTGAATGTCATTAAAACAGTTAGCTCCATCTTTTGACACTTCTTCCACTCCTGTCCTTGCACGCTACACCGCTACAACAAAGATGGCGGGGGAGAAGACGCCGGCGAAGGTGAGCCACGTCATTGCAAGGCAATTACCAAGACTGCAAAGTGGTACCAGATCTACCACCCGAGCAACGTCAAACGGCAACTGTTAAGTTCCATCCCGTAGAACATCTTTTGCCCAGACTGCCTTTTCAATAAAAGGACCACAACTATGGAACTCTCCACCTGACACTTTGAAAAGTATCCCTGCACTTGTCACTTTTAAAAAACAAACACAATTGTGGCTAGTTGAGCAACAATCGTGTTCCCATGTTTAGTTGTTACTAATTTTTACTAATTGGCTTTTATCTAGTTTGCACTTTGTTTGTATTATTACTATTATCATTATGTTCTTTGCCTTATTCTTTTTATTTTCCTATTTTTAATGATGTTAGATCTGTGTTGTTGTGCTGGCTCACCTGCACTGGCTTCCTGTGCACTTAAGATGTGACTTTAAGGTTTTACTACTTACGTATAAAATACTACACGGTCTAGCTCCGTCCTATCTTGTCGATTGCATTGTACCATATGTCCCGGCAAGAAATCTGCGTTCAAAGAACTCCGGCTTATTAGTGATTCCCAGAGCCCAAAAAAAGTCTGCGGGCTATAGAGAGTTTTCTATTGGGGCTCCAGTACTATGGAATGTTCTACCGGTAACAGTTAGAGATGCTACCTCAGTAGAAGCATTTAAGTCCCATCTTAGAACTCATTTGTATACTCTAGCCTTTAAATAGACCCCCCTTTTAGACCAGTTGATCTGCCGTTTCTTTTCTTTTCTGCTCTGCCCCCCTCTCCCTTGTGGAGGGGAGGAAACAGGTCCGGTGGCCATGGATGAAGTGCTGGCTGTCCAGAGTCGGGATCCGGGGTGGACCGCTCGCCTGTGCATCAGTTGGGGACATCTCTGCGCTGCTGACCCGTCTCCGCTCGGGATGGTTTCCTGCTCGCCCCACTATGGACTGGACTCTTACTATTATGTTAGATCCACTATGGACTAGACTCTCACACTATTATGTTAGATCCACTATGGACTGGACTCTCTCACTATTATGTTAGATCCACTATGGACTGGACTCTCTCACTATTATGTTAGATCCACTATGGACTGGACTCTCACTATTATGTTAGATCCACTATGGACTGGACTCTCACTATTATGTTAGATCCACTATGGACTGGACTCTCTCACTATTATGTTGGATCCACTATGGACTGGACTCTCACTATTATGTTAGATCCACTATGGACTGGACTCTCACTATTATGTTAAATCCACTATGGACTGGACTCTCACTATTATGTTAAATCCACTATGGACTGGACTCTCACTATTATGTTAGATCCACTATGGACTGGACTCTCACACTATTATGTTAGATCCACTATGGACTGGACTCTCACTATTATGTTAGATCCACTATGGACTGGACTCACACTATTATGTTAGATCCACTATGGACTGGACTCTCACACTATTATGTTAGATCCACTATGGACTGGACTCTCACTATTATGTTAGATCCACTATGGACTGGACTCTCACTATTATGTTAGATCCACTATGGACTGGACTCTCACTATTATGTTAGATCCACTATGGACTGGACTCTCACTATTATGTTAGATCCACTATGGACTGGACTCTCACTATTATGTTAGATCCACTATGGACTGGACTCTCACTATTATGTTAGATCCACTATGGACTGGACTTTCACTATTATGTTAGATCCACTATGGACTGGACTCTCACTATTATGTTGGATCCACTATGGACTGGACTCTCTCACTATTATGTTAGATCCACTATGGACTGGACTCTCACACTATTATGTTAGATCCACTATGGACTGGACTCTCACTATTATGTTAGATCCACTATGGACTGGACTCACACTATTATGTTAGATCCACTATGGACTGGACTCTCACACTATTATGTTAGATCCACTATGGACTGGACTCTCACTATTATGTTATATCCACTATGGACTGGACTCTCACTATTATGTTAGATCCACTATGGACTGGACTCTCACTATTATGTTATATCCACTATGGACTGGACTCTCACTATTATGTTAGATCCACTATGGACTGGACTCTCACTATTATGTTAGATCCACTATTGACTGGACTCTCACTATTATGTTAGATCCACTATGGACTGGACTCTCACTATTATGTTAGATCCACTATGGACTGGACTCTCACTATTATGTTAGATCCACTATGGACTGGACTCTCACTATTATGTTAGATCCACTATGGACTGGACTCTCACTATTATGTTAGATCCACTATGGACTGGACTTTCACTATTATGTTAGATCCACTATGGACTGGACTCTCACTATTATGTTTGATCCACTATGGATTGGACTTTCACAATATTATGTCAGACCCACTCGACGTCCATTGCATCCGGTCTCCCCTAGAGGGGGGGAGGTTTTCCACATCTGCGGTCTTCTCCAAGGTTTCTCATAGTCATTCTCATCAACGTCCCACTGGGTTGTGAGTTTTTCCTTGCCCTTATGTGGGCGCTGAACCGAGGATGTCGTTGTGGCTTGTGCAGCCCTTTGAGACACTTGTGATTTAGGGCTGTATAAATAAACATTGATTGATTAATTGTTGTTGGGGATGTCATGTCTGTGTGAACATGTTTTGTTTTAGTTATGTCCTGTTTGGTTTTGGTCACTTAGTTCCTGCTTTTTCACTCCCTTGTTTTGTACCCATTAGTTTCACCTGTTCCACGTTTGGACTCACACACCTGTCACCAATCATGACACTGTTATTTAAGCCTGTCTTTTTCTGTTGGTCGGCCTGGCGACATTAACACGGTTACCCGTGTTTAACTCTGTTTGACTTCTGCTACCCATGCTACCATAGTTCCATTTCCAAGTGAGTTGTGTCTATATTCTTGTCACAGTAAGTGTTTTTTTGTTTCATGTTCATAGTTTTTTGCCCAAGTGCTAGTTTTTGTTTCATTAGTCAAGTTTGTTCTCCGCCTTTGAGCGCGCCTTTAGTTTTGTGCCTTTTTATAGTCATTATTAAATCATGTACTTACCTTCACGCCACGTCCACTTCTATTATTGCATCTCGGGAAAACAAACACCTCATAGTCCACGTCATGACAGGGGACAAGTGTTGTGAATTAGCTTTGGCTACAAACACTATGATGCATACATTGGATGAATGTTTCAGATATCTATGTTTCTGTATCCGTCCTTATTTCAAATAAACCTTTATATATATAAATAAGACATCCTGAAGCGACTGTCAGAAAGTGACCTGAAGATGGTCTGGAAACCATCATCTATGCAAGATTTTGACCAAAGAACTACCATCACATGTTATGTAGACCACAAGGAAGTCTTTTACATTTAGAAAAAAAAATCATAATATGACCACTTTAATGCGCCTTATACTATTCAGTGGTCTAGTGGTTAGAGACTCCGCCCTGAGATCGGTAGGTCGTGAGTTCAAACCCCGGCCGAGTCATACCAAAGACTATAAAAATGGGACCCATTACCTCCCTGCTTGACACTCAGCATGAAGGGTTGGAATTGGGGGTTAAATCACCAAAAATGATTCCCGGGCGCGGCCACTGCTGCTGCTCACTGCTCCCCTCACCTCCCAGGGGGTGATCAAGAGTGATGCGTCAAATGCAGAGAATAATTTTGCCACACAGTGTGTGTGTGACAATCATTGGTACTTTAACTTTAATCCGGTGCGCCCTATGGTCCGGAAAATAGGGTCCGTATTTAGTCTGTAATCCTATTTATTTTACGCGCAACAACAGATTTTTGATGTTCACGCTTTTGAGCGAACAGTTACAGCAGCTCTAATCTGTGTCATTAGTAATGACATTTCCAAAAGGGGACCATTTTAATGCGGACTCAATGAAACGATATGGTTCCTTCAAATTCCTTGACTCTTTCTTCTCGTTCTCCGTCACTATGGTTTTGTTCCTTTTTTAGTCCGCGGGAGTGACGTGGACTAAATTAGGGTTGTATAGCGTTGTTGTTTTTTTCTGGCCGCATGGAGAAAGCCATTATGTACATGGTGGGTGAAGTGTCTTACCCAAGGACATGACTGGGACGGCGGAACACTCAAGTTTTCTGGCCGGCTGCTCTACCAAAAAAAAACAAAAAAACACAACATTTGTATGAGAGGTCTGAGTGAAAAAGTCAGTCACGAGGCAAAAGTTTGTGTGCGTGCACAAAAACCACAGCTGGGTTGTTTCTGTGACTCTCCAAACCTCCACAGGACACAAAGTATGTAGGACGGATCAGACTATTATGTTAGATCCACTATGGACTGGACTCTCACTATTATGTTAGATCCACTATGGACTGGACTCTCACTATTATGTTAGATCCACTATGGACTGGACTCTCACTATTATATTAGATCCACAATGGACTGGACTCTCACTATTATGTTAGATCCACTATGGACTGGACTCTCACTATCATGTTAGATCCACTATGGACTGGACTCTCACTATTATGTTAGATCCAGTATGGACTGGACTTTCACTATTATGTTAGATCCACTATGGACTGGACTCTCACTATTATGTTAGATCCACAATGGACTGGACTCTCACTATTATGTTAGATCCACTATGGACTGGACTCTCACTATTATGTTAGATCCACTATGGACTGGACTCTCACTATTATGTTAGATCCACTATGGACTGGACTCTCACTATTTTGTTAGATCCACTATGGACTGGACTCTCACTATTATGTTAGATCCACTATGGACTGGATTCTCACTATTATGTTAGATCCATTATGGACTGGACTCTCACTGTTATGTTAGATCCACTATGGACTGGACTCTCACTATTATGTTAGATCCACTATGGACTGGACTCTCACTATTATGTTAGATCCACTATGGACTGGACTCTCACTATTATGTTAGATCCACTATGGACTGGACTCTCACTATTATGTTAGATCCACTATGGACTGGACTCTCACTATCATGTTATATGCACTATGGACTGGACTTTCACTATTATGTTAGATCCACTATGGACTGGACTCTCACTATTATGTTAGATCCACTATGGACTGGACTCTCACTATCATGTTAGATCCACTATGGACTGGACTCTCACTATTATGTTAGATCCACTATGGACTGGACTCTCACTATTATGTTAGATCCACTATGGACTGGACTCTCACCATTATGTTAGATCCACTATGGTCTGGACTCTCACTATTATGTTAGATCCACTATGGACTGGACTCTCACTATTATGTTAAATCCACCATGGACTGGACTCTCACTATCATGTTATATGCACTATGGACTGGACTTTCACTATTATGTTAGATCCACTATGGACTGGACTCTCACTATTATGTTAGATCCACTATGGACTGGACTCTCACTATCATGTTATATGCACCATGGACTGGACTTTCACTATTTTGTTAGATCCACTATGGACTGGACTCTCACTATTATGTTAGATCCACTATGGACTGTACTCTCACCATTATGTTAGATCCACTATGGACTGGACTCTCGTCCCTACATCTGCGGTCCCCTCCAAGGTTTCTCATTGTTATCCCATTGGGTTGAGTTTTTTCTTGCCCTGATATGGGATCTGAGCCGAGGATGTCGTTGTGGCTTGTGCAGCCCTTTGAGACACAGTTTTCTGTCCGGCTGCTCAACCAAAAAAAAAAAAAAAAAACACAACATTGGTATGAGAGGTCTGAGTGAAAAAGTCAGTCACGAGGCAAAAGTTTGTGTGCGTGCACAAAACCACAGCTGGGTTGTTTCTGTGACTCTCCAAACCTCCACAGGACACAAAGTACGTAGGACGGATCAGACTGGAGTGCTTACTGAGTACATATCATGGAGTGTGTAGTGGTGGTGGGCTGGGAGATGCACGGATTGGACAAACAAAAAGGTGCACGATTCTAAGTGACTGATGATAAATAATTGATGTATGTATTAGCCCACAAAAAACTGTTGTAAAATATACTAAGGATGGCATACTTACTACAACCGGGAGAACCGATCAACCGAAGACACCATCGCTATTGTAATCCGTAGACTCTTGGAACATCTTGAGCTTGAGGACACTTATGCAAGAGTGCTCTTTGTCGATTTCAGCTCAGCATTTAACACAATAAGGCCAAACAGACTAAGATCTAAGCTTCACAACCTTGGTCTGAACACTTTCCTCTGCAACTGGATTTTGGACTTTTTAACGAATCGCACACAGTATGTGAAAATAGGCGGGCACATTTCTGCCACGCTCACCATCAACACCGGTGCCCCACAGGGTTGTGTGCTAAGCCTTGCGTTCTTCACCCTCTTCACACATGACTGCATAGCCTCTTCAACATCCAATCTCACTGTCAAATATGCCGACGACACCACGGTGCCTGGGCTCATCAGTAATAATGATGAGACAGCATACAATGCAGAGGTCCAACATGGTGTGCAAACAATAACTTGGTTCTTAACACTAACAAAACCAAATAACTCATTGTAGACTTCCTCAGGAAAGGGCAGAACAAACACCCTCCACTTTTAATGAATAACAATCTCGTAGAAAGGGTCAAGCATTTCAAATTCTTAGGGGTGAACATAACAGAAGATCTATGCTGGGACATTAACACTGCTTCTACAGTCGGAAAGGCCCAACAACGTCTTTTTTTTTTGAGGAAACTAAAATGCGCAAACATTCCGCAGAAATCAATGGTCAACTTTTACGACTGTGCCATCAGCAGTGTCCTCACTTACGGATTTTTAGTGTGGTTTGCTAGCTGCACTAAAGCGAACCAACAGGCCCTCCAGAGAGTGGTTAAAGCGGCGGGGGAAATTACAAGGACGATACTCCCAGAGATGAGTGCCATGTACACAACTCGCTGCCTAAAGCGAGTACACAACATCCTGACGGACAGATACCACCCAGCACATGGCCTCTTCAACCTGCTACCCTCTGGAAGGAGGTATAGATCGATTCGCGCCAGGACCACCAGAATGTCTCACAGTCTGTATCCCCAGGCTGTGAGACTGCTAAATGAACAGCCTGCCCCTTTGCTGCCCCGGACCATCTTATTACCTCACTCTTCATCACCTCAAAAATTGTGCTCTGGACATTGCATTGCTGCAACATCAACGTAACACCCATCAGACATCTGACTGTTCCCACCCCCACGTCCCTCTTATCGCGATCTTCCTGACAATGCTAAAATGCTAAAATGTAAACTATTGTCAACCTGCACATCAATGCAGTTTCTATGCCGCTGGACAAAGCTCAAACAAAATCTCGTTGTTCATGTATGACTTAAGTGTTATTATGACAATGACAATAAAGGAATTGATTGATTGATTGATTGCTTGATTGATTGATTGATTGATAACCCACTCTTCAGTTCGATTGTTAGGGTGACGATTCGATTCAGAATCAATTCGCAATTCAACAAGATTTTCAATTCAAACCAATACTCAAGATATGTTTATTTGGTATAGATTTTATTTTTATTTTTTATTTTTTTAAATTAAAAACCAGTTACAGGTTACTAAAACCACCTCTCAGTTGCTGACGTAAACGCGCAGTGTAGATATGGCCTTAAACCAGGGGTGTCCAAACTTTGACTTGGTGGCCGCATTGGGCTAAAAAAATGTGGTCAAGGGCCAAAAGAGGAATGCATGTAGAGTAACACACTCATATATATATATATATATATATATATATATATATATATATATATATATATATATATCAGTGACGTGCGGTGAGGTTGATGGCTGGTGAGGCACTGACTTCATCACAGTCAGATTTACAAACATATGAACCCTAAAGAGTATCTTATTCACCATTTGATTGGCAGCAGTTAACGGGTTATGTTTAAAAGCTCATACCAGCATTCTTCCCTGCTTGGCACTCAGCATCAAGGGTTGGAATTGGGGGTTAAATCACTAAAAATTATTCCCGGGCGCGGCACCGCTGCTGCCCACTCCTCCCCACTGCTCCCCTCACCTCCCAGGGGGTGAAGAAGAGGATGGGTCAAATGCAGACGACACATTTCATTACACCTAGTGTGTGTGTGACAATCATTGGTACTTTAACTTAACTTTAACTTTACACATACAAACTGTAGCACACAAAAAAGCACATTTAATAAAAAAAAACGTTATTATGGTCTTACCTTTACTTATAAATGAAGTCCATTCGCCGCTGTTGTGCTGGATTAATGAACCCCCTGACGGGTGTGTTATATCAACTAAAGCCCTCACTTAAACTTTCCACGTGCAAGATTGAATCTATTTAAAAAAGTGTAATCGAAGGTTTATAAATGTCGCCTATACTGTATGAAACTACAAAATAACAAACACGGAGGCTCCAGTTTACACGAGGACCACTTCATTTACCTTCTTTCAAAAACCTCCGCTCCACTCTGTGTCACATCACTTCCGCTCTTAGCGCCTTCAAAATAAGAGCTCAAGGCATATACTGTATAACAGCGCATAACAGGAACTTAACATCACAAATAGGAAAGCCCATAAAAATAGGTTACAAAAGTTATTTAATAAGAAGCCAAAAAGTGCAAAAACAATAATGTTCGTGTTGGAGGAGTTGTAAATTAGGTACACCTGCAGTCTGCAGGTGTACCTAATGTTGTGGCCCTGCAGTCATTCACAACTCCTCCAACACGAACATTATTGTTTTTGCACTTTTTGGCTTCTTATGAAATAACTTTTTTAAATAGATTCATTTTTGCACGTGGAAAGTTTAAGTGTGGGCTTTAGTTGATATAACACTCCCGTCAGGGGTGCATTAACCGGCACCAGGAGGCGGGATTACTGCGAGCCTCAGCCAGTGCGTCTTTTGCAGCCGTTTTATGATCGCTCAGCACAAGAAATACGTTAGACACATACAGTTGTTGACAAAATACACTGTACATTATATACCTCAGCTAACTAAACTATGGAAATGTATAATATAATTCATATAGCAATACGGTCTCACTGCACAGCAGGCCAGCAGGTAGCCGAGTTTGCAATCCATGTTGAGGCACAACGCAGTGACGTACCTCAACTGGCTGCTGATCACCGCACCGTCTCTTCTCAGTATTTGAATGGCAAATGTGAAAATTCAGCGATTTTAAATAAAAATAATCTAAAACTGGTGAAGTTAAATGGAAAATAACTTTATAGTATAATCACTGAATACATATAACAATTTAATAAAAAAATAATAATATTTTTACATTTTTTTTCATCCCATGATGGCAGGTGAGGCCCCGCCTCACCTGCCTCTAGTGATACATATATATACATATATATATCTAACACTATTATGTTAGATCCACTATGGACTGGACTCTCACTATTATGTTAGATCCACTATGGACAGGACTCTCACTATTATGTTAGATCCACTATGGACTGGACTCTCACTATTATGTTAGATCCACTATGGACTGGACTCTCACTATTATGTTAGATCTACTATGGACTGGACTCTCACTATAATGTTAGATCCACTATGGACTGTACTCTCACTATTATGTTAGATCCACTATGGACTGGACTCTCACTATTATGTTAGATCCACTATGGACTGGACTCTAACCATTATGTTAGATCCACTACGGACTGGACTCTCACTATTATGTTAGATCCACTATGGACTGGACTCTCACTATTATGTTAGATCCACTATGGACTGGACTCTCACCATTATGTTAGATCCACTATGGACTGGACTCTCACTATTATGTTAGATCCACTATGGACTGGACTCTCACTATTATGTTAGATCCACTATGGACTGAACTCTCACTATTATGTTAGATCCACTATGGACTGGACTCTCACTATTATGTTGGATCCTTTATGGACTGGACTTTCACTATTATGTTAGATCCACTATGGACTGGACTCTCACCATTATGTTAGATCCACTATGGACTGGACTCTCACTATTATGTTAGATCCACTATGGACTGGACTCTCATCATTATGTTAGATCCACTATGGACTGGACTCCCACTATTATGTTAGATCCACTATGGACTGGACTCTCATTATTATGTTAGATCAACTATGGACTGGACTCTCGCCCGATTGATTGACCTTTAATGCGCCTTATAATCCGGTGTGCCCTATGGTCCGGAAAATACGGTAAATGTTGTTTTTTTTCCCCAAAATAAATCATTGCTCCACTTGTCTTTCATATTCCCATGAAGCTTTTTCCCTTAGCTGGTGAAGCCAAACAATTCAGCAGCGCAATGTTTAAATCTTTTTTTTCCCAGTTCATGCAAAAGTGATTTAAAGTCGAACATGTGGGGAAGGAAAAAAAAACAAAAAAAAAACTATTCCAATTTTCTCCGCGGAGCAGAGAGGTGATTCGGGGAAAGATTCCGAGTGAAAGGTAAGATTGCTTGCAGAATCAAACAAAGACGCTGATGACGTGTGTGCAAGACCGGCCGGTCTATTGGGGTTTGGGGAGAGTGGAAACATAAAAGTCAAAAGGAGAGATAGAGAGAGAGAAGACAAGCCAGTAAAGAGACACAAAAAAGTATCTCTTAAAGGAAAGTCCGCAACTTTAAAAAACAGCAATCAACACAATCAAGCACATTTTAAACTACACGACCACACCAAGCTTTGACACAGTCGTGTACGTGCAGCCAGGCCCGGCCCTAACCAATCTGGCGCCCTAGGCAAGATTTTAGGTGGCGCCCCCCCCACATCGGCAGTGAAGTGTATATACTCACAAGAAACTGAATAGCTTTGTCTTTGACCTTTTTTTTTTACATACAACTATACCTAATATATAAAGGGGTGGAAAAGTGACTATTACCTGCAGGGCAAACATTAGCTAACCAGAAGGCAATAACAATGTAAACAAAAAACACCTGCTTAAAAGATCTAATACAAATGTCCCTGAGGAATGTAAGGTGGGAGTACTGTAATTACCTAACGTTACATTATTATTTTCCATAACAATTTAGCCCCCTCCACAAAATTAACCCGACGTTAAAACAGAACTAGCTATTTATTGATTAGCAATTGCCGAATCATGTAACATTAGCTTAATGCTAAAAAGCCAGCTACTATCACATTCTGTAACAGACAAATAATTTCATGTAGGCTAACGTTACCTACCTGCTACCTCTGTCTTTTCTCGTTTCTCCTCCTCTTCTTTTCTCTTTTTCCTTCCCTGGGCACCTGACAGTTTTGGCCGTTTTGACATCTTGTGTTGATTTTTTGATGTGGTGACGTCCAAAAAGAGTCATGATACCGGAAGGGAGGGGGCGCACCGTGAGGGGGGAGGGGGGGGGGGGGGGGGGGGGGGCGTAATGTTGTCACAAATAATATTTCTAATAAATAGGCTTTACTTTGCATTTTAATTAACGTGGGATTATTTTTTGTATTTAGAAATCATAGTACCAACTTTTTTTTTTTTTTTTTTTTTTCTCCAACATTTGTGGCACTGGCGTGGCGCCCCCTGATGGACGGCGCCCTTAGCATTTGCCTATACGGCCTATGCCACGGGCCGGCCCTGCGTGCAGCTTCTTGTCCACCAGTGTGATGAAATATGCAGTGAGGCCAAACACAGCACGGTAAAAATCCAACCGTAAAAAAAGAGGAGAAAAACTAGCTAATTCGAATCTTTTTGAAAAAATAAAAAAAATAATTTTTGGAACATCATTAGTAATTTTTCCTGATTAAGATTACTTTTAGAATTTTGATGACATGTTTTAAATAGGTTAAAATCCAATCTGCACTTTGTTAGTGTCATGTCTGTGAAATCATGTTTTGTTTTAGTCATGTCATGTTTTGTTTAGTTATTGGACTCTTTAGTTTCTGGCTTTTCACTCCCTTGTCTTGTTTCCATAAATACCCATTAGTTTCACCTGTTCCACGTTTGGACTCATTGTGCACTCTTGTTTGTCACCATAGCAACCCATTAGTTTTCACCTGCCCTCACGACTCACGCACCTGTCTTTAATCATGTCACTATTATTTAAGCTTCCAGTTGCCAGGCTGTCTGTCTGGCGACATCATACCCGTCACAATCTGTTTACCTCTGCGTACTTCATGCCCTGTCCAAGTAAGTTTTTCCGATTCATGCCACAGTTAGCGACATGTCTGTGTAATCATGTTTTGTTTTAGTCATGTCATGTTTTGTTTTGTTTAGTTATTGGACTCTTTAGTTTCTGGCTTTTCACTCCCTTGTCTTGTTTCCATAGTTACCCATTAGTTTCACCTGTTCCACGTTTGGACTCATTGTGCACTCTTGTTTGTCACCATAGCAACCCATTAGTTTTCACCTGCCCTCACGACTCACGCACCTGTCTTTAATCATGTCACTATTATTTAAGCTTCCAGTTGCCAGGCTGTCTGTCTGGCGACATCATACCCGTCACAATCTGTTTACCTCTGCGTACTTCATGCCCTGTCCAAGTAAGTTTTTTCGATTCATGCCACAGTTAGCGACATGTCTGTGTAATCATGTTTTGTTTTAGTCATGTCATGTTTTGTTTTGTTTAGTTATTGGACTCTTTAGTTTCTGGCTTTCCACTCCCTTGTCTTGTTTCCATAGTTACCCATTAGTTTCACCTGTTCCACGTTTGGACTCATTGTGCACTCTTGTTTGTCACCATGGCAACCCATTAGTTTTCACCTGCCCTCACGACTCACGCACCTGTCTTTAATCATGTCACTATTATTTAAGCTTCCAGTTGCCAGGCTGTCTGTCTGGCGACATCATACCCGTCACAATCTGTTTACCTCTGCGTACTTCATGCCCTGTCCAAGTACGTTTTTTTTCGATTCATGCCACAGTTAGCGACATGTCTGTGTAATCATGTTTTGTTTTAGTCATGTCATGTTTTGTTTTGTTTAGTTATTGGACTCTTTAGTTTCTGGCTTTCCACTCCCTTGTCTTGTTTCCATAGTTACCCATTAGTTTCACCTGTTCCACGTTTGGACTCATTGTGCACTCTTGTTTGTCACCATGGCAACCCATTAGTTTTCACCTGCCCTCACGACTCACGCACCTGTCTTTAATCATGTCACTATTATTTAAGCTTCCAGTTGCCAGGCTGTCTGTCTGGCGACATCATACCCGTCACAATCTGTTTACCTCTGCGTACTTCATGCCCTGTCCAAGTAAGTTTTTTTCGATTCATGCCACAGTTAGCGACTTTTGTTCATGTTCTTAGTTTTTTGCCCACGTGCAAGTATTGGTTTCATTTGTCAAGTTTGTACTTCCGCCTTGTGCGCGCCTTTAGTTTGTTCTTTTTGTTATAGTAAAATTAAATATGTCTTCACCTTCACGCCATGTGTTAGAATTGATGCGGCCTCCAACAGGATTTATGAATAAGTCATTAAAGGGATGAAAACGGGGCTCTTTGAAACATCCCAAACACACAATGGTTTTGTTTGGCGCGATTTAAAAAGTCTGCTTCTCACCCTATCTCTAAGGGAGAGCCCCACCACCCGGCGGAGGAAACTCATTTCGGCCGCTTGTACCCGTGATCTTGTCCTTTCGGTCATAACCCAAAGCTCATGACCATAGGTGAGGATGGGAACGTAGATCGACCGGTAAATTGAGAGCTTTGCCTTCCGGCTCAGCTCCTTCTTCACCACAACGGATCGATACAGCGTCCGCATTACTGAAGACGCCGCACCGATCCGCCTGTCGATCTCACGATCCACTCTTCCCTCACTCGTGAACAAGACTCCGAGGTACTTGAACTCCTCCACTTGGGGCAAGATCTCCTCCACAACCCGGAGATGGCACTCCACCCTTTTCCGGGCGAGAACCATGGACTCGGACTTGGAGGTGCTGATTCTCATCCCAGTCGCTTCACACTCGGCTGCGAACCGATCCAGTGAGAGCTGAAGATCCTGGCCAGATGAAGCCATCAGGACCACATCATCTGCAAAAAGCAGAGACCTAATCCTGCAGCCACCAAACCGGATCCCCTCAACGCCTTGACTGCGCCTAGAAATTCTGTCCATAAAAGTTATGAACAGAATCGGTGACAAAGGGCAGCCTTGGCGGAGTCCAACCCTCACTGGAAACGTGTCCGACTTACTACCGGCAATGCGGACCAAGCTCTGGCACTGATCATACAGGGAATAAATGATGTAGTATGAGAGGTACTGTCAGAAAAATTGTATGTAAATTATCAAAAAACTTTCCGTTCCCAGTGAACAGACGAAAGCTGTCTTTGTTGCACCAAGCCAAAGGCTTGGAAAATTCCGCTGTGTACGATGGGAGGAGACGGGAGGGTTTATCTATTGTGATCCAAGACTTGCCCAACTCGATCCAGGACCAGTCCAAGCCCTAGGCATCTTTTTCTTTTGTGTTAATGTGACCGAAAACAATGGCTGTTTACATACCCCGCATTCTTTTGGAAACAGCTGTTGTTATGTAAACAGGGAAAGTCCAAATAAAAAGAGGTGGCGTACAATCTTTTGCCAGAGCGTGCGGGTGACTGTACAAGAGTACAGCCCGGACGTTTCTCCTCAAATTGAGCCAAATTGAATTCTGTCTCTGTTTAATTCCTTGCTTCTTGTCTCGTTTATCAATTAATCAAACAATCAATCAATCAATTCCTTTATTGTCATTGTCATGTTGCACCTTTCCTGCTTCCTGCTCCCAGACCGTAGTCGAAGAGCGCAGAGGAGACACTTCTCCAGGGCCGATGTATGCTCGGGGCAACACCCTTCACTTTACCCGGCAGTGGATCTCCACAGCGGACGACTTTAGGGTGAATGATGTGTCTGGCGTTTAGTTGCAAATCTTGCTTTATTGATTGTTTGCACACAGCCAATCCAACACAAAACAATCTAGTCCCCGCCCGCACTCACGCTACCGCCCCCTCTCTTCTCTCGCCCACACACTCACTGATGTCACTCACCTCAAATGCTGTAACCTGTTAAAGGGCCACACACACTCATACGCTACTCTCATAACAGTCATAATAACACTTAAGTCATACATGTCAACGAGATTTTGTTTGAGCTTTGTCCAGCGGCATAGAAACTGCATTTAAGTGCAGGTTGACCATGGTTTACAGTTTAGCATTGTCAGGAAGATGGTGAATAGAGTGGCGTGGGGGTGGGAACAGTCAGATGTCTGATGGGTGTTACGTTGATGTTGCAGCAATGCAATGTCCAGAGCACAATTATTGAGGTGGTGAAGAGTGAGGTAATAAGATGGTCCGGGGCAGCAAAGGGGCAGACTGTTCATTTAGCAGTCTCACAGCCTGGGGATACAGACTGTGAGACATTCTGGTGGTCCTGGCGCGAATCGATCTATACCTCCTTCCAGAGGGTAGCAGGTTGAAGAGGCCATGTGCTGGGTGGTAGGATGTTGTGTACTCGCTTTAGGCAGCGAGTTGTGTACATGGCACTCATCTCTGGGAGCATCGTTTAATAGATGTCATCAGTGTTTGAACCTGACAGATACCGTATTTCTCGGACCGTAGGGCGCACCGGATTAAAAGGCGCACTGCCGATGAGCGGGTCTAGTCAGGTCTATTTTCATACAAAAGGCGCATTAAAGGGGTCATATTATGATTGTTTCTAAATATAAAACACTTCCTTGTGGTCTACGTCAGTGTTTTTCAACCACTGTCTAGTGTGCCACAATCAGACAGTCCGATACCCCATACTCCGTCCGCTCCCTGTATGATCAGTGTCAGAGCTTGGTCCACATTGCCGGCAGTAAGTCGGATACATTTCCAGTGAGGGTTGGACTCCGCCAAGGCTGCCCTTTGTCACCCATTCTGTTCATAACTTTTATGGACAGAATTTCTAGGCGCAGTCAAGGCGTTGAGGGGATCCGGTTTGGTGGCTGCAGGATTAGGTCCCTGCTTTTTGCAGATGATGTGGTCCTGATGGCTTCATCTGGCCAGGATCTTCAGCTCTCACTGGATCGGTTCGCAGCCGAGTGTGAAGCGACTGGGATGAGAATCAGCACCTCCAAGTCCGAGTCCATGGTTCTCGCCCGGAAAAGGGTGGAGTGCCATCTCCGGGTTGGGGAGGAGACCCTGCCCCAAGTGGAGGAGTTCAAGTACCTAGGAGTCTTGTTCACGAGTGAGGGAAAAGTGGATCGTGAGATCGACAGGCGGATCGGTGCGGCATCTTCAGTATAGCGGACGCTGTATCGATCCGTTGTGGTGAAGAAGGAGCTGAGCCGGAAGGCAAAGCTCTCAATTTACCGGTCGATCTACGTTCCCATCGTTACCTATGGTCATGAGCTTTGGGTTATGACCGAAAGGACAAGATCACGGGTACAAGCGGCCGAAATGAGTTTCCTCCGCCGGGTGGCGGGGCTCTCCCTTAGAGATAGGGTGAGAAGCTCTGCCATCCGGGGGGAGCTCAAAGTAAAGCCACTGCTCCTCCACATGGAGAGGAGCCAGATGAGGTAGTTCAGGCATCTGGTCAGGATGCCACTGAACGCCTCCCTCGGGAGGTGTTTAGGGCACATCCAACCGATAAGAGGCCACGGGGAAGACCCAGGACACGTTGGGAAGACTATGTCTCCCGGCTGGCCTGGGAACGCCTCGGTATCCCCCGGGAGGAGCTGGACGAAGTGGCTGGGGAGAGGAAAGTCTGGGCTTCCCTGCTTAGGCTGCTGCCCCCGCGACCCGACCTCGGATAAGCGGAAGAAGATGGATGGATGGATGGATGTCTAGTGTGCCGAGAGATACAGTCTGGTGTGCCGTGGGAGGTTATGTAATTTCACCTATTTAGGGTAAAAATATGTTTTGCAAATACGTAATTATAGTCTGCAAATATTGTGCAGTTGTTGAGTGTCGGTGCTGTCTAGAGCTTGGCAGAGTAACCATGTAATACTCTTCCATATCAGTAGGTGGCATCAGATTGCCAGATGGAAAACAGTGATTCATCAGTCCAGAGAAGGCGTCTCCACTGCTCTAGAATCCAGTGGTGACGTGCATCCCACGCTTTGCATTGGACTTGGTGATGTATGACTTAGATGCAGCTGCTCGGCCATGGAAACCCATTCCATGAAGCTCTCTGCGTACTGTACGTGGGCTAATTGGAAAGTGACATGAAGTTTGGAGCTCTGTAGCAACTGACTGTGCAGAAAATCTTCGCACTATGCGCTTCAGCATCCGCCGACACCTCTCTGTCCGTTTACGTGGCCTACCACTTGGTGGCTGAGTTGCTGTTGTTCCCCAAACTCTTCACTTTTCTTATAATAAAGTTGACTTTGGAATATTTAGGAGCGAGGACATTTCACGACTGGATTTGTTGCACAGGTGGCATCTTATGGCAGCCCATTCTTTCACAAATGTTTGTAGATACTAGTGATGGGTTGATGAGGCGTCAAGAAGCGTTTCGACACATTGCAAAACTGTATTGATACTGTGTCGATACTGTGTCACTAAATACTGACATCTGCTGGACATTAAAAATCCCTACAGGCAACCTATGGACCGACTCAACTGACACTGATTTGATGCCCTAGTACAGGGGTCACCAACCTTTTTGAAACCAAAAACTACTTCTTGGGTACTGATTAATGCGAAGGGCTACCAGTTTGATACACACTTAAATAAATAAATATATTGTCATTTGTAAGTTACACGTAAGTGTGATTTAAACAAGAATAGCTAAATAAAAACATTTATATATATAAAAAAATGGGTATTTCTGTCTGTCATTCCGTCGTACATTTGTTTTCCTTTTACGGAAGGTTTTTTGTAGAGAATAAATGATGAAAAAAAACACTTAATTGAACGGTTTAGGAGAAAACACGAAAAAAATTAAAATAAAATTTTGAAACATAGTTTATCTTCAATTTCGACTCTTTAAAATTCAAAATTCAACCGACAAAAAGAAGAGAAAAACTAGCTAATTTGAATCTTTTTGAAAAAATTAAAAAAAGAATTTATGGAACATCATTAGTCATTTTTCCTGATTAAGATCAATTTTAGAATTTTGATGACATGTTTTAAATTGGTTAAAAATCAAATCTGCACTTTGTTAGAATATTTAACAAATTGGACCAAGCTATATTTCTAACAAAGACAAATCAGTATTTCTTCTAGATTTTCCAGAACAAAAATGTTAAAAGAAATTCAAAATAATTTGAAATAAGATTTAAATTTGATTCTACAGATTTTCTAGATTTGCCAGAATAATGTTTTTGAATTTTAATCATAGTAAGTTTGAAGAAATATTTCACAAATATTCTTCGTCGAAAAACCAGAAGCTAAAATATTTATTATTCTTTACAATAAAAAAAAAAAAAAAAATGATTTAAATTGTCAGGAAAGAAGAGGAAGAAATTTAAAAGGTAAAAAGGTATATTTGTTTAAAAATCCTAAAATCATTTTTAAGGTTGTATTTTTTCTCTAAAATTGTATTTCTAAAAGTAATAAGAAGCAAAGTAAAAAATAAATGAATTTATTTAAACAAGTGAAGACCCATCCATCCATCCATTTTCTACCGCTTATTCCAAGTGAAGACCAAGTCTTTAAAATATTTTCTTGGATTTTCAAATTCTATTTGAGTTTTGTCTCTTTTAGAATTAAAAATGTCGAGCAAAGCGAGACCAGCTTGCTAGTAAATAAATACAATTAAAAAAATAGAGGCAGCTCACTGGTAAGTGCTGCTCTTTGAGCTATTTTTAGAACAGGCCAGCGGGCGACTGATCTGGTCCTTACGGGCTACCTGGTGACCGCGGGCACCGCGTTGGTGACCCCTGCCCTAGTATATACAATAATATAAACCAAGTCATTTAGGATTATTTCATATCTTCATTTAAATAAAAATATATTTGTATCTTTTTTAGATACAGTCAATAAATAATGTGAACATGTATCATAACATGGAAATCTAAGAGAACGTGTTGTGGATGATTGTGGATTGGGAATTTTTTTAATTGTATTTTTTTATACATTTTTATTAAAAAAAAAAAAAAAAAAGTTTTTCTGGCGTATTACATTTTAGACGATTTCTCTTAGTTATTATTTCTCCGGCTGTAGAAAAGACCCGCTCACAGGGCACAGAGGAGGCGACACAGTTGGCGTATCGGTCACGTGACCAAAACAGCTCATGATCGGTCACGTGACTTTCTAAAAGCGGTACGCGCACCGACACAGGGTTTTGCTCTATGAGCTCGACGCATGCGCCGATGCATCGGTGTTGCCGGACCCATCACTAGTAGAAACAGTCTCCATGCCTAAGTGCTTGATTTGATACACCGGGCCAAGTGACTAGGACACTGTATTCTCATCATTTGGATGGGTGGCCAAATACTTTTGGCAATATATATATATATATATATATATATATATATATATATATATATATATATATATATATATATATATATATATATATATATATATATATACAAACACCAAAGTCAAGTATGGAGAAATGACTGTTTCATGGCAACCTTTAGAGATAAAACCCTTAAGGTAATCTTTAGATGTCGGGACTTCAATATAGATCTTCTGACTCCAACGGGCAAGAAAGGTTGGACAACCTCAAAGACACTCGTACGCGATAAATCTACAGCCGGGAATCATTAGACCACGCAGGATAACAGATCACAATGCCATGCTAATTAGCATCACTTGGCAACAAAACAAGGAGCAGTCTGGGTAATGGGATGTGGATGTATCATTTTTGATTTTTATTAAGGATCCCCATTAGCCGGTTGCCACAACAACCCACTAGTCTTCCTGGGGTCCACAGACTCAATACAATTACAAGTAAAAGCATAGCATTATAACTACACAATACAGAAACAAATACAAATCGTCAACAAGCAAACTAATTTACAGACTCGGATAAAATATTAGTTTCCTTTTAAAAACCTGTTTGCTTTCAATGCCGGTGAGAATTCCAGGCGGGTTATTCCAGAGCGACACAGATCTATAAATAAAAGATTGCCGCAATGCATTCTTCCTCGGACGAGGGAGTACAAAACGAGCCTTTTGGGTTTTTGTCTAGTACCCGCACTCTTTTACTATGAAGCCACGTTGATGTAACACGTGGCTTGGCATTGTCTTGCTGAAATAAGCAGGGGCGTCCAAGAAAAAGACGTTGCTTGGATGGCAACATATGTTGCTCCAAAACCTGTATGTACCTTTCAGCATGTGTAAGTTACCCATGTCTTGGGCACTAATACACCCCCATACCATCACAGATGCTGGCTTTTCAACTTTGCGCCTATAACAATCCGGATGGTTCTTTTCCTCTTTGGTCCGGAGAACACAACGTCCACAGTTTCCAAAAACAAATTGAAATGAGGACTCCTCAGACCACAGAACACTTTTCCACTTTGTATCAGTCCATCTTAGATGAGCTCAGGCCCAGCGAAGCCGACGGCGTTTCTGGGTGTTGTTGATAAACGGTTTTCGCCTTGCATAGGAGAGTTTTAACTTGCACTTACAGATGTAGCGACCAACTGTAGTTACTGACAGTGGGTTTCTGACGTGTTCCTGAGCCCATGTGGTGATATCCTTTACACACTGATGTCGCTTGTTAATGCAGTACAGCCTGAGGAATGGAAGGTCACGGGCTTAGCTGCTTACGTGCAGTGATTTCTCCAGATTCTCTGAACCCTTTGATGATATTACGGACCGTAGATGGTGAAATCCCTAAATTCCTTGCATTAGCTGGTTGAGAAAGGTTTTTCTTAAACTGTTCAACAATTTGCCCACGCATTTGTTGACAAAGTGATGACCCTCGCCCCATCCTTGTTTGTGAATGACTGAGCATTTCATGGAATCTACTTTTATACCCAATCATGGCACCCACCTGTTCCCAATTAGCCTGTTCACCTGTGTGATGTTCCAAATAAGTGTTTGATGAGCATTCCTCAACTTTATCAGTATTTATTGCCACCTTTCCCAACTTCTTTGTCACGTGTTGCTGGCATCAAATTCTAAAGTTAATGATTATTTGCAAAAAAATAAAATGTTTATCAGTTTGAACATCAAATATGTTGTCTTTGTAGCATATTCAACTGAATATAGGTTGAAAATGATTTGCAAATCATTGTATTCCCTTTATATTTACATCTAACACAATTTCCCAACTCATATGGAAACGGGGTTTGTATAATGGTTAGTATAAATTACCCCAAATTTCCTGTTAATTTCCATTAATTCCCCATTAATTATCATATATTCCCATTAATTCCCATGGAGGGTGTCCAACTTTGAATAATCAAACAATTGTCAATATTTTCAAACTTCCCGAGCTTAACTTCAGAGGTGGGTAGAGTAGCCGGAAATTGTACTCAAGTAAGAGTACTGTTACTTTAGAGATGTATTACTCAAGTAAAAGTAAGGAGTAGTCACCCAAATATTTACTTGAGTAAAAGTAAAAAGTACGTTGTGAAAAAACTACTCAAGTACTGAGTAACTGATGAGTAACCTGTTCGTTTAATGATGACGGCAACAAATAATGCACAAAACCATAAAAATAGCAATGAGCAAATTCAGAGCCAGGATTATCTCTTAAGCAACTAAAACAATAATGTATATTAAATAATAATACTTTAACATAAAAAAATTAAGGCAAATTGAGTCACAATAACTTAACAGCACCATAGGCTCAGTAGGCAAAGATTACAAAGGAAAATAACAAGTTAGCCTTTACGCAAACCATAAACTGATCAGCCTATGGTGACAGCCAAAATATCTACTAATGTTACTTACCGCCATGTGCTTCCTCAAATTTGATGTTGAGTTCATGTAAGCTTAAGCTTGTTGTTTGCCGCTGAAACTTTATGTGTAGGACCGCGGAACAGAGACACACTGTAGGCTTACATACAAACAACAAGCATCCACAAAATATACGCCACACATACACCCCCGCCTAACCCCCAACCCAACGCCCTCGACGCAAATCCCATAGGGGTGATGGAAGGATGGTCAGCGCCGAGAGCTGCGGCTTACCACCATTTTACGCCCCTTCCCTTTGTTGCTAGATATCTCGAGATGTACGTTGTAATATGTACAAACCCCGTTTCCATATGAGTTGGGAAATTGTGTTAGATGTAAATATAAACGGAATATAGGGATTTCACCATCTATGGTCCGTAATATCATCAAAGGGTTCAGAGAATCTGGAGAAATCACTGCACGTAAGCAGCTAAGCCCGTGACCTTCGATCCCTCAGGCTGTACTGCATCAACAAGCGACATCAGTGTGTAAAGGATATCACCACATGGGCTCAGGAACACTTCAGAAACCCACCGTCAGTAACTACAGTTGGTCGCTACATCTGTAAGTGCGAGTTAAAACTCTCCTATGCAAGGCGAAAACCGTTTATCAACAACACCCAGAAACGCCGTCGGCTTCGCTGGGCTTGAGCTCATCTAAGATGGACTGTTACAAAGTGGAAAAGTGTTCTGTGGTCTGACGAGTCCACATTTCAAATTGGAAAAAAAAAATGTGTCTCATCAGTTCCCAAACGTTTACTGAGTGATGTTAAAAGGAAAGGCCATGTAACACAGTGGTGAACATGCCCTTTCCCAACTACTTTGGCACGTGTTGCAGCCATGAAATTCTAAGTTAATTATTATTTGCAAAAAAAAAAAATGAAGTTTATATCTTGTCTTTGTAGTGCATTCAATTGAATATGGGTTGAGAATGATTCCGTTTATATTTACATCTAACTCAATTTCCCAACTCATATGGAAACGGGGTTTGTATAAAGAACCAATTTGGCACGCCCGGTAGCCCAATCATTGGTGAATATAGAAACAAGTAAAAGGTCCCAGGCAACTTCCCTGTGGAACACAATCTAAACTTCTGCGACTAAACAAGCTGCCATGAAGATACACCTGTTGTGATCCTCTCCAAGGTTTCTCATAGTCATTCACATCGACGTCCCACTGGGGTGAGTTTTTCCTTGCCCTTATGTGGGCTCTGTACCGAGGATGTCGTTGTGGCTTGTACAGCCCTTTGAGACACTAGTGATTTAGAGCTATATCAATTGATTGATTGATTGATCTTGATCATCTGGGGAATCTGTGGTGGGCTCTCCTATTTCTGGGGCTGAGGTTGCTGAGGTAGTTAAAAAGCTCCTCGGTGGCAAGGCCCCGGGGGTGGATGAGATCCGCCCGGAGTTCCTTAAGGCTTTGGATGCTGTGGGGCTGTCTTGGTTGACAAGACTCTGCAGCATCGCGTGGACATCGGGGGCGGTACCTCTGGATTGGCAGACCGGGGTGGTGGTTCCTCTCTTTAAAAAGGGGAACCGGAGGGTGTGTTCTAACTATCGTGGGATCACACTCCTCAGCCTTCCCGGTAAGGTCTATTCAGGTGTACTGGAGAGGAGGCTACGCCGGATAGTCGAACCTCGGATTCAGGAGGAACAGTGTGGTTTTCGTCCTAATCGTGGAACTGTGGACCAGCTCTATACTCTCGGCAGGGTCCTTGAGGGTGCATGGGAGTTTGCCCAACCAGTCTACATGTGCTTTGTGGACTTGGAGAAGGCATTCGACTGTGTCCCTCGGGAAGTCCTGTGGGGAGTGCTCAGAGAGTCTGATTGTGGCGGTCCGCTCCCTGTATGATCAGTGTCAGAGCTTGGTTCGCATTGCCGGCAGTAAGTCGGACACGTTTCCGGTGAGGGTTGGACTCCGCCAAGGCTGCCCTTTGTCACCCATTCTGTTCATAACTTTTATGGACAGAATTTCTAGGCGCAGTCAAGGCATTGAGGGGATCCGGTTTGGTGGCTGCAGGATTAGGTCTCTGCTTTTTGCAGATGATGTGGTCCTGATGGCTTCATCTGGCCAGGATCTTCAGCTCTCACTGGATCGGTTCGCAGCTGAGTGTGAAGCGACTGGGATGAGAATCAGCACCTCCAAGTCCGAGTCCATGGTTCTTGCCCGGAAAAGGGTGGAGTGCCATCTCCGGGTTGGGGAGGAGATCTTGCCCCAAGTGGAGGAGTTCAAGTACCTCGAAGTCTTGTTCACGAGTGAGGGAAGAGTGGATCGTGAGATCGACAGGCGGATCAGTGCGGCGTCTTCAGTAATGCGGACGCTGTATCGATCCGTTGTAGTGAAGAAGGAGCTGAGCCGGAAGGCAAAGCTCTCAATTTACCGGTCGATCTACGTTCCCATCCTCACCTATGGTCACGAGCTTTGGGTTATGACCGAAAGGACAAGATCACGGGTACAAGCGGCCGAAATGAGTTTCCTCCGCCGGGTGGCGGGGCTCTCCCCTAGAGATAGGGTGAGAAGCTCTGCCATCCGGGGGGAGCTCAAAATAAAGCCGCTGCTCCTCCACATGGAGAGGAGCCAGATGAGGTGGTTCGGGCATCTGGTCAGGATGCCACCCGAGCGCCTCCCTAGGGAGGTGTTTAGGGCACGTCCGACCGGTAGGAGGCCACGGGGAAGACCCAGGACACGTTGGGAAGACTATGTCTCCCGGATGGCCTGGGAACGCCTCGGGATCCCCCGGGAGGAGCTGGACGAAGTGGCTGGGGAGAGGGAAGTCTGGGCTTCCCTGCTTAGGCTGCTGCACCCGCGACCTGACCTCGGATAAGCGGAAGAAGATGGATGGATGGATGGATGTAGAAGCAGAAGTATGGTGACAGAAACAACGCCCGAGAGTTCATTTGCATCGAAGAACTCCGCCTCTCAAAACTAACTTTTTAGAGGCAGTCAAAAATTGTATTAAAGATTTGTCCTTACAGCAAAAATCCATGCAAAATTTTGAGCCAATAACCATAATTTCATGTTGTGTAGGCCAAAATGAAGTGTTTTAATAATCATGAACCCTTCAAACCTCAGGTCGCTCGTCTGATTCCCCAAAACATCTTGCAGCTTGGACAGCAAAGCCTAATTAAAAAAAACATGCCACGCCATGTTATGCGAGCTAATGAGTGAGATGCCACCCTTTCCTTCCCACGAGTGTTGTTTACTCCGGTCCAAGCGTGAAAAATTGTGTCCGCGACACATTCGGAGGCAAGTAATGACGGTGGAAAAGGAATGGCGAGGGTGTGTGAGTCTGACTGAGTGGCTGACAAAAAGGAAGTGTATTGGAAAGGACAGCCTCGCCCCTGTGGGTGACCCCCAAGAAAATGTTTTTCCCTCTCGCTCTTTAACTTCTTCTGTCCCTTTTCAGCCTTTTTGCGGGAGTCTGGATGCGGTTTATTTCTAATCTGAGGAAATGTTTTTGTATGATAATATGAGCGGTGTTAATATTTACCACAGAGTCTGTGGCGAATTTGCAGCGAAACGTGTTTAATCAGTTTGCAATTGCAATCTCCATCTGCAATCTTGGTATGTCACGCTGTCTGATGGATTAAACACCAGTGTGAATAAAAGTTGTCTGATACAGTTCCAAAACATTTCAACCGATTGCAACTGGACCGTTCAGATTGGGTTAATTTGACCAATTGTGCAAAATCAACTCGTTACCTATTGTTACCTGTTTTTGTGTATTTGGAAGCTGCATAAATCCCCAAATTTGCATTCAAACCATGAAAGCATGGCGAAGATATTTATAAAATAATCTTGCCTTCCTCACGTTTGAAAATTGCCAAATATGTGACTTTTTCCCCATTGGTGACGTCAGCGGATATCTCCATGTATCAGACCAGGGAAAATTAAGGCCCGGGGGCTTGTCTTGGGGCAGTCTTGACCAGAGGTGGGTAGAGTAGCCAGAAATTGTACTCAAGTAAGAGTACTGTTACTTTAGAGATTTATTACTCAAGTAAAAGTAAGGAGTAGTCACCCAAATATTTACTTGAGTAAAAGTAAAAAAGTATGTTGTGAAAAAACTACTCAAGTACTGAGTAACTGATGAGTAACATACACACACATATCATATATATATATATATATATATATATATATATATATATATACACACACATATATATACATACACACACACACACATATATATATATATATATATATATATATATATATATATATATTGTTGCGTTTTGGACCAGTTGTTCCTCCCAGGGAATTCAAGTCACAATTCGCTCCCAAGCTCTTTCCGACACTTAAAGCTGAGTTGAAAAACCACCAGAGACAGAATAGGTATTTTGTTGTATATTTTCAAAGCTTTGCCAATATACATTTTGAGACCAGTCTAACCCTAGAACATTCTATTGCGCCTCCCAAAATGGTCTGTCTTCCCAACGCCAAAAACCCCTCTTTCCTTCCCCCTCCCTAGCCATAATACAAGCACAACGTCTCCCTAGCCATAATACATTCCAAAGAACTCAAGGTTAACATACACAGTTTACTTGCTGACGGAGCATCAAGAGAAGAAATGGAAAACACAAGCTGTTTTCAAATATGACAAAGAAATGGAAGAAGTACAACTTAAATTCGGATATATGTGGGATGGGGGCGTGGTTGGGGCGTGGCTAAAAGGGGAGGAGTATATTTACAGCTAGAATTCACCAAGTCAAGTATGTCATATATATATATATATATATATATATATATATATATATATATATATATATATATATATATATATATACAAATAAAATAAATACTTGAATTTCAGTGTTCATTTATTTACACATATACACACACATAACACTCATCTACTCATTGTTGAGTTAAGGGTGGAATTGTCCATCCTTGTTCTATTCTCTGTCACTATTTTTCTAACCATGCTGAACACCCTCTCTGATGATGCATTGCTGTGTGGCACGCACAAAAGTGCTTTCATCAAATGCACTAGATGGCAGTATTGTCCTGTTTAAGAGTGTCACAACATTGCTGTTTACGGCAGGCAAACTGCTTTACGGTATACAAAAACGTGACTGCTGTTGTTGTGTGTTGCTGCGGCGCTGGGAGGACGTTAATGAAACTGCCTAACAATAAACCAGCATAAGAAACCAAGAACTTGCCCTCCATCATTCTACAGTTATAACGTGATTGGGCAGGTACGCTGTTTATATTGTGAGTTAGCTGGCTCAGGTCCACATGGACCTGAGTCCGCCTGAATTTCGGGAGATTTTCGGGAGAAAATTTGTCCTGGGAGGTTTTCGGGAGAGGTGCTGAATTTCGGGAGTCTCCCGGAAAATCCGGGAGGGTTGGCAAGTATGCCCCAGGGGTACCCCCATTTGAGAACCACTGATCTAAGTCACAGCAGCTCAGACGAGGCACCGAGCAGTGTGGGTGGGGAGCGTTTCCACAGAGTGTTTCCAGAGAGGCCGGCCTGAAATGCGGGTGTCAGGGACATTCATATTTCGCTGTGTTTGTTGCATTTTTGGCGCGTTTCGCCTGATTGTAGGATATGTTGATCGAGAGGGTGTGTGACGTTCATATGTTGTCACAAAGGAGTAATCAGAGTCACCCACCTGTGCCAAAGTCTTACGAATCACTGCAGAGACTATCTTTCCCCAAGGGGTGCAGCACTACATTAATTCCGGTCCACTCGTCTGTTTTGCCCGCGCACATCCATCTTCTTCTTCACCTTCTTCCTGATGTCCGACCATTTCTTCTTTTTTTTTTACTTCAGCCTGTGTGCAGTTATCGGAGCACGGCAATGACAGGCTCTCAATCTCAAAACGTGTTCTCTGGAGACCTCCTATGGGGGTCACACTAGTCCTGACTGGACAGAGAGTGTAGATCTCAGGTACATGTCTAATATCAATATGATTTGTGTATTCCCAAGTTCAAGTTGATATAAATAGATGGATAGATAGTAAATGGGTTATTCTTTGTTAGATTCCGGTGATAACTCACAAGTTCTTCCTAGAACTTGCGAGTCAGATCCAGCTCTCTGTCCACGGGGTCCCGTCCTCTCTGCGCAGTTGGTCTTACCGGGCTGCTCCACCGACGAAGGCTCTACTCGAAATTCGCCTAGTTCTGACTACGCTTTAGTTCAGCGTCTGTCCCGCTTCCTTTTGTGGTCGACTCGGCTGAGAACCCTATCTCGTAAGTCCAGTGACGTGCGGTGAGGTTGATGGCTGGTGAGGCACTGACTTCATCACAGTCAGATTTACAAACATATGAACCCTAAAGAGTATCTTATTCACCATTTGATTGGCAGCAGTTAACGGGTTATGTTTAAAAGCTCATACCTGCATTCTTCCCTGCTTGGCACTCAGCATCAAGGGTTGGAATTGGGGGTTAAATCACCAAAAATTATTCCCGGGCGCGGCGCCGCTGCTGCCCACTGCTCCCCTCACCTCCCAGGGGGTGATCAAGGGGATGGGTCAAATACAGAGGACAAATTTCATTACACCTAGTGTGTGTGTGACAATCATTGGTACTTTAACTTAACTTTAACTTTACACATACAAACTGTAGCACACAAAAAAGCACATTTAATAAAAAAAACGTTATTATGGTCTTACCTTTACTTATAAATAAAGTCCATTCGCCGCTGTTGTGCTGGATTAATGAACCCCCTGACAGGTGTGTTATATCAACTAAAGCCCTCACTTCAACTTTCCACGTGCAAGATTGAATCTATTTAAAAAAGTGTAACCGAGGGTTTATAAATGTCGCCTATACTGTATGAAACTACAAAATAACATACACGGAGGCTCCAGTTTACACGAGGACCACTTTATTTACCTTCTTTCAAAAACCTCCGCTCCACTACAACATGTCATCACTTCCGCTCTTGGCGCCTTCAAAATAAGAGCTCAAGGCATATACTGTATAACAGCGCATAACAGGAACTTAACATCACAAAGAGGAAAGCCCATAAAAATAGGTTACAAAAGTTATTTAATAAGAAGCCAAAAAGTGCAAAAACAATAATGTTCATGTTGGAGGAGTTGTGAATTAGATACACCTGCAGTCTGCAGGTGTACCTAATGTTGTGTCCCTGCAGTCATTCACAACTCCTCCAACACGAACATTATTGTTTTTGCACTTTTTGGCTTCTTATGAAATAACTTTTTTAAATAGATTCAATCTTGCACGTGGAAAGTTTAAGTGTGGGCTTCAGTTGAAATAACAATTCTACGGCGGGGGTGCAGGAGGCGGGGCAACTGGAGCCTCAGCCAGTGCGTCTTTTGCAGCAGTTTTATGATCGCTCAGCACAAGAAATACGCTACACACATACAGTTGTTGACAAAATACACTGTACATTATATACGTCAGCTAACTAAACTATGGAGATGTATAATATAATTCATATAGCAATACAGTCTCTCTGCACAGCAGGCCAGCAGTTAGCCGAGTCCGTCCATGTTGAGGCACTGAGTGACGTGCCTCAACTGGCTGCTGATCACCGCACCGTCTCTTCTCAGTATTTGAATGGCAAATGTGAAAATTCAGCGATTTTGAATAAAAATAATCTAAAACTGGTGAAGTTAAATGAAAAATAACTTTATAGTATAATCACTGGATACATATAACAATTTAATTATTTTTTTTTCTTTTTACATTTTTTTTCTTTCCATGATGGCAGGTGAGGCCCCGCCTCACCTGCCTCTAGTGACTGCACGTCACTGCGTAAGTCCGGGTCAAACCCAAGACCCTGCTGTTTTAGATAGCTTGCCTCTAATGAATCTTGTTACTGACTAGGTTAGATTTGAGGGCTGGGAATGGAATGAAAAGCCCTTCAGGACATATGTGTAAGTGGATTGAATTAGAACAACCTTTCAGAATTAGTTGTAGTACACACAGGGTTTCTATCGTTTTTTACGTCCAGGACGTAATGGTACGATAAGGGATAAAATCTTGGTAGTTTTGTAATGGTATTTATTGCAGGCTCAATAGCGTAAGCATTGCACAGGGTCAATAAATCATTCACAAAAATCATAAAAATTAAATGAAAAAATTCCAACAAAAACCATTTCATCTCATTCGGACCATTCAAGTTTTTGACCATTTTCCAAAAAAATAACCGCTTTTCCCGAAATTCCCAAATTTTTGGGGAAATTCCCATTGAAATCAATGGGACATTCTTCTAAGTTCCACAACTCCCACATGTTTCATCTGATTCAAACGGTTCCAACTTCAAAATATTCAGCCTGTTTGGGAATTGTGTGCACTACTTCGATAATTCTAAAAAAAAAATTCCAGGATTTCAGTTCAACTTCAGCATTGGAGCATTCACACACAGTTTATTCAGGGATTGCCTCATCTAGTTAAACAATTTCTTCTTCTCCAGATTTTGGCGCTCTCTACCTTCCACATTGTTCACCCAATTCAAACCGTTCCAACTTCAAACTGTTCAGCCTATTCAGGAATTGCGGGCTTTCCCTTGACAAATTTAAAAAATTCCCACATTTCCCAGAATTCCAGGTTTTCCGGGACACTCAAAATTAATTGGCCATTTTTCAAACTTCCACCATTTCTACATTTTTCAACCGATTCAAACCATTCTACCTTCAACACGCTCCACCATCCTGGAAATTTAATCTACCTTTTTTCCAAGTTCAAAAAAATTCCAGGATTTTACAGAATTCCTGGTTTTCCAAAACCTTATTTCCACCCTTTTTTCTGGCGACTACTCCTTCCACAATTTTCAACGCATTGCAACCGTTCCAACGTGAAAACATTCTTTTTAATCAGGACATAGTTGTTTAACTGGAAAAATTCCCGGTTTTCCCGAATTTCCAGGAATTCCGTAATACCATTTCTCAATTCAACATGTTGCTACTTCAACATGTCTCGACTGATTTGAAAAAATTCCAACAAAAACCATTTCATCTCATTCGGACCATTCAAGTTTTTGACCATTTTCAAAAAAAATACCCAATACTTTTCCCGAAATTCCCAAATTTTTGGGAAATTCCCATTGAAATCAATGGGACATTCTTCTAAGTTCCACAACTCCCACATTTGTCATCTGTTTCAAACGGTTCCAACTTAAAAAATATTCAGCCTGTTTGGGAATTGTGTATTCTACTGCAACAATTCTAAAAAAAATTCCAGGATTTCAGTTCAAGTTCAGCATTGGTGCATTCACACACAGTTCCTTCAGGAATTGCCGCATCTAGTTAAACAACTTCTTCTTCTTCTCCAGATTTTGGCGGGCTCTACCTTCCACATTTTTCACCCAAATCAAACCATTCCAACTTCAAACTGTCAACTTTAAACAACCTTTTTCTCCAAGTTCAAAAAAATTCCAGGATTTTCAAGAATTCATGGAATACTCCTTCCACATTTTTTAACCCACTTTAACCATTCCACCTTCAAAAAATTCCTCATTATAAGGACAAAAAAAGTTATTTTTTTAACTGGAAAAATTCCCGGCTTTCCGAAATTCCAGGAATTCCGTAAAATCATTTCTCAATTCAACATTTTACTACTTCAACATTTCTCGACCGATTTGAAAAATTCCAACACCAACCATTTCAACTCATTCAGACCATTCAAAGTGTTTTACCATTTTCAAAAAAATACCTGCTTTTCCCAAAACTCCCAAATTTTGGGGGAAATTCCCAATTGAAATCAATGGGACATTCTTCTAAGTTCCACAACTCACACATTTTTCATCTGATTCAAACTGTTCCAACTTCAAAAATATCCAGCCTGTTTGGGAATTGTGTGCTCTACTTCAATAATTCTAAAAAAAAATTCCAGGATTTCAGTTCAACTTTAGCATTGGCACATTCAAAAATTAAAACATTTAAAAAATTGCAATTCAATGTAGTCTCTAATTCGTTTTAAATTAAATTAAACACACAGAGGACATAAGTAAAGGAAATTAAATGAGCTCAAATATACTTACAAACGAGGCAAACCAAAATAGCCTGTTAGCGTCGATTAGCTTGTAGTCATACAGTCACCAAATATAACTGATTAGCACTCCACACAAATCAATAACATCAACAAAGCTCAACGTTTGTGTATTCACGCACAGTATAAAACGTTTGGTGGACAAAATGAGACAAAGGAGTGGCACAAAACATGTCTTTCTGTGGCAGCGTCGAAGAATGTTGTAGATATGGTAAATGGTAAATGGGTTATACTTGTATAGCACTTTTCTATCTTCAAGGTACTCAAAGCCCTATTTCCACATTCACCCATTCACTGATGGCGGGAGCTGCCATGCGAGGCGCTAACCAGGACCCATCAGGAGCAAGGGTGAAGTGTATTTGGTTGAAAAGTGTCTTGCTCAAGGACACAACGGACGTGACGAGGTTGGTAGAGGGTGGGGATTGAACCAGGAACCCTCAAGTTGCTGGCACGACCACTCTCCCAACAGTGATAAAACTAAAACAGTGTTTTACCCTGAAAGCGGGCTCTCATGGCAGTGTGTGGTGGTCCGAGGAACCCACTAGAGGGCAACCTCTACAGGCATTGTTTTTGTATGGTTTCAATTTTTTAAAAAAATTCCAGGTTCCAGGTTTTCCGGGAAAATTTTGTCATTCAGAATGAATTGGCCATTTTTCAAACTTCCACCATTTCCACATTTTTCAACCAATTCAAACCATTCTACCCTCAACACGTTTCACCATCCTGTAAATTTAAACTACCTTTTTTTCCAAGTTCCAAGAATTCTAGGATTTTCCAGAATTCCTGGTTTTCCAAAGGCCTATTTCCACCATTTTTTCTGGCGACTACTCCTTCCACATTTTTCAACGCATTGCAACCGTTCTACCGTCAAAACATTCCTCTTAATCAGGACAAAATGCAAAGTTGTTTTTCGAATTGGAAAAATTCCCGGTTTTCCTGAAATTCCAGGAATTCCGTAATACCATTTCTTAATTCAACATGTTACTACTTCAACATTTCTCGACCAATTTGAAAAATTCCAACACCAACCATATCAAATCATTCAAGTTTTTTACCATTTTCCAAAAAAAATCCTGCTTTTCCCATAATTCCCACATGCTTGGGAAATTCCCATTGAAATCAATGTGGCAGTGTGTGGTGGTCCGAGGAACCCACTAGAGGGCAACCTCTACAGGCATTGTTTTTGTATGGTTTCAGTTTTTAAAAAAAATTCCAGGTTCCAGGTTTTCCGGGAAAATTTTGTCATTCAGAATGAATTGGCCATTTTTCAAACTTCCACCATTTTCACATTTTTCAACCAATTCAAACCATTCTACCCTCAACACGTTTCACCATCCTGTAAATTTAAACTACCCTTTTTTCCAAGTTCCAAGAATTCTAGGATTTTCCAGAATTCCTGGTTTTCCAAAGGCCTATTTACACCATTTTTTCTGGCGACTACTCCATCCACATTTTTCAACGCATTGCAACCGTTCTACCGTCAAAACATTCCTCTTAATCAGGAAAAAATGCAAAGTTGTTTTTTGAATTGGAAAAATTCCTGGTTTTCCTGAAATTCCAGGAATTCCGTAATACCATTTCTTAATTCAACATGTTACTACTTCAACATTTCTCGACCAATTTGAAAAATTCCAACACCAACCATATCAAATCATTCAAGTTTTTTACCATTTTCCAAAAAAGTCCTGCTTTTCCCATAATTCCCACATGCTTGGGAAATTCCCATTGAAATCAATGTGGCAGTGTGTGGTGGTCCGAGGAACCCACTAGAGGGCAACCTCTACAGGCATTGTTTTTGTATGGTTTCAGTTTTTTTTTTTTAAATTCCAGGTTCCAGGTTTTCCGGGGCAATTTTGTCATTCAAAATGAATTGGCCATTTTTCAAACTTCCACCATTTCCACATTTTTCAACCAATTCAAACCATTCTACCCTCAACACGTTTCACCATCCTGTAAATTTAAACTACCTTTTTTTCCAAGTTCCAAGAATTCTAGGATTTTCCAGAATTCCTGGTTTTCCAAAGGCCTATTTACACCATTTTTTCTGGCGACTACTCCATCCACATTTTTCAACGCATTGCAACCGTTCTACCGTCAAAACATTTCTCTTAATCAGGACAAAATGCAAAGTTGTTTTTTGAATTGGAAAAATTCCTGGTTTTCCTGAAATTCCAGGAATTCCGTAATACCATTTCTTAATTCAACATGTTACTACTTCAACATTTCTCGACCAATTTGAAAAATTCCAACACCAACCATATCAAATCATTCAAGTTTTTTACCATTTTCCAAAAAAATCCTGCTTTTCCCATAATTCCCACATGCTTGGGAAATTCCCATTGAAATCAATGTGGCAGTGTGTGGTGGTCCGAGGAACCCACTAGAGGGCAACCTCTACAGGCATTGTTTTTGTATGGTTTCAGTTTTTAAAAAAAATTCCAGGTTCCAGGTTTTCCGGGAAAATTTTGTCATTCAGAATGAATTGGCCATTTTTCAAACTTCCACCATTTTCACATTTTTCAACCAATTCAAACCATTCTACCCTCAACACGTTTCACCATCCTGTAAATTTAAACTACCCTTTTTTCCAAGTTCCAAGAATTCTAGGATTTTCCAGAATTCCTGGTTTTCCAAAGGCCTATTTACACCATTTTTTCTGGCGACTACTCCATCCACATTTTTCAACGCATTGCAACCGTTCTACCGTCAAAACATTCCTCTTAATCAGGAAAAAATGCAAAGTTGTTTTTTGAATTGGAAAAATTCCTGGTTTTCCTGAAATTCCAGGAATTCCGTAATACCATTTCTTAATTCAACATGTTACTACTTCAACATTTCTCGACCAATTTGAAAAATTCCAACACCAACCATATCAAATCATTCAAGTTTTTTACCATTTTCCAAAAAAGTCCTGCTTTTCCCATAATTCCCACATGCTTGGGAAATTCCCATTGAAATCAATGTGGCAGTGTGTGGTGGTCCGAGGAACCCACTAGAGGGCAACCTCTACAGGCATTGTTTTTGTATGGTTTCAGTTTTTTTTTTTTAAATTCCAGGTTCCAGGTTTTCCGGGGCAATTTTGTCATTCAAAATGAATTGGCCATTTTTCAAACTTCCACCATTTCCACATTTTTCAACCAATTCAAACCATTCTACCCTCAACACGTTTCACCATCCTGTAAATTTAAACTACCTTTTTTTCCAAGTTCCAAGAATTCTAGGATTTTCCAGAATTCCTGGTTTTCCAAAGGCCTATTTACACCATTTTTTCTGGCGACTACTCCATCCACATTTTTCAACGCATTGCAACCGTTCTACCGTCAAAACATTTCTCTTAATCAGGACAAAATGCAAAGTTGTTTTTTGAATTGGAAAAATTCCTGGTTTTCCTGAAATTCCAGGAATTCCGTAATACCATTTCTTAATTCAACATGTTACTACTTCAACATTTCTCGACCAATTTGAAAAATTCCAACACCAACCATATCAAATCATTCAAGTTTTTTACCATTTTCCAAAAAAATCCTGCTTTTCCCATAATTCCCACATGCTTGGGAAATTCCCATTGAAATCAATGTGGCAGTGTGTGGTGGTCCGAGGAACCCACTAGAGGGCAACCTCTACAGGCATTGTTTTTGTATGGTTTCAGTTTTTAAAAAAAATTCCAGGTTCCAGGTTTTCCGGGAAAATTTTGTCATTCAGAATGAATTGGCCATTTTTCAAACTTCCACCATTTTCACATTTTTCAACCAATTCAAACCATTCTACCCTCAACACGTTTCACCATCCTGTAAATTTAAACTACCCTTTTTTCCAAGTTCCAAGAATTCTAGGATTTTCCAGAATTCCTGGTTTTCCAAAGGCCTATTTACACCATTTTTTCTGGCGACTACTCCATCCACATTTTTCAACGCATTGCAACCGTTCTACCGTCAAAACATTCCTCTTAATCAGGAAAAAATGCAAAGTTGTTTTTTGAATTGGAAAAATTCCTGGTTTTCCTGAAATTCCAGGAATTCCGTAATACCATTTCTTAATTCAACATGTTACTACTTCAACATTTCTCGACCAATTTGAAAAATTCCAACACCAACCATATCAAATCATTCAAGTTTTTTACCATTTTCCAAAAAAGTCCTGCTTTTCCCATAATTCCCACATGCTTGGGAAATTCCCATTGAAATCAATGTGGCAGTGTGTGGTGGTCCGAGGAACCCACTAGAGGGCAACCTCTACAGGCATTGTTTTTGTATGGTTTCAGTTTTTTTTTTTTAAATTCCAGGTTCCAGGTTTTCCGGGGCAATTTTGTCATTCAAAATGAATTGGCCATTTTTCAAACTTCCACCATTTCCACATTTTTCAACCAATTCAAACCATTCTACCCTCAACACGTTTCACCATCCTGTAAATTTAAACTACCTTTTTTTCCAAGTTCCAAGAATTCTAGGATTTTCCAGAATTCCTGGTTTTCCAAAGGCCTATTTACACCATTTTTTCTGGCGACTACTCCATCCACATTTTTCAACGCATTGCAACCGTTCTACCGTCAAAACATTCCTCTTAATCAGGACAAAATGCAAAGTTGTTTTTTGAATTGGAAAAATTCCTGGTTTTCCTGAAATTCCAGGAATTCCGTAATACCATTTCTTAATTCAACATGTTACTACTTCAACATTTCTCGACCAATTTGAAAAATTCCAACACCAACCATATCAAATCATTCAAGTTTTTTACCATTTTCCAAAAAAATCCTGCTTTTCCCATAATTCCCACATGCTTGGGAAATTCCCATTGAAATCAATGTGGCAGTGTGTGGTGGTCCGAGGAACCCACTAGAGGGCAACCTCTACAGGCATTGTTTTTGTATGGTTTCAGTTTTTAAAAAAAATTCCAGGTTCCAGGTTTTCCGGGAAAATTTTGTCATTCAGAATGAATTGGCCATTTTTCAAACTTCCACCATTTCCACATTTTTCAACCAATTCAAACCATTCTACCCTCAACACGTTTCACCATCCTGTAAATTTAAACTACCTTTTTTTCCAAGTTCCAAAAATTATAGGATTTTCCAGAATTCCTGGTTTTCCAAAGGCCTATTTCCACCCTTTTTTCTGGCGATTACTCCTCCCACATTTTTCAACGCATTGCAACCGTTCTACCGTCAAAACATTCCTCTTAATCAGGACAAAATGCAAAGTTGTTTTTTGAATTGAAAAAATTCCCGTTTTTTTCTGAAATTCCAGGAATTCCGTAATACCATTTCTCAATTCAACATGTTACTACTTCAACATTTCTCGACAGATTTGAAAAATTCCAACACCAACCATATCAAATCATTCAGGTTTTTTACCATTTTCCAAAAAATTCCTGCTTTTCCCATAATTCCCACATGCTTGGGAAATTCCCATTGAAATCAATGTGGCAGTGTGTGGTGGTCCGAGGAACCCAGTAGAGGGCAACCTCTACAGGCATTGTTTTTGTATGGTTTCAGTTTGTTTTTTTAAATTCCAGGTTCCAGGTTTTCCGGGAAAATTTTGTCATTCAAAATGAATTGGCCATTTTTCAAACTTCTACCATTTCCACATTTTTCAACCAATTCAAACCATTCTACCCTCAACACGTTTCACCATCCTGTAAATTTAAACTACCTTTTTTTCCAAGTTCCAAGAATGATAGGATTTTCCAGAATTCCTGGTTTTCCAAAAGCCTATTTCCACCATTTTTTTCTGGCGACTACTCTTTCCACATTTTTCAACGCATTGCAACCGTTCTACCGTCAAAACATTCCTCTTAATCAGGACAAAATGCAAAGTTGTTTTTTGAATTGGAAAAATTCCTGGTTTTCCTGAAATTCCGGGAATTCCGTAATACCATTTCTTAATTCAACATGTTACTACTTCAACATTTCTCGACCAATTTGAAAAATTCCAACACCAACCATATCAAATCATTCAAGTTTTTTACCATTTTCCAAAAAAATCCTGCTTTTCCCATAATTCCCACATGCTTGGGAAATTCCCATTGAAATCAACGTGGCAGTGTGTGGTGGTCCGAGGAACCCACTAGAGGTCGACCTCTACAGGCATTGTTTTTGTATGGTTTCAGTTTTTTTTTTAAATTCCAGGTTCCAGGTTTCCCGGGAAAATGTTGTCATTCAGAATGAATTGGCCATTTTTCAAACTTCCACCATTTCCACATTTTTCAACCAATTCAAACCATTCTACCCGCAACACGTTTCACCATCCTGTAAATTTAAAGTACCTTTTTTCCAAGTTCCAAGAATTCTAGGATTTTCCAGAATTCCTGGTTTTCCAAAGGCCTATTTCCACCATTTTTTCTGGCGACTACTCCTTCCACATTTTTCAACGCATTGCAACCGTTCTACCGTCAAAACATTCCTCTTAATCAGGACAAAATGCAAAGTTGTTTTTTGAATTGGAAAAATTCCCGGTTTTCCTGAAATTCCAGGAATTCCGTAATACCATTTCTCAATTCAACATGTTACGACTTCAACATTTCTCGACCGATTTGAAAAATTCCAACACCAACCATATCAAATCATTCAAGTTTTTTTTTACCATTTTCCAAAAAATTCCTGCTTTTCCCATAATTCCCACATGCTTGGGAAATTCCCATTGAAATCAACGTGGCAGTGTGTGGTGGTCCGAGGAACCCACTAGAGGGCAACCTCTACAGGCATTGTTTTTGTATGGTTTCAGTTTTTTTTTTTAAATTCCAGGTTCCAGGTTTTCCGGGAAAATGTTGTCATTCAGAATGAATTGGCCATTTTTCAAACTTCCACCATTTCCACATTTTTCAACCAATTCAAACCATTCTACCTTTAACATGTTTCACCATCCTGTAAATTTAAACCACCTTTTTTCCAAGTTTCAAGAATTCTAGGATTTTCCAGAATTCCTGGTTTTCCAAAGGCCTATTTCCACCATTTTTTCTGGCGACTACTCCTTCCACATTTTTCAACGCATTGCAACCGTTCTACCGTCAAAACATTCCTCTTAATTAGGACAAAATGCAAAGTTGTTTTTTGAATTGGAAAAATTCCCGGTTTTCCTGAAATTCCAGGAATTCCGTAATACCATTTCTCAATTCAACATGTTACTACTTCAACATTTCTCGACAGATTTGAAAAATTCCAACACCAACCATATCAAATCATTCAGGTTTTTTTACCATTTTCCAAAAAATTCCTGCTTTTCCCATAATTCCCACATGCTTGGGAAATTCCCATTGAAATCAATGTGGCAGTGTGTGGTGGTCCGAGGAACCCACTAGAGGGCAACCTCTACAGGCATTGTTTTTGTATGGTTTCAGTTTTTTTTTTTTAATTCCAGGTTCCAGGTTTTCCGGGAAAATTTTGTCATTCAGAATGAATTGGCCATTTTTCAAACTTCTACCATTTCCACATTTTTCAACCAATTCGAACCTTTCTACCTTCAACATGTTTCACCATGCTGTAAATTTAAACTACCTTTTTTCCAAGTTTCAAGAATTCTAGGATATTCCAGAATTCCTGGTTTTCCAAAGGCCTATTTCCACCATTTTTTCTGGCGATTACTCCTTCCACATTTTTCAACGCATTGCAACCGTTCTACCGTCAAAACATTCCTCTTAATCAGGACAAAATGCAAAGTTGTTTTTTGAATTGGAAAAATTCCCGGTTTTCCTGAAATTCCAGGAATTCCGTAATACCATTTCTCAATTCAACATGTTACTACTTCAACATTTCTCGACCGATTTGAAAAATTCCAACACCAACCATATCAAATCATTCAAGTTTTTTACCATTTTCCAAAAAAATCCTGCTTTTCCCATAATTCCCACATGCTTGGGAAATTCCCATTGAAATCAACGTGGCAGTGTGTGGTGGTCCGAGGAACCCACTAGAGGGCAACCTCTACAGGCATTGTTTTTGTATGGTTTCAGTTGTTTTTTTTAAATTCCAGGTTCCAGGTTTTCCGGGAAAATTTTGTCATTCAGAATGAATTGGCCATTTTTCAAACTTCCACCATTTCCACATTTTTCAACCAATTCGAACCATTCTACCCTCAACACGTTTCACCATCCTGTAAATTTAAACTACCTTTTTTTCCAAGTTCCAAGAATTCTAGGATTTTCCAGAATTCCTGGTTTTCCAAAGGCCTATTTCCACCTTTTTTTCTGGCGACTACTCCTTCCACATTTTTCAACGCATTGCAACCGTTCTACCGTCAAAACATTCCTCTTAATCAGGACAAAATGCAAAGTTGTTTTTTGAATTGGAAAAATTCCCGTTTTTTCTGAAATTCCAGGAATTCCGTAATACCATTTCTCAATTCAACATGTTACTACTTCAACATTTCTCGACCGATTTGAAAAATTCCAACACCAACCATATCAAATCATTCAAGTTTTTTACCATTTTCCAAAAAAATTCTTGCTTTTCCCATAATTCCCACATGCTTGGGAAATTCCCATTGAAATCAACGTGGCAGTGTGTGGTGGTCCGAGGAACCCACTAGAGGGCAACCTCTACAGGCATTGTTTTTGTATGGTTTCAGTTTTTTTTTTTTAATTCCAGGTTTCAGGTTTTCCGGGAAAATTTTGTCATTCAGAATGAATTGGCCATTTTTCAAACTTCTACCATTTCCACATTTTTCAACCAATTCAAACCATTCTACCTTCAACATGTTTCACCATGCTGTAAATTTAAACTACCTTTTTTTCCAAGTTTCAAGAATTCTAGGATTTTCCAGAATTCCTGGTTTTCCAAAGGCCTATTTCCACCATTTTTTCTGGCGACTACTCCTTCCACATTTTTCAACGCATTGCAACCGTTCTACCGTCAAAACATTCCTCTTAATCAGGACAAAATGCAAAGTTGTTTTTTGAATTGGAAAAATTCCCGGTTTTCCTGAAATTCCAGGAATTCCGTAATACCATTTCTTAATTCAACATGTTACTACTTCAACATTTCTCGACCGATTTGAAAAATTCTAACACCAACCATATCAAATCATTCAGACCATTTTCCCAAAAAATCCTGCTTTTCCCATAATTCCCAAATTTTTGGGAAATTCCCATTGAAATCAAGGTGGCAGTGTGTGGTGGTCCGAGGAACCCACTAGAGGGCAACCTCTACAGGCATTATTTTTGTATGGTTTCAGTTTTAAACAAAAAATCACCAAAATGTCACCTTTGAGTCTGATTAGCTGATTGGAGAGCGAGCTTCCGCAGCTAGTGGATCTATGACAATGACTTCTCTTTTGTTTGATCAGCCGTTTTACTGCCTTGTTACAGACACCAATTAAAAACAATTAAGGTATATAAAAAAACAAAACATTTATAGAGTCTTGCTGTGTAAATAACTCATTCCACAACGTAAATATCAGCGGTTTATAGTTAATATATGGAAAATACCGTATTTCCTTGAATTAGCGCCGGGGCGGTAATTAATTGAAAACCTCTTCTCACTCCGGCGCTTACCAAAGGCATGCGGTAATTCTAAGCATGCGTTAATTATTTTAAAACCTCTTATCACTCCGGCGCTTACCAAAGGCATGCGGTAAATTTAGGCTAGCGCTTATAAATTTGAGTGTGATGTAAGGATACCATCATGAAAAGCACATTTAATAAAAAAAAACATTATTGTGGCCTTACCTTTACTTATTGTTGCGTTTGGACCAGTTGTTCCTCCCAGGGAATTCAAGTTTCTGGTCGCTCCCAAGCTCTTTTATGACACTGAAAGCTGAGTAGAAGAACCACCAGAGACAGAATAGGTATTTTGTAATTTTATCTCCAAAGCTTTGGAAATATAATGAGACCAGTCCAGCATAGAACATTCAATCGCGCAGCTAAGATGGTCTGCTCTAAAATATGGAAACCTTCTATTCTATAAAGTCTCTCTCCCTCCCACCCTCGCTGTCTTGTCTTTCCAGCCCAAACACATGCCCGTTGTCCTCCGCAGCTGGACACAAGAAGAGATAAGGAGAAGGAGTATCTCTCCTCCTTACATTCCATAGTCAAGGTTAAGCACACAGTATTTGCAGACAACCAAAAGACCACAATTGGAAGAAAAACACTAGCTGTTTTGTAATATGATTATGAAACTAAAGAAGTAACACTTAAATACGGATTAAATATCTGCCTCCGACATTATAAATGAAGTCCATGCGCTGCTCCTTCTGAACAAAAGCATTGATAACTTGTTTATAGAAGTCTTCCTTATCTTTCTTCAGTTTTAAAAGTCTCTCTGTCTCGATGGAGATCTTCCTTTAATTATTACCTCCTGCTTCCATTGAAAGTCCAGTTTGGAAAACTGTTGTTGTCACTTCTTCTGCAGCCGAGTAGTCGCAAGAATGATTGCTGGTACCACTATAGCGCCCTCTACCACCATGAGGCGGGAGTCATTTAATGACTCATATTTGACACACGCAGCTATATTAATAAAACATTTTTACTGTTCTTTTTAGCATAGCTTGGACCTTAAATCCTACTGAATAGCTCTTTATCTTCTTCCCTTTATGCGATTTTAAATTATTGAAATTAGCCTTCTCCATTTTGGAAAATGATGCCTTGAAAGGTCACTCGTGACGTGACGAGTTTGACCCGGCGGTAAAACGAGGCACATGCTAATTATTCTGCTAAACGAGTTTGACCCGGCGGTAAAACGAGACATGCGCTAATTATTTTGCGAAACAAGTTTGACCCGGCAGTAATTCTAAGCATGCGCTAATTATTTTGCGAAACGAGTTTGACCCGGCGGTAAAACGAGGCATGCGGATAATATACACCGGGCGGTAGTGATGCGCGGATAGGCAATTATTTAATCCGCAACCGCATCAAAAAGTCGTCAACCATCCGCCATCCACCCGATGTAACATTTGATCAGAACCGCACCCGCCCGCCATCCGCCCGCACCCGCCCAATGTTATATATCTAATATAGACGATGCAAGGCATTAAAGTTAAAGTTAAAGTTAAAGTACCAATGATTGTCACACACACACTAGGTGTGGCGAAATTATTCTCTGCATTTGACCCATCACCCTTGATCACCCCCTGGGAGGTGAGGGGAGCAGTGGGCAGCAGCGGTGGCTGCGCCCGGGAATCATTTTGGTGATTTAACCCCCAATTCCAACCCTTGATGCTGAGTGCCAAGCAGGGAGGTAAAGGGTCCCATTTTTATAGTCTTTGGTATGACTCGGTTAGTGAGGTTATAAAGCTTTTGCCTGTTAAAGAAAGGAGACTGATCCAATGCAGCACAGACATTCGCGTGCCACGCTGTCACGACCCAGACGCACACCAGTGCGCAATCATATGGGAGCCGCGCTGAGCGCACCTCCAAGCGCGTCTCGCTGCCGGCGACGGCCGGATATGGGCCCAACGCTCCAGCGCCATCCATTTTCAGGGCTAGTTGATTCGGCAGGTGGGTTGTTACACACTCCTTAGCGGGTTCCGACGTCCTTGGCCACCGTCCTGCTGTCTATATCAACCAGGGTGAGCCCCACCCCTTTCGTGAGCGCACTGCGCGCGGAGTGACCCCTGTTACGCGCCCCCGGCAACAGGGGTGGCGGGCAGGTAAGCTGCGCGGGCGGAGCGCGCGGAGTGACCCCTGTTACGAGCCCCCGGCCACGGGGGTGGCGGGCAGGTAAGCTGCTTACCTGCTGCGCGTGACGCCGGCCGCGGCGAAGGCGGACGAGGCGGGGTGTCGGTGCGGTGGGCGCGGTGGTGACCCTGGACGTGCGTCGGGCCCTTCTCGCGGATCGCCTCAGCTACGGCTACCGGTGGGGCCCTCTCGGGGGAAGGGGCCTCGGTCCCGGACCCCGGCGAGGCGTCGGGGGCCTTCTCCGCTCCGTAAAAGTGTCCATCTCTTTTCTTTTCTTTTTCTTCTGTTGTGGCATATGCTGCAGGTGCCTGCTCGTTTTTCGTATGTGGGTAACAACATTTAACTATGTATATATATTTCCGAATTGGTTTAACTGCCACCCGCCTGAATCTATTTAAAATCAAATTTTTTTTTATTTCAACCGCCCGACCTGACCCGACCCGCGGATAAAATCTAATTTTTTTAAATTTCATCCGCCCGATCCGCGGATAATCCGCGGACTCCGCGGTTGTGCCCGCAAACCGGGCGGCAATTCAAGAAAATACGGTATGTTTTTTTCTTCGAATATTTTGTGGGTGCAGTTTTTATTCCGGTGCGCTCTACAGTCTGGAAAATATGGTAGTTGTTAAATAAAACTTCTGCCTTGGTTTTAATGAATACTTAGGCCTACTATGCTATTGTACTTTAATGTAGGTCATTGTGGTACTTGGTGGAATCACTGCTCCATAGTATTGTCCCCAGAGAAGAGAGCATAGCGTTGTATTGAAGTGTCGGTAATATTTCTGCCGGCAATAAATATAATATTGGAAGCACGTTTTCTGTTTTCTGTGTGCTTTCCAGAATGGTTCACTTGTCAACTTTATGGCATAAAAAAAATACATATGCAATTTGCAACGATAGGGAGATGATGACAGGTGGGAAAGGGTCGCAGCGATAGAACATTCCAGCGGGAGATCAAACAGCATCTGACACAAAGTGGGATGTGAATTGTGGAAAAAACAACAGAAGGTGACAACTGGAATTTAAAAATGACAACAATGGTGAACGATGATCAAACGGCGGCAGAATGACAGGAATAATGCAGAAGCTGTGGCTGCGGGGGGAATTAATCACCTGAAACGCACAAAATATCACTCACAATGGCCCACAAAGTGAAGTTTAGGGGGGAAAGTTGCAAGAGTGGTTATTGTGTGAATGCTTTGGGGCTGTGTGCTGAGCCCCCTCCTCTACTGCCTTTACACCCATGACTGCAGTCCGGCCCACAGTGACAACCTTACCGTCAAGTTCGCCGACGATACCACAGTGGTCGGGCTCATCTCCAGGGGTGACGAGGCTGCCTACAGAGAGGAGGTCCTGAAGCTGACGGCCTGGTCTTCGGAGAACAACCTCGCTCTCAACACCAGCAAGACCAGAGAGATCATCGTCGACTTCAGGAGGAGCAGCACCGACCCTGCCCCCCTCTACATCAACGGCGAGCATGTAGAGAGGGTCCACACCTTCAGGTACCTTGGAGTCCACATCTCTAATGACTTCTCCTGGACAGTCAACACCACATCAATCATCAAGAAGGCTCAGCAGCGGCTACACTTCCTTAGAGTCCTCGGGAAGTACAACCTGAAGCCTGACCTGCTGCTGACCTTCTACCGCTCGTCCATCGAGAGCCTGCTGACCTACTGTATTACGGTATGGTACGGCAGCTGCACTGCAGCAGACAGGGAGAGGCTGCAAAGAGTGGTCAAGACGGCTCAGAAGATCATCGGCCGCCCTCTCCCCTCTCTGACGGACATCTACACCTCCCGCTGCCTCAACAGAGCCAGTGCCATCATCAAGGACAGCACCCACCCTGGCTCTGACCTGTTCCACCTGCTGCCCTCTGGGAAGCGCTACAGGTGCATTAAAACCAAAACAAACAGGCTAAAGAACAGCTTCTTCCCCAGGGCCATAACCATCCTGAACGGACTGCCCCATTGTCCCTCATAACTGCCTTCTCTTCGGTGCAATAACCCATTCCACCAACCACCTTGTTTTTGTTTTGTTTTTTCATGTATATATTCATTTCACACCATATTCATTGCACTTCTACATTTTTTATATTTTTATATATTTGCACATTGTTTTTCTAGCATGCACACATCGCACTGTATGGAATGGCCTCAATCTCGTTACCTTGCGTAATGACAATAAAGCTGATTCTGATTCTGATGTCACAGCAGGAATGGGAAGTGTGTAAAACAGTCATTGTTTTCGGTCTCATTGAAGTCCAAGAAGAGAATTTCTCGGGCTTGGGCTCTTCCTGGATCCAGCTGGGGCAGGTGTTGGAGGACAATGGATAACCCCTCCCGTCTCCTGACCACAGGGACTTCAAGAGGGCAGCGGGTCGTAAATAGCGTTGACCTCGGTTACCAAATAGTTGGAAGAGAGTTTGTGAAATATTTCAAAGAGAGTTCGTTTAACACTTCAAAGAGAGTTCCTCTGGAAGTTGAGCAGATCCCGCCATCTGTCCGTGTTGAAATCACAGTGGCGTTTCACGAGCCTTCTTCCTCTTGTTAGGCCTCGAAAGACAGCATTCATAATACAACGTTTCTTTTGTGATAACTTACAAACAATTATTCCAACACTATCTTCCACATTTTTCACCAGATTCAAAGTGTTCCATCTTCAAACTGTTCAGCCTGTTCGGGAATCGCGGGCTTTCCCTTGACAAATTCCCAGATTTACCAGAATTTCACCATGTTTCCCATTCAACATGAATTGCTCATTTTTTTCAAACATCTACCGTTTCCACATTTTTCAACCAATTCAAGCCATTCCACCTTCAACACATTCCACCATCCTGGAAATTTAAATTACCTTTTTTTTCCAAGTTCAAAAAATTTCCAAGATTTTCCAGAATTCCCGGTTTTCCAAAGCCCTATTTCCACCCTTTATTCTGGCGACTACTCCTTACACATTTTTCAACGCATTTCAACCGTTCCAACGTGAAAACATTCCTCTTAATCAGGACATAGTTTTTTAACTGGAAAAATTCCCTGTTTTCCCGAATTTCCAGGAATTCCTTAATACCACTTCTCAATTCATCATGTTACTACTTCAACATGTCTCGGCTGATTTGAAAAATTCCAACACCAACCATTTCATCTTATTCGGACCATTTAAAAAAAAAAATACCGGCTTTTCCCGAAATTCCCAAATTTTTGGGAAATTCCCATTGAAATCAATGGGACATTCTTCCAAGTTCCACAACTCCCACATTTTTCATCTGATTCAAACGGTTCCAACTTCAAAATATTCAGCCTGTTTGGGAATTTTGTGCACAACTCCGATAATTCTAAAAAAAAAAATTCCAGGATTTCAGTTCAACTTCAGCATTGGAGCATTCACACGCAGTTCCTTCAGGAATTGCCTCATCTAGTTAAACAACTTCTTCTTCTTCTCCAGATTTTGGCGCGCTTTACCTTCCACATTTTTCACCTAATTCAAACCGTTCCAACTTAAAACTGTTCAGCCTATTCGGGAATTGCGGGCTTTCCCTTGACAAATTAAAAAAATTCCCACATTTCCCAGAATTCCAGGTTTTCCGGGACACTCAAAATGAATTGGCCATTTTTCAAACTTCCACCATTTCCACATTTTTCAACCGATTCAAACCATTCCACCTTCAACACATTCTACCATCCTGGAAATTTAAATTACCTCTTTTTCCAAGTTCCAAAAAATTCCAAGATTTTCCAGAATTCCCGGTTTTCCAAAGCCCTATTTCCACCCTTTATTCTGGCGACTACTCCTTACACATTTTTCAACGCATTTCAACCGTTCCAACGTGAAAACATTCTTCTTAATCAGGACATAGTTTTTTAACTGGAAAAATTCCCGGTTTTCCCGAATTTCCAGGAATTCCGTAATACCATTTCTCAATTCAACATGTTGCTACTTCAACATGACTCGGCTGATTTGAAAAATCCCAACACCAACCATTTCATCTCATTCGGACCATTCAAGTTTTTGACCATTTTCAAAAAAAATACCCGCTTTTCCCGAAATTCCCAAATTATTGGGAAATTCCCATTGAAATCAATGGGACATTCTTCCAAGTTCCACAACTCCCACATTTTTCATCTGATTCAAACGGTTCCAACTTCAAAATATTCAGCCTGTTTGGGAATTTTGTGCACTACTTCGATAATTCTAAAAAAAAAAAATTCCAGGATTTTAGTTCAACTTCAGCATTGGATCATTCACACGCAGTTCCTTCAGGAATTGCCTCATCTAGTTAAACAACTTCTTCTTCTTCTCCAGATTTTGGCGCGCTTTACCTTCCACATTTTTCACCCAAATCAAACCGTTCCAACTTCAAACTGTTCAGCCTATTCGGGAATTGCGGGCTTTCCCTTGACAAATTAAAAAAATTCCCACATTTCCCAGAATTCCAGGTTTTCCGGGACACTCAAAATGAATTGGCCATTTTTCAAACTTCCACCATTTCCACATTTTTCAACCGATTAAAACCATTCCACCTTCAACACATTCCACCATCCTGGAAATTTAAATTACCTTTTTTTTCCAAGTTCAAAAAAATTCCAAGATTTTCCAGAATTCCCGGTTTTCCAAAGCCCTATTTCCACCCTTTATTCTGGCGACTACTCCTTACACATTTTTCAACGCATTTCAACCGTTCCAACGTGAAAACATTCTTCTTAATCAGGACATAGTTTTCTAAATGGAAAAATTCCCTGGTTTTCCCGAATTTCCCGGAATTCCGTAATACCATTTCTCAATTCAACATGTTGCTACTTCAACATGTCTCGGCTGATTTGAAAAATTCCAACACCAACCATTTCATCTCATTCGGACCATTCAAGTTTTTGACCATTTTCAAAAAAAATACCCGCTTTTCCCGAAATTCCCAAATTTTTGGGAAATTCCCATTGAAATCAATGGGACATTCCTCCAAGTTCCACAACTCCCACATTTTTCATCTGATTCAAACGGTTCCAACTTCAAAATATTCAGCCTGTTTGGGAATTTTGTGCACTACTTCGATAATTCTAAAAAAAAAAAAAATTCCAGGATTTTAGTTCAACTTCAGCATTGGATCATTCACACGCAGTTCCTTCAGGAATTGCCTCATCTAGTTAAACAACTTCTTCTTCTTCTCCAGATTTTGGCGCGCTTTACCTTCCACATTTTTCACCCAAATCAAACCGTTCCAACTTCAAACTGTTCAGCCTATTCGGGAATTGCGGGCTTTCCCTTGACAAATTAAAAAAATTCCCACATTTCCCAGAATTCCAGGTTTTCCGGGACACTCAAAATGAATTGGCCATTTTTCAAACTTCCACCATTTCCACATTTTTCAACCGATTCAAACCATTCCACCTTCAACACATTCCACCATCCTGGAAATTTAAATTACCTTTTTTTTCCAAGTTCAAAAAAATTCCAAGATTTTCCAGAATTCCCGGTTTTCCAAAGCTCTATTTCCACTCTTTTTTCTGGCGACTACTCCTTACACATTTTTCAACGCATTTCAACCGTTCCAACGTGAAAACATTCTTCTTAATCAGGATATAGTTTTTTTAACTGGAAAAATTCCCGGTTTTCCCGAATTTCCAGGAATTCCGTAATACCATTTTTCAATTCAACATGTTGCTACTTCAACATGTCTCGACTGATTTGAAAAAATTCCAACAAAAACCATTTCATCTCATGCGGACCATTCAAGTTTTTGACCATTTTCAAAAAAAATACCCGCTTTTCCCGAAATTCCCAAATTTTGGGGAAATTCCCATTGAAATCAATGGGACATTTTCCAAGTTCCACAACTCCCACATGTTTCATCTTATTCAAACGGTTCCAACTTCAAAATATTCAGCCTGTTTGGGAATTGTGTGCACTACTTCGATAATTCTAAAAAAAAAAATTCCAGGATTTCAGTTCAACTTCAGCATTGGAGCATTCACACACAGTTCCTTCAGGAATTGCCTCATCTAGTTAAACAACTTCTTCTTCTTCTCCAGATTTTGGCGCGCTTTACCTTCCACATTTTTCACCCAATTCAAACCGTTCCAACTTCAAACTGTTCAGCCTATTCGGGAATTGCGGGCTTTCCCTTGACAAATTCCAAAAGAATCCTAGATTTCCCAGAATTCCAGGTTTTCCGGGACACTCAAAATGAATTGGCCATTTTTCAAACTTCCACTATTTCCACGTTTCAACAGATTCAAACCATTCCACCTTCAACACATTCCACCATCCTGGAAATTAAAATTACCTTTTTTTCCAAGTTCAAAATAATTCCAAGATTTTCCAGATTTCCCGGTTTTCCAAAGCCCTATTTCCACCCTTTATTCTGGCGACTACTCCTTACACATTTTTCAACGCATTTCAACCGTTCCAACGTGAAAACATTCTTCTTAATCAGGACATAGTTTTTTAACTGGAAAAATTCTCTGTTTTCCCGAATTTCCAGGAATTCCGTAATACCATTTCTCAATTCAACATGTTGCTACTTCAACATGTCTCGACTGATTTGAAAAATTCCAACACCAACCATTTCATCTCATTCGGACCATTTTCAAAAAAAATACCCGCTTTTCCCGAAATTCCCAAATTTTTGGGAAATTCCCATTGAAATTATATGGACATTCTTCCAAGTTCCACAACTCCCATATTTTTCATCTGATTCAAACGGTTCCAACTTCAAAATATTCAGCCTGTTTGGGAATTTTGTGCACTACTTTGATAATTCTAAAAAAAAAAATTCCAGGATTTCAGTTCAACTTCAGCATTGGAGCATTCACACGCAGTTCCTTCAGGGATTGCCTCATCTAGTTAAACAACTTCTTCTTCTCCAGATTTTGGCGCACTTTACCGTACACATTTTTCACCCAATTCAAACCGTTCCAACTTCAAACTGTTCAACCTATTCGGGAATTGCGGGCTTTCCATTGACAAATTCCAAAAGAATCCTAGATTTCCCAGAATTCCAGGTTTTCCGGGACACTCAAAATGAATTTGCCATTTTTCAAACTTCCACTATTTCCACATGTTTCAACAGATTCAAACCATTCCACCTTCAACACATTCCACCATCCTGGAAATTTAAATTACCTTTTTTTCCAAGTTCAAAAAAATTCCAAGATTTTCCAGAATTCCCGGTTTTCCAAAGCCCTATTTCCACCCTTTATTCTGGCGACTACTCCTTACACATTTTTCAACGCATTTCAACCGTTCCAACGTGAAAACATTCTTCTTAATCAGGACATAGTTTTTTAACTGGAAAAATTCCCAGTTTTCCCGAAATTCCAGGAATTCCGTAATACCATTTCTCAATTCAACATGTTGCTACTTCAACATGACTCGGCTGATTTGAAAAATCCCAACACCAACCATTTCATCTCATTCGGACCATTCAAGTTTTTGATCATTTTCAAAAAAATACCCGCTTTTCCCGAAATTCCCAAATTTTTGGGAAATTCCCATTGAAATCAATGGGACATTCTTCCAAGTTCCACAACTCCCACATTTTTCATCTGATTCAAACTGTTCAAACTTCAAAATATTCAGCCTGTTTGGGAATTGTGTGCACTACTTCGATAATTCTAAAAAAAAAATTCCAGGATTTCAGTTCAACTTCAGCATTGGAGCATTCACACGCAGTTCCTTCAGGAATTGCCTCATCTAGTTAAACAACTTCTTCTTCTTCTCCAGATTTTGGCGCGCTTTACCTTCCACATTTTTCACCCAATTCAAACCGTTCCAACTTCAAACTGTTCAGCCTATTCGGGAATTGCGGGCTTTCCCTTGACAAATTAAAAAAATTCCCACATTTCCCAGAATTCCAGGTTTTCCGGGACACTCAAAATGAATTGGCCATTTTTCAAACTTCCACTATTTCCACATGTTTCAACAGATTCAAACAATTCCACCTTCAACACATTCTACCATCCTGGAAATTTAAATTACCTTTTTTTTCCAAGTTCAAAAAAATTCCAAGATTTTCCAGAATTCCCGGTTTTCCAAAGCCCTATTTCTACGCTTTATTCTGGCGACTACTCCTTACACATTTTTCAACGCATTTCAACCGTTCCAACGTGAAAACATTCTTCTTAATCAGGACATAGTTTTTTAACTGGAAAAATTCCTGGTTTTCCCGAATTTCCAGGAATTCCGTAATATCATTTCTCAATTCAACATGTTGCTACTTCAACATGTCTCGACTGATTTGAAAAAATTCCAACAAAAACCATTTCATCTTATTCGGACCATTCAAGTTTTTGACCATTTTCAAAAAAAAATACCCGCTTTTCCCGAAATTCCCAAATTTTTGGGAAATTCTCATTGAAATCAATGGGACATTCTTCTAAGTTCCACAACTCTCACATTTGTCATCTGTTTCAAACGGTTCCAACTTAAAAAATATTCAGCCTGTTTGGGAATTGTGTGCTCTACTTCAATAATTCTAAAACAAATTCCAGGATTTCAGTTCAACTTCAGCATTGGAGCATTCACACACAGTTCCTTCAGGAATTGCCTCATCTAGTTAAACAACTTCTTCTTCTCCAGATTTTGGCGCGCTTTACCTTCCACATTTTCTCCCCGATTCAAACCGGTCCAACTTCAAACTGTCAACTTTAAACTACCTTTTTCTCCAAGTTCAGAAAAATTCCAGGATTTTCAAGAATTCATGGAATACTCCTTCCACATTTTTTAACCCACTTTAACCATTCCACCGTCAAAAAATTCCTCATAATAAGGACAAAAAAACGAAGTTATTTTTTGAACTGGAAAAATTCCCGGTTTTCCGAAATTCCAGGAATTCCGTAATACCATTTCTCAATTCAACATTTTACTACTTCAATATTTCTCGACCGATTTGAAAAATTCCAACACCAACCATTTCAACTCATTCAGATCATTCAAATTGTTGTACCATTTTCAAAATATACATGCTTTTCCCCAAATTTCCAAATTTTGGGGGAAATTCCCAATTGAAATCAATGGGACATTCTTCTAAGTTCCACAACTCCCACATTTTTCATCTGATTCAAACTGTTCCAACTTCAAAAATATTCAGCCTGTTTGGGAATTGTGTGCTCTACTTCAACAATTCTAAAAAAAATTCCAGGACTTTAGTTCAACTTCAGCATTGGCGCATTCACATGCAATTCCTGCAGGAATTGCCGCATCTAGTTAAACAACTTCTTCTTCTTTTCCTAATTTTAGCGGGCTCTACCTTCCACATTTTTCACCCGATTCAAACCATTCTAACTTCAAACTGTTTAGCTTATTTGGGAATCACGGGCTTTCCCTTGGCAAATTCCAAAAATTCCCACATATCCCAGAATTCCAGGTTTTCTGGGACATTTTCCCCGTTCAAAATGAATTGGCCATTTTTTAAACTTCCACCGTTTCCACATTTTTCAACCGATTCAAACTATTCCACCTTTAACACATTCCACCATCCTGGAAATTTAAATTACTTTTTTTTCCAAGTTAAAAACAATTCCAAGATTTTCCAGAATTCCTGGTTTTCCAAAGCCCTATTTCCACCCTTTTTTCTGGCGACTATTCCTTCCACATTTTTCAACGCATTTCAACCGTTCCACCGTCAAAACATTTTTCTTAATCAGGACTTGTTTTTTAAACTGGAAAAATTCCCTCTTTTTCCAAAATTTCAGGAATTCCATAATACCATTTCTCAATTCAACATTTTACTACTTCAATATTTCTCGACCGATTTGAAAAATTCCAACACCAACCATTTCATCTCATTCAGACCATTCAAATTGTTGTACCATTTTCAAAAAAATACCTGCTTTTCCCAAAATTCCCAAATTTTGGGGGAAATTCCCAATTGAAATCAATGGGACATTCTTCTAAGTTCCACAACTCCCACATTTTTCATCTGATTCAAACTGTTCCAACTTCAAAAATATTCAGCCTGTTTGGGAATTGTGTGCTCTACTTCAATAATTCTAAAAAAAATTCCAGGATTTCAGTTCAACTTCAGCATTGGAGCATTCACACACAGTTCTTTCAGGAATTGCCTCATCTAGTTACACAACTTATTTTCTTCCAGATTTTGGCGCGCTTTACCTTCCACATTTTTCACCCGATTCAAACTGTCAACTTTAATTTACCTTTTTCTCCAAGTTCAGAAAAATTCCAGGATTTTCAAGAATTCATGGAATACTCCTTCCACATTTTTTAACCCACTTTAACCATTCCACCGTCAAAAAATTCCTCATTATAAGGACAAAAAATGTTAGTTTTTGAACTGGAAAAATTCCCGGTTTTCCGAAATTCCAGGAATTCCGTAAAACCATTTGTCAATTCAACATTTTACTACTTCAACATTTCTCGACCGATTTGAAAAATTCCAACACCAACCATTTCAACTCATTCAGACCATTCAAATTGTTTTACCATTTTCAAAAAAATACCTGCTTTTCCCAAAATTCCCAAATTTGGGGGGAAATTCCCAATTGAAATCAATGGGACATTCTTCTAAGTTCCACATCTCCCACATTTTTCATCTGATTCAAACGGTTCCAACTTCAAAAATATTCAGCCTGTTTGGGAATTGTGTGCTCTACTTCAATAATTCTAAAAAAAATTCCAGGATTTCAGTTCAACTTCAGCATTGGAGCATCCACACACAGTTCTTTCAGGAATTGCTTCATCTAGTTAAACAACTTATTTTCTTCCAGATTTTGGCGCGCTTTACCTTCCACATTTTTCACCCGATTCAAACTCTCAACTTTAATTTACCTTTTTCTCCAAGTTCAGAAAAATTCCAGGATTTTCAAGAATTCATGGAATACTCCTTCCACATTTTTTAACAAACTTCAACAATTCCACCGTCAAAAAATTCCTCATTATGAGGACAAAAAATTTTATTTTTTGAACTGGAAAAATTCCCGGTTTTCCGAAATTCCAGGAATTCCGTAAAACCATTTGTCAATTCAACATTTTACTACTTCAACATTTCTCGACCAATTTGACAAATTCCAACACCAACCATTTCAACTCATTCAGACCATTCAAATTGTTTTACCATTTTCAAAAAAATACAAAATTCCCAAATTTGGGGGGAAATTCCCAATTGAAATCAATGGGACATTCTTCTAAGGTCCACAACTCCCACATTTTTCATCTGATTCAAACGGTTCCAACTTCAAAAATATTCAGCCTGTTTGGGAATTGTGTGCTCTACTTCAATAATTCTAAAAAAAATTCCAGGATTTCAGTTCAACTTCAGCATTGGAGCATTCTTACACAGTTCCTTCAGGAATTGCCTCATCTAGTTACACAACTTATTTTCTTCCAGATTTTGGCGCGCTTCACCTTCCACATTTTTCACCCGATTCAAACCGTCAACTTTAATTTACCTTTTTCTCCAAGTTCAGAAAAATTCCAGGATTTTCAAGAATTCATGGAATACTCCTTCCACATTTTTTAACCCACTTTAACCATTCCACCGTCAAAAAATTCCTCATTATAAGGACAAAAAATGTTATTTTTTGAACTGGAAAAATTCCCGGTTTTCCGAAATTCCAGGAATTCCGTAAAACCATTTCTCAATTCAACATTTTACTACTTCAACATTTCTCGACCGATTTGAAAAATTCCAACACCAACCATTTCAACTCATTCAGACCATTCAAATTGTTTTACCATTTTCAAAAAAATACCTGCTTTTCCCAAAATTCCCAAATTTTGGGGGAAATTCCCAATTGAAATCAATGGGACATTCTTCTAAGTTCCACAACTCACACATTTTTCATCTGATTCAAACGGTTCCAACTTCAAAAATATTCAGCCTGTTTGGGAATTGTGTGCTCGACTTCAATAATTTAAAAAAAAATTCCAGGACTTCAGTTCAACTTCAGCATTGGCGCATTCACATGCAATTCCTTCAGGAATTGCCCCATCTTTATTAAACAACTTCTTCTTCTTCTCCAGATTTTGGCAGGCTCTACCTTTCACATTTTTCACCTGATTCAAACCATTCTGACTTCAAACTGTTTAGTTTATTTGGGAATCGCGGGCTTTCCCTTGGCAAATTCCAAAAATTCCCACATTTCTCAGAATTCCAGGTTTTCCGGGACACTCAAAATGAATTGGCCATTTTTCAAACTTCCACTATTTCCACATGTTTCAACAGATTCAAACCATTCCACCTTCAACACGTTCAACCATCCTGGAAATTTAAACTACCTTTTTTCTAAGTTCAAAAGACTTCCAGGATTTTACAGAATTCCTGGTTTTCCAAAGCCCTATTTCCACCCTTTTTTCTGGCGACTACTTCTTCCACAATTTTCAACGCATTGCAACCGTTCCACCGTCAACACATTTCTCTTAATCAGGACAAAAAGCAACGTTGTTTTTTGAACTGGAAAATTCCCAAATTTCCTGAAATTCCAGGAATTACGTAATACCATTTCTCAATTCAACATGTTACTACTTCAACATTTCTCGACCAATTTGAAAAATGTCAACACCAACCATTTCAACTCATTCAGAACATTGAAGTTTTTTCCCATTTTCAAAAAAATTCCCGCTTTTCCCGAAATTCCCAAATTTTTTGGGAAATTCCCATTAAAATCAATGGGACATTCTTCTAAGTTCCACAACTCCCACATTTTTCATCTGATTCAAACTGTTCCAACTTCAAAATATTCAGCTTGTTTGGGAATTGTGTGCACTACTTTGATAATTCTAAAAAGATTCCAGGATTTCAGTTCAACTTCAGCATTGGAGCATTCACACACAGTTTATTCAGGAATTGCCTCATCTAGTTAAACAACTTCTTCTTCTCCAGATTTTGGCGAGCTTTACCTTCCACATTTTTCACCCGATTCAAACCGTTCCAACTTCAAACTGTCAACTTTAATCTACCTTTTTCTCCAAATTAAAAAAAAATCCAGGATTTTCCAGAATTCCTGGAATACGCCTTACACATGTTTTAACCCACTTCAACCATTCCACCGTCAAAAAATTCCTCATAATAAGGACAAAAAAACGGAGTTACTTTTTGAACTGTAAAAATTCCCGGTTTTCCGAAATTCCAGGAATTCCGTAATACCATTCTCAATTCAACATTTTACCGCTTCAACATTTCTCGACCGATTTGAAAAATTCCAACACCAACCATTTCAACTCATTCAGACCATTCAAATTGTTATACCATTTTCAAAAAAATACCTGCTTTTCCCAAAATTCCCAAATTTGGGGGGAAATTCCCAATTGAAATCAATGGGACATTCTTCTAAGTCCCACAACTCCCACATTTTTCATCTGATTCAAACAGTTGCAACTTCAAAATATTCAGCCTGTTTGGGAATTGTGTGCTCTACTTCAATAATTCAAAAAAAAATTCCAGGACTTCAGTTCAACTTCAGCATTGGCGCATTCACATGCAATTCCTGCAGGAATTGCCGCATCTAGTTAAACAACTTCTTCTTCTTTTCCTAATTTTAGCGGGCTCTACCTTCCACATTTTTCACCCGATTCAAACCATTCTAACTTCAAACTGTTTAGCTTATTTGGGAATCACGGGCTTTCCCTTGGCAATTTCCAAAAATTCCCACATATCCCAGAATTCCAAGTTTTCTGGGACATTTTCCCCGTTCAAAATGAATTGGCCATTTTTTAAACTTCCACCGTTTTCACATTTTTCAACCGATTCAAACCATTCTACCTTTAACACATTCCACCATCCTGGAAATTTAAATTAATTTTTTTTCCAAGTTCAAAAACATTCCAAGATTTTCCAGAACTCCCGGTTTTCCAAAGCCTTATTTCCACCCTTTTTTCTGGCGACTACTCCTTCCAAATTTTTCAACGCATTTCAACCGTTCCACCGTCAAAACATTTTTCTTAATCATGTTTTTTGAACTGGAAAAATTCCCGGTTTTCCCGAAATTCCAGGAATTCCGTAATACCATTTCTCAATTCAACATTTTACTACTTAAAACATTTTCTTGACCGATTTGAAAAATTCCAACACCAACCATTTCAACTCATTCAGATGATTCAAGTTTGTTTTACCATTTCCCAAAATTCCCAAATTTTTGGGAAATTCCCAATTGAAATCAATGGGACATTCTTCTAAGTTCCACATCTCCCACATTTTTCATCTGATTCAAACGGTTCCAACTTAAAAAATATTCAGCGTGTTTGGGAATTGTGTGCTCTACTTCAATAATTCTAAAAAAAATTCCAGGATTTCAGTTCAACTTCAGCATTGGAGCATTCACACACAGTTCCTTCAGGAATTGCTTCATCTAGTTAAACAATTTATTTTCTTCCAGATTTTGGCGCGCTTTACCTTCCACATTTTTCACCCGATTCAAACTGTCAACTTTAATTTACCTTTTTCTCCAAGTTCAGAAAAATTCCAGGATTTTCAAGAATTCATGGAATACTCCTTCCACATTTTTTAACCCACTTTAACCATTCCACCGTTAAAAAATTCCTCATTATGAGGACAAAAAAAGTTATTTTTTGAACTGGAAAAATTCCCGGTTTTCCGAAATTCCAGGAATTCCGTAAAACCATTTGTCAATTCAACATTTTACTACTTCAACATTTCTCGACCGATTTGAAAAATTCCAACACCAACCATTTCGACTCATTCAGACCATTCAAATTGTTTTACCATTTTCAAAAAAATACAAAATTCCCAAATTTGGGGGGAAATTCCCAATTGAAATCAATGGGACATTCTTCTAAGTCCCACAACTCCCACATTGTTCATCTGATTCAAACGGTTCCAACTTCAAACATATTCAGCCTGTTTGGGAATTGTGTGCTCTACTTCAATAATTCTAAAAAAAAATTCCAGGATTTCAGTTCAACTTCAGCATTGGAGCATTCTTACACAGTTCCTTCAGGAATTGCCTCAGTGTGCTATGGTTAATGCCATGCTTGGCTGCTATTGATGCAGTGCAGTTTGCAGAGGATTGGATGTGGGATACACAATCTTGTCATCGTATCGCACAACTATTGTCATCCCTCGCTCTGAGAAACAATATTAAGGGAGAAGAAAAGGGCGCATATAAGAGAAAGAAGGAGGCAAAGAGTGGACCAAAACAAGCCGAGCGTCTGGTTGGCAAGAAGACGAGTGCGAGAAAGAGGCACAGGTGAGAAAGGTGCTGGAGGAGAGGGAAGCGAGGATGTGTTGAATTATGAATGCCTTGGAAGCGACGCAGAGTTTCATGCTCTTGCCTGCAGCGTGGGCGGGATATTGATGGAATCTGGCATGCAGGACACATGCTGGATTAACCTCCCAAAATAGATGACGCAACCCAACTGTAACAGTCAAAAAGGCTCCCGATGCTGAGACGACTTGTAAGGCGTCAAAGCTATACGCGCTTTACCATGAACTTTTTTGTGTGTGCAAATAACAGTCCGGATGACATACTTGCCAACCCTCCCGGAATTTCCGGGAGACTCCCGAAATTCAACGCCTCTCCCGAAAATCTCCCGAAATTCATGCGGACTCATGCTTTCCCACAATATAAACAGCGTACCTGCCCAATCACGTTAGAACTGTAGAATGATGGAGGGCGAGTTCTTGGTTTCTTATGTGGGTTTATTGTTAGGCAGTTTCATTAACGTCCTCCCAGCGCGGCAACAACGCACAACAACAGCAGTCACGTTTTCGTCTACCGTAAAGCAGTTCGTCTGCCGTAAACAGCAATGTTGTGACACTCTGAAACAGGACAATACTGCCATCTAGTGCATTTGATGAAAGCACGTTTGTGCGTGCCACACAGCAATGCATCATCAGAGAGGGTGTTCAGCATGGTTAGAAAATTAGTGACAGAGAATAGAACAAGGATGGACAATTCAACCCTTAACTCAACAATGAGTAGATGAGTGTTATGTGTGTGTATGTGTAAATAAATGAACACTGAAATTCAAGTATTTATTTTATATATATATATATATATATATATATATATATATATATATATATATATATATATGTATATATATATATATATATATATATATATATATATATATATATATATATATAATAAAATAAATATATATTTATAGCTAGAATTCACTGAAAGTCAAGTATTTCTTGTATATATATATATATATATATATATATATATATATATGTTCTCAATTTATTCACAATATACTCCATAAGTAATCACAATAAAATAAGTAAATAAATAATAATTGGTGAAGTAAGTTACATTTCATATGTTGAGATAAGTAAGATTATTTTGTGAGTGAAAGAATGAAAGAATGGATGAGTTAAATAAATTCAGAATGTTTATCATGGTTCTTCTTCTTTGTACTTTGTAAACACTTTAAGTTTGAAGAGTTTCTTGAAGTGGATCATATTAGTACATTGTTTGATTGCTTTGCTTAATCCATTCCATCATTTAATTCCACATACTGATATACTGAAGGTCTTAAGTGTTGTATGTGCATACAAATGTTTTAGATATTGGGTTTCACTATGTAAAAGCGCTTTGAGTCACTAGAGAAAAGCGCTATATAAATGTAATTCACTTCTATTTGTGGACATGAAATGAAAAAAAAGGAAAGAGTACAAATGGAAAAACACTAGCTGTATTAAACATGACTATGAATAAAATATATATGCATTCTCCACACTGTGTTTTATGACAAATATTTGTTGAATAACAAACAATATGGCCATAAACTAGCCGCACCATTTTTTTATGCCGCATGGTTCAAAACGTAGGGAAAAAGTAACAGCTTATAGTCTGGAAAAACCTTGTTGCCTTGACCTTTTAATTTGGTAATAACATTTATAAAAAAGCAAAATTTCAGGGCCTGAGTAATCAGTTTTTAGAAAGTTTTTCATTAGTATTAACGATTTGATTAGTACATTCATACACGCTGGATTGTCATGCATTTGTAGGTCCTGCTGCAGAAACGGGCATAAAAGGTAATCAGGGAAAAATGCATTTACTAGATTTCAATGGGTGTTTTGAGCTGAGAGTTGTTGAATGATATAATTACACTTGGCCTTTGCATTTGAATTTGGCTTTGATAGAATTTTGATGCAAGGACTTTTGAAAGTTCAGAGATGAGGAAAATAAAAAAATGCTCTACAAGAGGTGAAAAAAAAAAAAGTGTTGAATGTCGAAAGACTGCGGACAAAGAAGAGAGCTAATCGACACACTATGATGTCAGCGACAAAGGAAACAATTGTGAATCAAGGGTTGAAAGGATGGCCAAGGAAGATGAAAGTGAGGCAGAGAAGTAAGTGGACTGGAAATGAAAGTCAGAAAGACATAAAAAGTCCAAATAAAAGTGATAAAGTCATAACCAAAGAATGGAGGAGTGCTAGAAAGGTCAGCAGCAGCAGCAGAAGTTGGGACGTCTGATTCTCTATTTGACCTAGAACTTATTACAGGATTTGGGGAGAGGAAAAAAAAAAAGTTCCCCACGCACTCGTCCGTGCCAATTTACAGCGTCCAAGATGTAGTTAGAGAAGGCTTGGTTGGAAGGAACACAAACAGACATGTGCCATCACATGAGTGGAGAATGGGCAACATGACCCCCCCCCCCCTCCTCCTCCGTCCCACCCCGTCTCCACAGGGAGCCGAGCAGACGTAATTAGGTCTTGCTTGGTCAGGGGTTGTTATTGGCGACTGGGACTGACATAACACACACGCCGTCTGCTGGAAGGAAGACTGTCACTAGACATGTCAAATTACACTAAAATACAATGAGACTATTCAAATAAATGTGATTAATTGCGATTAATCACTGTAAATTCTGTGTATGTGTATATAAGTATATATATATATATATATATATATATATATATATATATATATATATATATATACATATATATATACACACACATACATATATACATACACATATACATATATACATATACACATACATACACATATGTATATACATGTATATATACATATATACACAAATATATGTATATATACACACACATATATATATACACACACACACACACACATATATATATACATATATATATATATATATATATATATATATATACTCACACACATATATATATATATGTATATATACATTTATAAACACACACATATATATATTTATATATATATATATATATATATATATATATATATAAACACACACAAACTCACACATTTATATATATATATATATATATATATATATATATATATATATATATATATATATATATATATATATACACAAACTCACACATATATACACACACACACACAAACACACACATTATATATATATATATATATATATATATATATATATATATATATATATATACACAGTATATATACACACAAACTCACACATATATATATATACATACACACACACACATATATACATATATATATATATATATATATATATATATATATATACACACTTGCTTGCGGCTGTCCATCGATTACGATGATGACGTTGCTCCAGTAATGGGTTATTGAGGGGGGTTTCGTATATGCCATTGCATGTGGCTGTGCAGGCCAATGCGCGACCCGCATGGTTTGCCACATGTGGGGCAGATGTAGTCCACGCTTGAGAGGGGGGCCCCTGCAGCGCGCTGATGTCGCTGTAAACGTTGTTGTTTTCTCCTCTCAGTGGTCTGCTCCTGGAGATGAGCAATGCCGGCGTGACTGCAGTTGCGCCAGGTGTGGCGATCAGCAGCCAAGACTTCCAGTGCGGAAGGCTGGATAGCACAGCGCTTCAGGAGGGTTTTTATGTGGTCCTTGTAGCGTTTCCGCTGACCCCCAGGAGACCTACAGCCTTCCTGGAGTTGGCCGTAGAGGATCTGTCGGGGGAGCCTCTGGGTGGGCATGCGGATTACATGCCCCACCCAGCGCAGATGTCTTTGCGCAAGGAACACTTGGATGCTGGGTGTTTGGGTCCGGTCATAAATATCCACATGTGGGACTCTGTCCTCCCAGGTCAGACCCAGGATCCGTTGCAGGCAGCGGATGTGGTATCTCTCCAGGATTCTGACGTGCCTTTGGTAAGGGGTCCAGGCTTCCGAGCCGTATAGCAGTGTGGACAGACAAACTGCTTTGTAAACAGCTGCTTTGGTGGAAACTGTCAGGTTTCTGTTCAGGAAGACCCTGGTTTTGAGCCTACCGAAGGCAGCAGATGCTAACCCAACACGAACCTGGATGTCATTATCGATGTTACAGGTGGGGGACAGGACGCTTCCGAGGTAGGTGAAATGTGGAACGATGGTGAGCTGCTGGCCATCAATGTTGAAGACAGGCACTTCTGACTGGTGGGTAGAGTGTTGCGCAATGATCTGTGTTTTTGAAATGTTGACCTTGAGTCCTAGGGCGCTGTATGTGGATGAGACCACGTTAAGTGCACGTTGTAGAGATTCTGGCGTGTGGGCAAGGAGAGCACAATCGTCAGCATACTGAAGTTCTAGGATCTGTTGTTTTGTAATTTTAGTGAAGGCCTGGAGGCGCCGGATGTTGAAGAGACTGCCGTCCAGCCGGAACTGTATGTGGATGCCATCTGTGTTTCCCAGAGCTTTGTGTGAGAGGAGGGTGACTGCTGAGAGAAAGAGGTTGAATATGACAGGGGCTAGGACACATCCCTGCCTAACCCCGACTTTCACATTAAAAGAGGGGGATTGCTGGCCTCCAATGCGGACACAGGCTCGCATTCCATCGTGTAGTTGTCTCAGGATGTTGAGGAACTTTGGCGGAATCCCCAGCCTTCCCAGTAAGTCCCAGAGGAGATTCCGGTTCACAGTGTCAAATGCCTTGGACAGGTCGATGAAGGCGATGTACAGATCCTGGTGGTGTTCCCGGCACTTTTCTTGTACCTGCCTGGCTACAAAGATCATGTCAGTAGTACTGCGATCTCTTCTGAATCCACACTGTGATTCAGGCAGGATGTTCTCAGAGATGTGAGTAACTAAACGATAGAGCATGACCCGGGCAAGAACTTTCCCAGCAACCGAGAGCAGGGAAATTCCTCTGCTGTTTCCACAGTCGGCTTTGTCACCTTTCCTCTTAAAGATGGTTATTATAGCAGCATCCTTCCATTCCTGGGGGATGGCTTCAGAGGACCAGATGGAGTCAATCAATTGGTGAAGCCGGCGGGTGAGGAGATAGCCACCAAACTTCAGCACCTCAGCTGGGATACCGTCAGGGCCTGGGCTTTTGTTGTTTTTTAGGCCCTTGATGGCTTTTAGGACCTCAGCAAAGGTAGGCGGGGAGTCCAGGTGGTCGACAGGGGGAATGGTCGGGAAATTGGTGAAAATGTCCTGGTCAGAGGGATTTTCGGAGTTAAGGAGAGTGTTGAAATGTTCAGCCCATCTATTTAGGATCTGGGGTGTGTCCTTATAGAGGGTGACTCCGTCTGCTGATCTGACTGGGGTAATGTTTTTTCTCTGTGGACCATATATGGATTTGACGGCATCATAAAATCCATGGGAATTGTTTGTGTCAGCATAAAGTTGGATCTCGCTGGCTTTCTTGATCCACCAGTCATTTTCCATGGCTCTGAGGGTACGCTGGACTTCGGCTCTTATGGAGGAGAGTCGAGTCTTTAGTGTGATGGATTGTGGGTTGGCCAGGTAAGCAGCATGGGCTTTGTGTTTTGCCTTGAGAAGTTTATGGATATCCGGTGCACTGTTGTCAAACCAGTCCTGATGTTTACGCCTGGTGTACCCAAGGGACTCCTCTGCTGCCTGATGGATGGCAGTCCTTAGGGAGTTCCAGCAGGTGTTGATGTCAGGGTCCAGGTGGGTATCAGGGATTGCAGACAAATGTTCTGCAAGCTGTGCTCTGAGCTGTTCTACAGAGTGCTTGGATTTGAGTGCTTCACAGTTGAGTCTCTTGTTTGGTGGTGTTTTCTTCAGTTGGGGGCGGACTTCCATTTGAAATTTGGCTCTGATCATCCGATGGTCAGTCCAGCAGTCCGCTCCACGCATCGCTCTGGAGATTAGGACCTCCTTCCTGTCTCTACGACGGGTGATAATATAGTCGAGGAGGTGCCAATGTTTGGAGCGAGGATGTTGCCAGGAGG
>NC_084572.2:4167500-4182500 GCF_033978685.3 Nerophis lumbriciformis | reverse complement strand
TCATAGAGCAAAACCCTGTGTCGGTGCGCGTACCGCTTTTAGAAAGTCACGTGACCGATCATGAGCTGTTTTGGTCACGTGACCGATACGCCAACTGTGTCGCCTCCTCTGTGCCCTGTGAGCGGGTCTTTTCTACAGCCGGAGAAATAATAACTAAGAAGAGAAATCGTCTAAAATACGTCGGAAAAACTTTTTTTTTTTTTTTTTTTTTTTAATAAAAATGTGTAAAAAAATAAAATTAAAAAAATTCCCAGTCCACAATCATCCACAACACGTTCTCTTAGATTTCCATGTTATGATACATGTTCACATTATTTATTGACTGTATCTAAAAAAGATAAAAATATATTTTTATTTAAATGAATGTTGTGTATAGACTAAAGGGGAGGTGACGGCAAACAGACACCAGGGGGCAGTATATACAATTATTTATTATATATATATATATATATATATATATATATATATATATATATATATATATATATATATATATATATATATATAAAAATAATAACAAACAATACTACTAAACTAAGGAAATGCAGTGTGAACTAGAATACAAGAGTGTGTGGTGTAAGACTATGTGTGTAGTTAACTGAAGTGAGTGTTACCAACGTGTTGAACGAGATACGAGGAAGTCCATGGGCCAGGCAGGTTATCCGGGGCGAGAGAGAGGCGTCGGAATCCAGGGGCGAGCAAGAGGTCGAGGAACGAAGGAAGCAGTCAGAGTCCAGAGGGAGATCCAGGGGAAAATGAGACGCACAGGCTCACTTTCCAGGCGACGGAGGGTACTGCGGGGACACGGGAGAAGACAAGGGACAAATCAAGGCACGGAGAGGAAACACGAATATAGCATAAAGCTTGTTGCTTACGGTACACCATGAGAAAGCTAAGTTCCCGCGCCGATCCTAGGGTCCACTGGTCTTTTAACCAGCTCGCCCTCATCAGTTCCAGGTGTGAAGATTGCCAGCGAGTGATTGCAGCTGGTGGCTGCTGCAGGGCGGGGACGTGCGCGGCGCGTCCCTGGATGTGCGCACCCGTGGGCGTGTCCCGAGGTGCGCACAGACGGATGAGCGGCGTTGGCAGGAGCCTGAGCCGTAACAATGAAGATATGAAATAATCCTAAATGAAATACAATGACTTGGTTTATATTATTGTATATACTAGGGCAGGGGTCACCAACGCGGTGCCCGCGGTCACCAGGTAGCCCGTAAGGACCAGATGAGTCGCCCGCTGGCCTGTTCTAAAAATAGCTCAAAGAGCAGCACTTACCAGTGAGCTGCCTCTATTTTTTAAATTGTATTTATTTACTAGCAAGCTGGTCTCGCTTTGCTCGACATTTTTAATTCTAAAAGAGACAAAACTCAAATAGAATTTGAAAATCCAAGAAAATATTTTAAAGACTTGGTCTTCACTTGGAATAAGCGGTAGAAAATGGATGGATGGATGGGTCTTCACTTGTTTAAATAAATTCATTTATTTTTTACTTTGCTTCTTATTACTTTTAGAAATACAATTTTAGAGAAAAAATACAACCTTAAAAATGATTTTAGGATTTTTAAACAAATACACCTTTTTACCTTTTAAATGTATTCCTCTTCTTTCCTGACAATTTAAGTCAATGTTCAAGCAAAACAATTTTTTATTATTATTGTAAAGAATAATAAATATTTTAGCTTCTGGTTTTTCGACGAAGAATATTTGTGAAATATTTCTTCAAACTTACTATGATTAAAATTCAAAAAAAATATTCTGGCAAATCTAGAAAATCTGTAGAATCAAATTTAAATCTTATTTCAAATTATTTTGAATTTCTTTTAACATTTTTGTTCTGGAAAATCTAGAAGAAATACCGATTTGTCTTTGTTAGAAATATAGCTTGGTCCAATTTGTTAAATATTCTAACAAAGTGCAGATTGGATTTTAACCAATTTAAAACATGTCATCAAAATTCTAAAATTGATCTTAATCAGGAAAAATGACTAATGATGTTCCATAAATTCTTTTTTTAATTTTTTCAAAAAGATTCAAATTAGCTAGTTTTTCTCTTCTTTTTGTCGGTTGAATTTTGAATTTTAAAGAGTCGAAATTGAAGATACACTATGTTTCAAAATGTTATTTTTATTTTTTTCGTGTTTTCTCCTAAACCGTTCAATTAAGTGTTTTTTTCATCATTTATTCTCTACAAAAAACCTTCCGTAAAAGGAAAACAAATGTACGACGGAATGACAGACAGAAATACCCATTTTTTTTTATATATATACATTTATTTATTTAGCTATTCTTGTTTAAATCACACTTACGTGTAACTTACAAATGACAATATATTTATTTATTTAAGTGTGTATCAAACTGGTAGCCCTTCGCATTAATCAGTACCCAAGAAGTAGTTTTTGGTTTCAAAAAGGTTGGTGACCCCTGTACTAGGGCATCAAATCAGTGTCAGTTGAGTCGGTCCATAGGTTGCCTGTAGGGATTTTTAATGTCCAGCAGATGTCAGTATTTAGTGACACAGTATCGACACAGTATCAATACAGTTTTGCAATGTGTCGAAACGCTTCATGACGCCTCATCAACCCATCACTACCTAACACCAGTGAAGTTGGCACTAAATAAAAACAGAATTCAATGATTTGCAAAACCTTTTCAACTTATATTCAATTGAATAGACTGCAAAGACAAGATGTTTAACGTTCAAACTAGAAAACTGTGTTAGTTTTTGCAAATATTAGCTCATTTCGAAATTGATGCCTGCAACGTGTTTCAAAAAAGCTGGCACCAGTGGCAAAAAAGACTGGGAAAGTTGAGGAATGCTCTTCAAACACTTATTTGGAACATCCCACAGGTGAACGGGCTAATTGGGACACAGGTGGGTGCCATGATTGGGTGTAAAAGCAGCTTCCGTGAAATCCTCAGTCATTCACAAACACGGACGGGGCGAGGGTCACCACTTTGTCAACAAATGCCTGAGCAAAGTGTTTAAGAACTACATTTCTCAACCAGCTATTGCAAGGAATTTATGGATTTCACCATCTGCGGTGAGTAAAATCATCAAAAGGTTCAGGGAATCTGGAGAAATCACTGCGGTTAAGCGATGATATTACGGACCTCGGATCTCTCAGGCGGTACTGCATCAAAAAGCGACGTCGGTGTGTAAAGGATATCACCACATGGGCTCGGGGAACACTGTCAGTAACTACGGTTGGTCGCTACATCTGTAAGTGCAAGTTAAAACTCTACTATGCAAAGCCAAAGCCATTTATCAACAACACCCAGAAACGTGTCTTGCCCAAGGACACAACGGACGTGACTAGGATGGTAGAAGGTGGGGATTGAACCCCAGTAACCAGCAACACTCCGATTGCTGACACGGCCACTCTATCAACTTCGCCACGCCGTCCCTTTATTTCCTTTATATCCAGCGGGGCATCACAAGAAAATTAGGCATAATAATGTGTTAATTCCACGACTGTATGTATCGGTATCGGTTGATATCGGAATCGGTAATTAAGAGTTGGACAATATCGGAATATCGGCAAAAAAGCCATTATCGGACATCTCTAATTATTTAGTAATTATTTTTATTTAAAAAATGGCTTGAATTTTTGATCATATATTTTTGCATAAGTAGACAATATTTTAGTTAATATAAGTTGCGATTACATGTAATACTTTTTTTTTTTCTCCCACACTGCAAAAGTCAGAAAAAGAAAAAAAAAAATACAAAAATTAGAGGTATTTTATTTGAACTAAGCAAAATTATCTGCCAATAGAACAAGAAAATTTGGCTTGTCAAGACTTTCCAAAACAAGTAAAATCAGCTAACCTCAATGAACCCAAAAATACCTTAAAATAAGTATATTCTCACTAATAACAACTGTACTACTATATGAGATGTATTTTCTATTAAATAATACATAAATAAAAGGTACATACAGGTTTTGGAGCAACATATGTTGCCATCCAAGCAACGTTATCATGGACGCCCCTGCTTATGTAAGCAAGACAATGCCAAGCCACGTGTTACAGCAGCGTGGCTTCAGAGTAAAAGAGTGCCGGTACTAGACTGGCCCGTCTGCAGTCCAGACCTGTCTCCCATTGAAAATGTGTGGCACATTATGAAGCTTAAAATACTGTTGAACAACTTAAGCTGTACATCAAGCAAGAATGGGAAAGAATTCCACCTGAAAAACTTCAAAAATTGGTCTCCTCAGTTCCCAAACGTTTACTGAGTGTTGTTAAAAGGAAAGGCCATGTAACACAGTGGTGATTATGTAGCCTAAAATACTGTTGAACAACTTAAGCTGTACATCAAGCAAGAATGGGAAAGAATTCCACCTGAAAAGCTTCAAAAATTGGTCTCCTCAGTTCCCAAACGTTTACTGAGTGTTGTTAAAAGGAAAGGCCATGTAACACAGTGGTGAACATGCCCTTTCCCAACTACTTTGGCACATTTTGCTGCCATTAAATTCTAAGTTAGTTTCTCAGTGTGAACATTAAGTATCTTGTCTTTGCAGTCTATTCAATTGAATATAAGTTGAAAAGGATTTACAAATCATTGTTTTTATTTACCATTTACACAACGTGACAACTTCACTGGTTTGGGGTTTTCTACATACATGAGTTTTATCAGTTTCAAATTTTTGTAAAATTCTGTCATTACAATAATAAGTAATGTAGCTCTCTTCCAAAGTAGCCAAACTAAACAAAAATATACACATTACTTAATACTTTTTTTTCACCATTTGATTCTGTCGGTATTGTCGGAGGCAGATATTTACATATATCCGTATTTAAGTGTTACTTCTTTATTTTCATAATCATATTACAAAAACAGCTAGTGTTTTTCTTCCAATTGTGGTCTTTTGGTTGTCTGCAAATACTGTGTGCTAACCTTGAATTTGGAATGTAAGAAAGAGAGATACTCCTTCTTCTTATCTATTCTTCTGTCCAGCTGCGGAGGACAATGGGCGTGTGTTTGGGCTGGAAAGACAAGACAGTAGTGATGGGTTGATGAGGCGTCATGAAGCGTTTCGACACATTGCAAAACTGTATTGATACTGTGTCGATACTGTGTCACTAAATACTGACATCTGCTGGACATTAAAAATCCCTACAGGCAACCTATGGACCGACTCAACTGACACTGATTTGATGCCCTAGTACAGGGGTCACCAACCTTTTTGAAACCAAAAACTACTTCTTGGGTACTGATTAATGCGAAGGGCTACCAGTTTGATACACACTTAAATAAATAAATATATTGTCATTTGTAAGTTACACGTAAGTGTGATTTAAACATGAATAGCTAAATAAATAAATGTATATATATAAAAAAAAATGGGTATTTCTGTCTGTCTTTCCGTCGTACATTTTTTTTTCCTTTTACGGAAGGTTTTTTGTAGAGAATAAATGATGAAAAAAACACTTAATTGAACGGTTTAAAAGAGGAGAAAACACGAAAAAAATTAAAATAAAATTTTGAAACATAGTGTATCTTCAATTTCGACTCTTTAAAATTCAAAATTCAACCGACAAAAAGAAGAGAAAAACTAGCTAGTTTGAATCTTTTTGAAAAAATTAAAAAAAATAATTTATGGAACATCATTAGTCATTTTTCCTGATTAAGATACATTTTAGAATTTTGATGACATGTTTTAAATTGGTTAAAATCCAATCTGCACTTTGTTAGAATATTTAACAAATTGGACCAAGCTATATTTCTAACAAAGACAAATCAGTATTTCTTCTAGATTTTCCAGAACAAAAATTTTAAAAGAAATTCAAAATACTTTGAAATAAGATTTAAATTTGATTCTACAGATTTTCTAGATTTGCCAGAATAATTGTTTTGAATTTTAATCATAGTAAGATTGAAGAAATATTTCACAAATATTCTTCGTCGAAAAAGCAGAAGCTAAAATATTTATTATTCTTTACAATAATAATAAAAAAATTGTTTTACTTGAACATTGATTTAAATTGTCAGGAAAGAAGAGGAAGCAATTTAAAAGGTATATTTGTTTAAAAATCCTAAAATAATTTGTAAGGTTGTATTTTTTCTCTAAAATTGTATTTCTAAAAGTAATAAGAAGCAAAGTAAAAAATAAATGAATTTATTTAAACAAGTGAAGACCCATCCATCCATCCATTTTCTACCGCTTATTCCAAGTGAAGACCAAGTCTTTAAAATATTTTCTTGGATTTTCAAATTCTATTTGAGTTTTGTCTCTTTTAGAATTAAAAATGTCGAGCAAAGCGAGACCAGCTTGCTAGTAAATAAATACAATTTAAAAAATAGAGGCAGCTCACTGGTAAGTGCTGCTCTTTGAGCTATTTTTAGAACAGGCCAGCGGGCGACTCATCTGGTCCTTACGGGCTACCTGGTGACCGCGGGCACCGCGTTGGTGACCCCTGCCCTAGTATATACAATAATATAAACCAAGTCATTGTATTTCATTTAGGATTATTTCATATCTTCATTTAAATAAAAATATATTTTTAGCTTTTTTAGATTTTATTATTTCTGTAGAAAAGAGCCGCTCACAGGGCACAGAGGAGGCGACACAGTTGGCGTATCGGTCACGTGACCAAAACAGCTCATGATCGGTCACGTGACTTTCTAAAAGCGGTACGCGCACCGACACAGGGTTTTGCTCTATGAGCTCGACGCATGCGCCGATGCATCGGTGTTGCCGGACCCATCACCACAAGACAGCGAGGGTGGGAGGGAGAGAGACTTTATAGAAGAGAAGGTTTCCATTTTTTAGATCAGACGACCTTAGCGGCGCGATTGAATGTTCTATGCTGGACTGGTCTCATGATATTTACAAAGCTTTGCAAATATATTACAAAATACCTATTCCGTCTCTGGTGGTTCTTTTACTCAGCTTTAAGTGTCGTAAAGAGCTTGGGAGCGACGACCAGAAACTTGAATTCCCTGGGAGGAACAACTGGTCCAAACGCAACAGTATCTATAAAAGTACTGAACTTGGTACCCATCCCTATTTATGGTGAGGTGACTCAGAGAGGTGTTGTCTAACTCGGAACATTCCTCATCTCCCCAAGCGGGGTCTTCAACTCCACAATAACCTCGCTACACTCAATGCTGAAAAATATGAGCGGCTTTTCCGCTATTATTCTCAGCGAGTGTCTACCCGCTCGAAGGCCCTCGAGATGAACACTCCTGATTGGCTGAGAGAGTTCAGGCATAATTGCTCAATCCTCCGAGGCGTTTTAAGATCATCATTTCAATTTTCTCCCAGCCAAGCTTGTCAACACTCCCAATATTCCTGCGGGGCGGGATTCGCTCCTGACCCGCCGACTGGCTCGGTAATCCCGTTACGCCGCCGGAAATAATGTACAACAGGCACATGCGGTACAGAAAAACAAGCTAAGAGCTTAAGATCCTTGCAAACATCTGCCTGCGCGAACATATGTTAAGAAAAAAGGTCTTAAATTCAGAAGAGTTGTGTGGGATCTTCATTTTAGCATTACCATGGATTCATAGACTCCAGCAGTGTTTTTCAACCACTGTGTTATCATCAGTTATTCTCAGCTCACTAGTCACTAGTGTGCCGTGGGAGAATATGTAATTTTCAGAAAACCGCTGTCAGTAACTACGGTCGGTCGCTACATCTGTAAGTGCAAGTTAAAACTCTACTATGCAAAGCCACAGTCATTTATCAACAACACCCAGAAACGCCGCCGGCTACGTTGGGCCTATGCTCGTCTAAGATATCCATCCATCCATCCATCTTCTTCCGCTTATCCGAGGTCGGGTCGCGGGGGCAGCAGCCTAAGCAGGGAAGCCCAGACTTCCCTCTCCCCAGCCACTTCATCCAGCTCCTCCCGGGGGATCCCGAGGCGTTCCCAGGCCAGCCGGGAGACATAGTCTTCCCAACGTGTCCTGGGTCTTCCCCGTGGCCTCCTACCGGTCGGACGTGCCCTAAACACCTCCCGAGGGAGGCGATCGGGTGGCATCCTGACCAGATGCCCGAACCACCTCATCTGGCTCCTCTCGATGTGGAGGAGCAGCTGCTTTACTTTGAGCTCCCCCCGGATGACAGAGCTTCTCACCCTATCTCTAAGGGAGAGACCGCCACCCGGCGGAGGAAACTCATTTCGGCCGCTTGTACCCGTGATCTTGTCCTTTCGGTCACAACCCAAAGCTCATGACCATAGGTGAGGATGGGAACGTAGATCGACCGGTAAATTGAGAGCTTTGCCTTCCGGCTCAGCTCCTTCTTCACCACAACGGATCGATACAGCGTCCGCATTACTGAAGATGCCGCACCGATCCGCCTGTCGATTTCTCGATCCACTCTTCCCTCACTCGTGAACAAGACTCCGAGGTACTTGAACTCCTCCACTTGGGGCAGGGTCTCCTCCCCAACCCGAAGATGGCATTCCACCCTTTTCCGGGCGAGAATCATGGACTCGGACTTGGAGGTGCTGATTCTCATCCCAGTCGCTTCACACTCGGCTGCGAACCGATCCAGCGAGAGCTGAAGATCCTGGCCAGATGAAGCCATCAGGACCACATCATCTGCAAAAAGCAGAGACCTAATCCTGCAGCCACCAAACCAGATCCCCTCAACGCCTTGACTGCGCCTAGAAATTCTGTCCATAAAAGTTATGAACAGAATCCTCAGCCTTCCCGGTAAGGTCTATTCAGGTGTACTGGAGAGGAGGCTACGCCGGAAAGTCGAACCTCGGATTCAGGAGGAACAGTGTGGTTTTCGTCCTGGTCGTGGAACTGTGGACCAGCTCTATACTCTCGGCAGGGTCCTTGAGGGTGCATGGGAGTTTGCCCAACCAGTCTACATGTGCTTTGTGGACTTGGAGAAGGCATTCGACCGTGTCCCTCGGGAAGTCCTGTGGGGAGTGCTCAGAGAGTATGGGGTGTCGGACTGTCTGATTTTGGCGGTCCGCTCCCTGTATGATCAGTGCCAGAGCTTGGTCCGCATTGCCGGCAGTAAGTCGGACACGTTTCCAGTGAGGGTTGGACTCCGCCAAGGCTGCCCTTTGTCACCGATTCGTCTAAGATAGACTGATGCAAAGTGGAAAAGTGTTCTGTGGTCTGACGAGTCCACATTTCAAATTGTTTTGGGAAACTGTGGGCGTCCTGTCCTACGGACAAAAGAGGCATACTTGCCAACCCTCCCGGATTTTCCGGGAGACTCCCAAAATTCAGAGCCTCTCCCGACAACATCCCGGGGACAAATTTTCTCTCGAAAATCTCCCGAAATTCAGGCGGAGCTGGAGGCCGGTGATTAGTTGCAAATCTTGCTTTATTGATTGCTTGCACACAGCCAATCCAACACAAAACAAACTAGTCCCCGCCCGCACTCACGCTACCGCTCCCTCTCTTCTCTCGCCCACACACTCACTGACCTCACTCACCTATTAAAGGGCCACACACACACACATACGCTACTCTCATAACAGCTTGTAAGTTCCAAGCCGCAGCTGCGATTGGACCTGGATAGCCTCCAGGAAGAAGTAGTGGACTGCCAAGTGCTTGGCACTGAAGATCTTCCTCAGGAAGCAAAGATTGACCGGTTTTGGGCCATGCTAGGGAGAGATGGAAGATTCCAGACTCTAATGCATTTGATGAAAGCACTTTTTGTGCGTGCCACACAGCAATGCATCATCAGAGAGGGTGTTCAGCATGGTTAGAAAAATAGTGACAGAGAATAGAACAAGGATGGACAATTCAACCCTTAACTCAACAATGAGTAGATGAGTGTTATGTGTGTGTATATGTGTAAATAAATGAACACTTAAATTCAAGTATTTCTTTTATTTATATATACATATATAAATAATAAAATAAATATATATATATATATATATATATGTATATATATATATATATATATACAGGTAAAAGCCAGTAAATTAGAATATTTTGAAAAACTTGATTTATTTAAGTAATTGCATTCAAAAGGTGTAACTTGTACATTATATTTATTCATTGCACACAGACTGATGCATTCAAATGTTTATTTCATTTAATTTTGATGATTTGAAGTGGCAACAAATGAAAATCCAAAATTCCGTGTGTCACAAAATTAGAATATTACTTAAGGCTAATACAAAAAAGGGATTTTTAGAAATGTTGGCCAACTGAAAAGTATGAAAATGAAAAATATGAGCATGTACAATACTCAATACTTGGTTGGAGCTCCTTTTGCCTCAATTACTGCGTTAATGCGGCGTGGCATGGAGTCGATGAGTTTCTGGCACTGCTCAGGTGTTATGAGAGCCCAGGTTGCTCTGATAGTGGCCTTCAACTCTTCTGCGTTTTTGGGTCTGGCATTCTGCATCTTCCTTTTCACAATACCCCACAGATTTTCTATGGGGCTAAGGTCAGGGGAGTTGGCGGGCCAATTTAGAAGAGAAATACCATGGTCCGTAAACCAGGCACGGGTAGATTTTGCGCTGTGTGCAGGCGCCAAGTCCTGTTGGAACTTGAAATCTCCATCTCCATAGAGCAGGTCAGCAGCAGGAAGCATGAAGTGCTCTAAAACTTGCTGGTAGACGGCTGCGTTGACCCTGGATCTCAGGAAACAGAGTGGACCGACACCAGCAGATGACATGGCACCCCAAACCATCACTGATGGTGGAAACTTTACACTAGACTTCAGGCAACGTGGATCCTGTGCCTCTCCTGTCTTCCTCCAGACTCTGGGACCTCGATTTCCAAAGGAAATGCACAATTTGCATGGTTGGGTGATGGTTTGGGGTGCCATGTCATCTGCTGGTGTCGGTCCACTCTGTTTCCTGAGATCCAGGGTCAACGCAGCCGTCTACCAGCAAGTTTTAGAGCATTTCATGCTTCCTGCTGCTGACCTGCTCTATGGAGATGGAGATTTCAAGTTCCAACAGGACTTGGCGCCTGCACACAGCGCAAAATCTACCCGTGCCTGGTTTACGGACCATGGTATTTCTGTTCTAAATTGGCCCGCCAACTCCCCTGACCTTAGCCCCATAGAAAATCTGTGGGGTATTGTGAAAAGGAAGATGCAGAATGCCAGACCCAAAAACGCAGAAGAGTTGAAGGCCACTATCAGAGCAACCTGGGCTCTCATAACACCTGAGCAGTACCAGAAACTCATCGACTCCATGCCACGCCGCATTAACGCAGTAATTGAGGCAAAAGGAGCTCCAACCAAGTATTGAGTATTGTACATGCTCATATTTTTCATTTTCATACTTTTCAGTTGGCCAACATTTCTAAAAATCCCTTTTTTGTATTAGCCTTAAGTAATATTCTAATTTTGTGACACACGGAATTTTGGATTTTCATTTGTTGCCACTTCAAATCATCAAAATTAAATGAAATAAACATTTGAATGCATCAGTCTGTGTGCAATGAATAAATATAATGTACAAGTTACACCTTTTGAATGCAATTACTGAAATAAATCAAGTTTTTCAAAATATTCTAATTTACTGGCTTTTACCTGTATATATAGCTAGAATTCACTGAAAGTCAAGTATTTCTTTGATAGATATATATATATATATATATATATATATATGAATTATTTGACTTGGTGAATTCTCGCTGTAAATATACTCCTCCCCTCTTAACCACGCCCCTAACCACGCCCCCGCCCCAACCCCGACCGCACCCTCGGCCAAACTATGAAAAAAACTGCGACTTATAGTCCGAAAAATACGTTATTATAGTTGGAGGAGTTGTGAATGACTGCAGGGCCACAACATTAGGTACACCTGCAGACTGCAGGTGTACCTAATTCACAACTCCTCCAACACGAACGTTATTGTTTTTGCACTTTTTGGCTTCTTATTAAATAACTTTTGTAACCTATTTTTTATGGGCTTTCCTCTTTGTGATGTTAAGTTCCTGTTATGCGCTGTTATACAGTATATGCCTTGAGCTCTTATTTTGACGGCGCTAAGAGCGGAAGTGATGACACGGAGTGGAGCGGAGGTTTTTGAAAGAAGGTAAATAAAGTGGTCCTCGTGTAAACTGGAGCCTCCGTGTTTGTTATTTTGTAGTTTCATACAGTATAGGCGACATTTATAAACCCTCGGTTACACTTTTTTAAATAGATTAAATCTTGCACGTGGAAAGTTGAAGTGAGGGCTTTAGTTGATATAACACTCCCGTCAGGGGTGCATTAATCCAGCACAACAGTGGCGCATGGACTTCATTTATAAGTAAAGGTAAGACCATAATAACGTTTTTTTTATTAAATGTGCTGTATCGACTTGGTATCGGATCGATACCTAAATTTGTGGTATCATCCAAAAGTAATGTAAAGTATCAAACAAGAGAAAAATAAGTGATTATTACATTTTAACAGAAGTGTAAATAGAACATGTTAAAAGAGAAAGTAAGCAGATATTAACAGTAATTGAACAAGTAGATGAATAATTAATTTTCTACCACTTGTCCTTAATAATGTTGACAAAATAATGGAATGATAAATGACACAATATGTTACTGCATAGACTAATTAGGAGACTGTTTGTTAACTTACTAATAAAAGACAAGTTGTCTAGTATGTTCACTATTTTATTTAAGGACTTAATTGCAATAATAAACATATGTTTAATGTACCCTATTTTTTGTTAAAATAAAGCCAATAAAGCATTTTTTTGTGGTCCCCTTTTTTAAGAAAAATGTCATGACTTGGTCTTGGGTGTGTGCTTTTCCGGGATGCAACGGGAAGTTGGCTCGGGCGAGACGGGAATGTAAGTACATTTTTTTATTTAAAGACTATAAATACAAAGAAAAGGATCAAACAAAAGCGCGCACAGTGGCGGAGAATAAACTATGAAACCAAAAGACTAGTGATGGGTCCGGCAACACCGATGCATCGGCGCATGCGTCGAGCTCATAGAGCAAAACCCTGTGTCGGTGCGCGTACCGCTTTTAGAAAGTCACGTGACCCATCATGAGCTGTTTTGGTCACGTGACCGATACGCCAACTGTGTCGCCTCCTCTGTGTCCTGTGAGCGGGTCTTTTCTACAGCCCGAGAAATAATAACTAAGAGACATCGTCTAAAATGTAATACGTCGGAAAAACTTTTCTTTTTTTTTTTTTTAATAAAAATGTATAAAAAAATAAAATTAAAAAAATTCCCAGTCCACAATCATCCACAACACGTTCTCTTAGATTTCCATGTTATGATACATGTTCACATTATTTATTGACTGTATCTAAAAAAGATACAAATATATTTTTATTTAAATGAAGATATGAAATAATCCTAAATGACTTGGTTTATATTATTGTATATACTAGGGCAGGGGTCACCAACGCGGTGCCCGCGGTCACCAGGTAGCCCGTAAGGACCAGATGAGTCGCCCGCTGGCCTGTTCTAAAAATAGCTCAAAGAGCAGCACTTACCAGTGAGCTGCCTCTATTTTTTAAATTGTATTTATTTACTAGCAAGCTGGTCTCGCTTTGCTCGACATTTTTAATTCTAAAAGAGACAAAACTCAAATAGAATTTGAAAATCCAAGAAAATATTTTAAAGACTTGGTCTTCACTTGGAATAAGCGGTAGGAAATGGATGGATGGATGGGTCTTCACTTGTTTAAATAAATTCATTTATTTTTTACTTTGCTTCTTATTACTTTTAGAAATACAATTTTAGAGAAAAAATACAACCTTAAAAATGATTTTAGGATTTTTAAACAAATATACCTTTTTACCTTTTAAATTTCTTCCTCTTCTTTCCTGACAATTTAAGTCAATGTTCAAGTAATTTTTTTTTTTTTTTTTATTGTAAAGAATAATAAATATTTTAGCTTCTGGTTTTTCGACGAAGAATATTTGTGAAATATTTCTTCAAACTTACTATGATTAAAATTCAAAAAAATTATTCTGGCAAATCCAGAAAATCTGTAGAATCAAATTTAAATCTTATTTCAAATTATTTTGAATTTCTTTTAACATTTTTGTTCTGGAAAATCTAGAAGAAATACTGATTTGTCTTTGTTAGAAATATAGCTTGGTCCAATTTGTTAAATATTCTAACAAAGTGCAGATTGGATTTTAACCAATTTAAAACATGTCATCAAAATTCTAAAATGTATCTTAATCAGGAAAAATGACTAATGATGTTCCATAAATTCTTTTTTTAATTTTTTCAAAAAGCTTCAAATTAGCTACTTTTTCTCTTCTTTTTGTCGGTTGAATTTTGAATTTTAAAGAGTCGAAATTGAAGATAAACTATGTTTCAAAATTGTATTTTAATTTTTTTCGTGTTTTCTCCTAAACCGTTCAATTTAGTGTTTTTTTCATCATTTATTCTCTACAAAAAACCTTCCGTAAAAGGAAAACAAATGTACGACGGAATGACAGACAGAAATACCCATTTTTTTATATATATATACATTTATTTATTTAGCTATTCTTGTTTAAATCACACTTACGTGTAACTTACAAATGACAATATATTTATTTATTTAAGTGTGTATCAAACTGGTAGCCCTTCGCATTAATCAGTACCCAAGAAGTAGTTTTTGGTTTCAAAAAGGTTGGTGACCCCTGTACTAGGTCATAAAATCAGTGTCAGTTGAGTCGGTCCATAGGTTGCCTGTAGGGATTTTTAATGTCCAGCAGATGTCAGTATTTAGTGACACAGTATCGACACAGTATCAATACAGTTTTGCAATGTGTCGAAACGCTTCATGACGCCTCATCAACCCATCACTACAAAAGACTATAGCAAAAAAGTACAAACGAAAAACACGCACAATGGCGGAGAACAAACTATGAAACCAAAAAGACTATAAACATGGAACAAAAACTTACTTGGCTTGGACAAAAAATAGTTGCTTGAGGAATGGACATGGAAGGAATGGACAGAGCATAAATGTGGTGAGGTCGTCAGACAGACAAACTGAAAACAATGAACTTAATTACTACAGACATGATTAACGAAAACAGGTGCATGACGTGACAGGTGGGTTGCTATGGTGACAATCAAGAGTGCACAATGAAGTCC
>NC_084572.2:4107500-4160000 GCF_033978685.3 Nerophis lumbriciformis | reverse complement strand
GAGGAGGAACATGGGTGGCAGATTGTAGGAATAAACTTTCTTCTTTTTTTTCTTGTCAACATTCGCCTTTTGGCAAGTCACAACCTCACCGTCTGCAATAAAACAATACGGCCGCCATGCCGGCTTGCATATTGTATAATTCATGAGGGGGACTTAAATGTCCTCATTATGACTCATTATTGGCGAGGGGAACTTTACACCAATGCTGCTTGGTAACTATCACGTAGATACAGTTGTATCTGTGTTCATAGAACCCAGTTGTAGCTGGGATGCGTTGTCTTTAATCTCCTTTCTGATGAGTTCAATTTTCTTATTAAAGAAATTCATAAAGTCATCTGCCGAGTGGGTGGAGCTATTGGGAGGAGTCCCTTGTTGGGTTAGCGATGCTACTGTACTAAACAAAAATTTAGGGTCGTTTTTGTTGAGGCGGATGAGATTTGAGTAATATTTAGCTTTAGCTAAGGTAAGCATGCGTTTATACGATATTAAACTATCACTCCATGCTTGATGGAAAACCTCAAGCTTGGTCGCGCGCCATTTGCGCTCCAACTTTCTACATGATAATTTCTGAGCTCTGGTTTCTTCTGTAAAGTTAAAAGTTAAAGTTAAAGTACCAATGATTGTCACACACACACTAGGTGTGGCGAGATTATTCTCTGCATTTGACCCATCACCCTTGATCACCCCCTGGGAGGTGAGGGGAGCAGTGGGCAGCAGCGGTGGCCGCGCCCGGGAATCATTTTGGTGATTTAACCCCCAATTCCAACCCTTGATGCTGAGTGCCAAGCAGGGAGGTAATGGGTCCCATTTTTATAGTCTTTGGTATGACTCGGCCGGGGTTTGAACTCACAACCTACCGATCTCAGGGCGGACACTCTAACCACTAGGCCACTGAGTAGGTAGGTAAACCATTGGATGCGCCTTTTAGGGGCCCTTTTTTGTTTTAGCGGTGCTATACTATCAATGGTTTCGCGCAAGGCATTGTCATAGTTGTTAGTGAGGTTATCAATAGAGCCGACATAATTTGGGAATGGTGCCATTACCGAAGGCAGTTGGTCAGCAAGAGTCATCGTTGTGGCGGCATTAATGTTGCGGCTGCTATAGCAGTTATTATTATTATTATTATTAGCTTGTTGACAATGAGTCAGAACTTCAAATTTTATAAGGTAATGATCGGACATTACTTTAGTATTCGGGAGTACCATAACTTTGGAGGTGGTGACACCCCTGACCAGCACTAGATCTATCGTATTACCGTTGCGATGTGTAGATTCATTTATTATTTGTGTAAGACCACAGCTATCAATTATAGTCTGGAGCGCCACGCACTGAGGGTTCGATGGGGTATTCATATGGATATTAAAGTCCCCCATTATAATTATATTGTCTGCGTGCGTCACTAGATCAGCAACGAAATTAGCCACTTCAAGAAACTCTTCAAACTTAGTGTTTACAAAGTACAAAGAAGAAGAACCATGATAAACATTCTGAATGTATTTAATTCATCCATTCTCTCAGTCTTTCACTCTCTAAATAATCTGACTTATCTCATCATATGAAATGTAACTTACTTCACCAATTATTATGTATTTACTTATTTTTATTGTGATTACTTATGGAGTATATTGTGAATAAATTGAGAACAGGAAGTGAACAAAAGTTTTAGCAACTGTTATATAAAAGAAAAGGGGTAGGATTAAATAAGTTCTGCTTCTTCCTACTCCTTTTCGAACATGTTGAAAAGAGAAACTGGAGATTGTGATGTATCATGTTGTATGCTTGCATGTTCGAAATAAACTCAAAACTCAACTCAACTCAACTCAACAATACCAGCTCCCAACAGGAACATGTGACCGGAGTAAACGCAATGCATTGTGGGTCTTGCTGGCCCTTTGAAGAGCTTACTTACACTACAAACCCCGTTTCCATATGAGTTGGGAAATTGTGTTAGATGTAAATATAAACGGAATACAATGATTTGCAAATCCTTTTCAACCCATATTCAATTGAATATGCTACAAAGACAACATATTTGATGTTCAAACTTTTTGCAAATAATCTTCAGAATTTTAATGCCAACAACACGTGACAAAAAAGTAGGGAAAGGTGGCAATAAATACTGATAAAGTTGAGGAATGCTCATCAAACACTTATTTGGAACATCCCACAGGTGTGCAGGGAAATTGGGAACAGGTGGGTGCCATGATTGGGTATGAAAGTAGATTCCATGAAATGCTCAGTCATTCACAAACAAGGATGGGGCGAGGGTCACCACTTTGTCAACAAATGCGTGAGCAAATTTTTGAACAGTTTAAGAAAGACCTTTCTCAACCAGCTACTGCAAGGAATTTAGGGATTTCACCATCTACGCTCCGTAATATCATCAAAGGGTGCAGAGAATCTGGAGAAATCACTGCACGTAAGCAGCTAAGCCCGTGACCTTCCATCCCTCAGGCTGTACTGCATCAACAAGCGACATCAGTGTGTAAAGGATATCACCACATGGGCTCAGGAACACTTCAGAAACCCACTGTCAGTAACTACAGTTGGTCGCTACATCTGTAAGTGCAAGTTAAAACTCTCCTATGCGAGGCGAAAACCGTTTATCAACAACACCCGGAAATGCCGTCGGCTTCGCTGGGCCTGAGCTCATCTAAGATGGACTGATACAAAATGGAAAAGTGTTCCATGGTCTGATGAGTCCACATTTCAAATTGTTTTTTGGAAACTGTGGACGTCGTGTCCTCCGGACCAAAGAGGAAAAGAACCATCCGGATTTTTATAGGCGCAAAGTGGAAAAGCCAGCATCTGCGATGGTATGGGGGTGTATTAGTGCCCAAGACATGGGTAACTTACACATCTGTGAAGGCACCATTAATGCTGAAAGGTACATACAGGTTTTGGAGCAATCCAAGCAACGTCACCATGGACGCCCCTGCTTATTTTTAGCAAGACAATGCCAAGCCACGTGTTACATCAACGTGGCTTCATAGTAAAAGAGTGCGTGTACTAGACTGGCCTGCCTGTAGTCCAGACTTGTCTCCCATTGAAAATGTGTGGCACATTATGAAGCCTAAAATACCACAACGGAGACCTAGAGGTCTAGAAATCAACTTCAGCATAATATCCTATGAAGCACATTTTACACGCGCCTTTCTATGCAAAATGTGGCCTCCCACAAAATCGGGCAGCCCAACGCACAGCACCTGCAGTCGTGTTTTTTTTGTTATGGAGTTGTGTGAGAAATGTCAAGTCAGTTAAACATTATGGGGCCAACACAGGCAACACAAAAGGTGTGTGGTTTTTTCTTTTGATGAATTGTCGTTCTTTTGTGTGGAGCGATTTAGAAGCAGAAGTGTGCGAGTGCAGTCTGATACAGTGCTGTTTTCTTTCCAGAATGACAGAGCAGCAATTAATATTTGATGAATATTGATAAAAGTGGTCTCTATCGTGGGGAATGGAGCGGTTATGTACAGTACAGTGTGACTCATCCCTTTGTATTCTACCTAGCAACTAGTGATGGGTTGATGAGGCGTCATGAAGCGTTTCGACACATTGCAAAACTGTATTGATACTGTGTCGATACTGTGTCACTAAATACTGACATCTGCTGGACATTAAAAATCCCTACAGGCAACCTATGGACCGACTCAACTGACACTGATTTGATGCCCTAGTACAGGGGTCACCAACCTTTTTGAAACCAAAAACTACTTCTTGGGTACTGATTAATGCGAAGGGCTACCAGTTTGATACACACTTAAATAAATAAATATATTGTCATTTGTAAGTTACACGTAAGTGTGATTTAAACAAGAATAGCTAAATAAATAAATGTATATATATAAAAAAAAATGGGTATTTCTGTCTGTCATTCCGTCGTACATTTTTTTTTCCTTTTACGGAAGGTTTTTTGTAGAAAATAAATGATGAAAAAAACACTTAATTGAACGGTTTAAAAGAGGAGAAAACACGAAAAAAATTAAAATAACATTTTGAAACATAGTTTATCTTCAATTTCGACTTTTTAAAATTCAAAATTCAACCGACAAAAAGAAGAGAAAAACTAGCTAATTTGAATCTTTTTGAAAAAATTAAAAAAAGAATTTATGGAACATCATTAGTCATTTTTCATGATTAAGATACATTTTAGAATTTTGATGACATGTTTTAAATTGGTTAAAATCCAATCTGCACTTTGTTACAATATATAACAAATTGGACCAAGCTATATTTCTAACAAAGACAAATCAGTATTTTTTCTAGATTTTCCAGAACCAAAATTTCAAAAGAAATTCAAAATACTTTGAAATAAGATTTAAATTTGATTCTACAGATTTTCTAGATTTGCCAGAACATTTTTTTATTTATTTTAATCATAGTAAGTTTGAAGAAATATTTCACAAATATTCTTCGTCGAAAAAACAGAAGCTAAAATATTTATTCTTTACAATAAAAAACAAAAATATTACTTGAACATTGATTTAAATTGTCAGGAAAGAAGAGGAAGACATTTAAAAGGTAAAAAGGTATATTTGTTTAAAAATCCTTAAAATCATTTTTAAGGTTGTATTTTTTCTCTAAAATTGTATTTCTAAAAGTAATAAGAAGCAAAGTAAAAAATAAATGAATTTATTTAAACAAGTGAAGACCCATCCATCCATCCATTTTCTACCGCTTATTCCAAGTGAAGACCAAGTCTTTAAAATATTTTCTTGGATTTTCAAATTTCTATTTGAGTTTTGTCTCTTTTAGAATTAAAAATGTCGAGCAAAGCGAGACCAGCTTGCTAGTAAATAAATACAATTTAAAAAATAGAGGCAGCTCACTGGTAAATGCTGCTCTTTGAGCTATTTTTAGAACAGGCCAGCGGGCGACTCATCTGGTCCTTACGGGCTACCTGGTGACCGCGGGCACCGCGTTGGTGACCCCTGCCCTAGTATATACAATAATATAAACCAAGTCATTGTATTTCATTTAGGATTATTTCATATCTTCATTTAAATAAAAATATATTTTTATCTTCTTTAGATACAGTCAATAAATAATGTGAACATGTATCATAACATGGGAATCGAAGAGAACGTGTTGTGGATGATTGTGGACTGGGAATTTTTTTAATTTTATTTTTTTACACATTTTTATTAAAAAAAAATAAAATAAAAGTTTTTCCGGCGTATTACATTTTAGACGATTTCTCTTCTTAGTTATTATTTCTCCGGCTGTAGAAAAGAGCCGCTCACAGGGCACAGAGGAGGCGACACAGTTGGCGTATCGGTCACGTGACCAAAACAGCTCATGATCGGTCACGTGACTTTCTAAAAGCGGTACGCGCACCGACACAGGGTTTTGCTCTATGAGCTCGACGCATGCGCCGATGCATCGGTGTTGCCGGACCCATCACTACTAGCAACCAAACACCACAATAAAAATAGTTTTTCGAATAAAATGTAAAAATTCACGGAAAAACTGCATTTCTTGCTCAAATCTGCTTCCTAAAATTTGACTATACTATGAAATATTCATTTGAATCCTTCAGAGATATTGTACCGTATTTTTCGGACCGTTTTGGAGTTGTTTGCTGGCGTCTTCTTGCAGTTTACACGTGGGGAGTTCTTTGATTTGGTATTGGTATTGCATTGATTTGGTAGTACCGCACCAAACTGGACATGACTAAATGCAGATACACGATCACCTCTGCAAAATGGAGGCTTTATTCCGTGATGAAAGGATGAGTAACGCTCACATGATTAATATGTTGCGTGCATGGAAAGAAACACGCTTGTTAACACGCAGGTTAGTCCCGCAATCAATAAACAGCAGGTGGTTAATAACCATCTCTGTGTGCCTTCAATAATAATATGTCTTCCCTCTGCAGAGGTATTCTCCGCAGGGGGTGACCGAACAAAAGAAGTACACCGCAGAAGCTTCCGCTCCAATAGCTCATCCTTGACGAACGACTAAAGGCAAGACTCCGACGTCTCTATTTGTCAAGGATGGAACGAGGGGAGGGCGGGGGATGACGTATGTATATGTATTTAATAGGTGATGGATGACACAGGTAGACCTTGGATCCGTGCAAAGAAACTCAAGAATGTGTCCTCGGAAAATCCAAACCTCGGCGTTGTACTTCATGCACCAGTTGCAGAGTGGATGCTTTCTATCCAAGTCCCAGTAAACAAGGGTTTAAAAGCTTTATTAAAAAAAAGGGAATTTAAGTTAATTTCATTTAACTCCTCTGCCCCCCTCTCCTTTGTGGATATATTATATTAGATCCACTATGGACTGGACTCTCACTAATATGTTAGATCCACTATGGACTGGACTCTCACTATTATGTTAGATCCACTATGGACTGGACTCTCACTATTATGTTAGATCCACTATGGACTGGACTCTCACTATTATGTTAGATCCACTATGGACTGGACTTTCACACTATTATGTTAGATCCACTATGGACTGGACTCTCACACTATTATGTTAGATCCACTATGGACTGGACTCTCACTATTATGTTAGATCCACTATGGACTGGACTCTCACTATTATGTTAGATTCACTAAGGACTGGACTTTCACACTATTATGTTAGATCCACTATGGACTGGACTCTCACACTATTATGTTAGATCCACTAAGGACTGGACTCTCACTATTATGTTAGATCCATTATGGACTAGACTTTCACTATTATGTTGGATCCACTATGGACTGGACTCTCACTATTATGTTAGATCCACTATGGACTGGACTCTCACTTTTATGTTAGATCCACTATGGACTGGACTCTCACTATTATGTTAGATCCACTATGGACTGGACTCTCACTATTATGTTAGATCCACTATGGACTGGACTCTCACACTATTATGCTAGATCCACTATGGACTGGACTCTCACTAATATGTTAGATCCACTATGGACTGGACTCTGACTATTATGTTAGATCCACTATGGACTGGACTCTCACACTATTATGTTAGATCCACTATGGACTGGACTCTCACTAATATGTTAGATCCACTATGGACTGGACTCTCACTAATATGTTAGATCCACTATGGACTGGACTCTCACACTATTATGTTAGATCCACTATGGACTGGACTCTCACACTATTATGTTAGATCCACTATGGACTGGACTCTCACTATTATGTTAGATGCACTATGGACTGGACTCTCACTATTATGTTAGATCCATTATGGACTAGACTTTCACTATTATGTTGGATCCACTATGGACTGGACTCTCACTATTATATTAGATCCACTATGGACTGGACTCTCACTAATATGTTAGATCCACTATGGACTGGACTCTCACTATTATGTTAGATCCACTATGGACTGGACTCTCACTATTATGTTAGATCCACTATGGACTGGACTCTCACTATTATGTTAGATCCACTATGGACTGGACTTTCACACTATTATGTTAGATCCACTATGGACTGGACTCTCACACTATTATGTTAGATCCACTATGGACTGGACTCTCACTATTATGTTAGATCCACTATGGACTGGACTCTCACTATTATGTTAGATTCACTAAGGACTGGACTTTCACACTATTATGTTAGATCCACTATGGACTGGACTCTCACACTATTATGTTAGATCCACTAAGGACTGGACTCTCACTATTATGTTAGATCCATTATGGACTAGACTTTCACTATTATGTTGGATCCACTATGGACTGGACTCTCACTATTATGTTAGATCCACTATGGACTGGACTCTCACTTTTATGTTAGATCCACTATGGACTGGACTCTCACTATTATGTTAGATCCACTATGGACTGGACTCTCACTATTATGTTAGATCCACTATGGACTGGACTCTCACACTATTATGCTAGATCCACTATGGACTGGACTCTCACTAATATGTTAGATCCACTATGGACTGGACTCTGACTATTATGTTAGATCCACTATGGACTGGACTCTCACACTATTATGTTAGATCCACTATGGACTGGACTCTCACTAATATGTTAGATCCACTATGGACTGGACTCTCACTAATATGTTAGATCCACTATGGACTGGACTCTCACACTATTATGTTAGATCCACTATGGACTGGACTCTCACACTATTATGTTAGATCCACTATGGACTGGACTCTCACTATTATGTTAGATGCACTATGGACTGGACTCTCACTATTATGTTAGATCCATTATGGACTAGACTTTCACTATTATGTTGGATCCACTATGGACTGGACTCTCACTATTATATTAGATCCACTATGGACTGGACTCTCACTAATATGTTAGATCCACTATGGACTGGACTCTCACTATTATGTTAGATCCACTATGGACTGGACTCTCACTATTATGTTAGATCCACTATGGACTGGACTCTCACTATTATGTTAGATCCACTATGGACTGGACTTTCACACTATTATGTTAGATCCACTATGGACTGGACTCTCACACTATTATGTTAGATCCACTATGGACTGGACTCTCACTATTATGTTAGATCCACTATGGACTGGACTCTCACTATTATGTTAGATTCACTAAGGACTGGACTTTCACACTATTATGTTAGATCCACTATGGACTGGACTCTCACACTATTATGTTAGATCCACTAAGGACTGGACTCTCACTATTATGTTAGATCCATTATGGACTAGACTTTCACTATTATGTTGGATCCACTATGGACTGGACTCTCACTATTATGTTAGATCCACTATGGACTGGACTCTCACTTTTATGTTAGATCCACTATGGACTGGACTCTCACTATTATGTTAGATCCACTATGGACTGGACTCTCACTATTATGTTAGATCCACTATGGACTGGACTCTCACACTATTATGCTAGATCCACTATGGACTGGACTCTCACTAATATGTTAGATCCACTATGGACTGGACTCTGACTATTATGTTAGATCCACTATGGACTGGACTCTCACACTATTATGTTAGATCCACTATGGACTGGACTCTCACTAATATGTTAGATCCACTATGGACTGGACTCTCACTAATATGTTAGATCCACTATGGACTGGACTCTCACACTATTATGTTAGATCCACTATGGACTGGACTCTCACACTATTATGTTAGATCCACTATGGACTGGACTCTCACTATTATGTTAGATGCACTATGGACTGGACTCTCACTATTATGTTAGATCCATTATGGACTAGACTTTCACTATTATGTTGGATCCACTATGGACTGGACTCTCACTATTATATTAGATCCACTATGGACTGGACTCTCACTAATATGTTAGATCCACTATGGACTGGACTCTCACTATTATGTTAGATCCACTATGGACTGGACTCTCACTATTATGTTAGATCCACTATGGACTGGACTCTCACTATTATGTTAGATCCACTATGGACTGGACTTTCACACTATTATGTTAGATCCACTATGGACTGGACTCTCACACTATTATGTTAGATCCACTATGGACTGGACTCTCACTATTATGTTAGATCCACTATGGACTGGACTCTCACTATTATGTTAGATTCACTAAGGACTGGACTTTCACACTATTATGTTAGATCCACTATGGACTGGACTCTCACACTATTATGTTAGATCCACTAAGGACTGGACTCTCACTATTATGTTAGATCCATTATGGACTAGACTTTCACTATTATGTTGGATCCACTATGGACTGGACTCTCACTATTATGTTAGATCCACTATGGACTGGACTCTCACTTTTATGTTAGATCCACTATGGACTGGACTCTCACTATTATGTTAGATCCACTATGGACTGGACTCTCACTATTATGTTAGATCCACTATGGACTGGACTCTCACACTATTATGCTAGATCCACTATGGACTGGACTCTCACTAATATGTTAGATCCACTATGGACTGGACTCTGACTATTATGTTAGATCCACTATGGACTGGACTCTCACACTATTATGTTAGATCCACTATGGACTGGACTCTCACTAATATGTTAGATCCACTATGGACTGGACTCTCACTAATATGTTAGATCCACTATGGACTGGACTCTCACACTATTATGTTAGATCCACTATGGACTGGACTCTCACACTATTATGTTAGATCCACTATGGACTGGACTCTCACTATTATGTTAGATGCACTATGGACTGGACTCTCACTATTATGTTAGATCCATTATGGACTAGACTTTCACTATTATGTTGGATCCACTATGGACTGGACTCTCACTATTATATTAGATCCACTATGGACTGGACTCTCACTAATATGTTAGATCCACTATGGACTGGACTCTCACTATTATGTTAGATCCACTATGGACTGGACTCTCACTATTATGTTAGATCCACTATGGACTGGACTCTCACTATTATGTTAGATCCACTATGGACTGGACTTTCACACTATTATGTTAGATCCACTATGGACTGGACTCTCACACTATTATGTTAGATCCACTATGGACTGGACTCTCACTATTATGTTAGATCCACTATGGACTGGACTCTCACTATTATGTTAGATTCACTAAGGACTGGACTTTCACACTATTATGTTAGATCCACTATGGACTGGACTCTCACACTATTATGTTAGATCCACTAAGGACTGGACTCTCACTATTATGTTAGATCCATTATGGACTAGACTTTCACTATTATGTTGGATCCACTATGGACTGGACTCTCACTATTATGTTAGATCCACTATGGACTGGACTCTCACTTTTATGTTAGATCCACTATGGACTGGACTCTCACTATTATGTTAGATCCACTATGGACTGGACTCTCACTATTATGTTAGATCCACTATGGACTGGACTCTCACACTATTATGCTAGATCCACTATGGACTGGACTCTCACTAATATGTTAGATCCACTATGGACTGGACTCTGACTATTATGTTAGATCCACTATGGACTGGACTCTCACACTATTATGTTAGATCCACTATGGACTGGACTCTCACTAATATGTTAGATCCACTATGGACTGGACTCTCACTAATATGTTAGATCCACTATGGACTGGACTCTCACACTATTATGTTAGATCCACTATGGACTGGACTCTCACACTATTATGTTAGATCCACTATGGACTGGACTCTCACTATTATGTTAGATGCACTATGGACTGGACTCTCACTATTATGTTAGATCCATTATGGACTAGACTTTCACTATTATGTTGGATCCACTATGGACTGGACTCTCACTATTATATTAGATCCACTATGGACTGGACTCTCACTAATATGTTAGATCCACTATGGACTGGACTCTCACTATTATGTTAGATCCACTATGGACTGGACTCTCACTATTATGTTAGATCCACTATGGACTGGACTCTCACTATTATGTTAGATCCACTATGGACTGGACTTTCACACTATTATGTTAGATCCACTATGGACTGGACTCTCACACTATTATGTTAGATCCACTATGGACTGGACTCTCACTATTATGTTAGATCCACTATGGACTGGACTCTCACTATTATGTTAGATTCACTAAGGACTGGACTTTCACACTATTATGTTAGATCCACTATGGACTGGACTCTCACACTATTATGTTAGATCCACTAAGGACTGGACTCTCACTATTATGTTAGATCCATTATGGACTAGACTTTCACTATTATGTTGGATCCACTATGGACTGGACTCTCACTATTATGTTAGATCCACTATGGACTGGACTCTCACTTTTATGTTAGATCCACTATGGACTGGACTCTCACTATTATGTTAGATCCACTATGGACTGGACTCTCACTATTATGTTAGATCCACTATGGACTGGACTCTCACACTATTATGCTAGATCCACTATGGACTGGACTCTCACTAATATGTTAGATCCACTATGGACTGGACTCTGACTATTATGTTAGATCCACTATGGACTGGACTCTCACACTATTATGTTAGATCCACTATGGACTGGACTCTCACTAATATGTTAGATCCACTATGGACTGGACTCTCACTAATATGTTAGATCCACTATGGACTGGACTCTCACACTATTATGTTAGATCCACTATGGACTGGACTCTCACACTATTATGTTAGATCCACTATGGACTGGACTCTCACTATTATGTTAGATGCACTATGGACTGGACTCTCACTATTATGTTAGATCCATTATGGACTAGACTTTCACTATTATGTTGGATCCACTATGGACTGGACTCTCACTATTATATTAGATCCACTATGGACTGGACTCTCACTAATATGTTAGATCCACTATGGACTGGACTCTCACTATTATGTTAGATCCACTATGGACTGGACTCTCACTATTATGTTAGATCCACTATGGACTGGACTCTCACTATTATGTTAGATCCACTATGGACTGGACTTTCACACTATTATGTTAGATCCACTATGGACTGGACTCTCACACTATTATGTTAGATCCACTATGGACTGGACTCTCACTATTATGTTAGATCCACTATGGACTGGACTCTCACTATTATGTTAGATTCACTAAGGACTGGACTTTCACACTATTATGTTAGATCCACTATGGACTGGACTCTCACACTATTATGTTAGATCCACTAAGGACTGGACTCTCACTATTATGTTAGATCCATTATGGACTAGACTTTCACTATTATGTTGGATCCACTATGGACTGGACTCTCACTATTATGTTAGATCCACTATGGACTGGACTCTCACTTTTATGTTAGATCCACTATGGACTGGACTCTCACTATTATGTTAGATCCACTATGGACTGGACTCTCACTATTATGTTAGATCCACTATGGACTGGACTCTCACACTATTATGCTAGATCCACTATGGACTGGACTCTCACTAATATGTTAGATCCACTATGGACTGGACTCTGACTATTATGTTAGATCCACTATGGACTGGACTCTCACACTATTATGTTAGATCCACTATGGACTGGACTCTCACTAATATGTTAGATCCACTATGGACTGGACTCTCACTAATATGTTAGATCCACTATGGACTGGACTCTCACACTATTATGTTAGATCCACTATGGACTGGACTCTCACACTATTATGTTAGATCCACTATGGACTGGACTCTCACTATTATGTTAGATGCACTATGGACTGGACTCTCACTATTATGTTAGATCCATTATGGACTAGACTTTCACTATTATGTTAGATCCACTATGGACTGGACTCTCAATATCATGTTAGATCTACTATGGACTGGACTCTCACTATTATGTCAGATCCACTATGGACTGGACTCTCACAATATTATGTTAGATCCACTATGGACTGGACTCTCACTATTATGTTAGATCCACTATGGACTGGACTCTCATTATTATGTTAGATCCACTATGGACTGGACTCTCACACTATTATGTTAGATCCACTATGGACTGGACTCTCACTAATATGTTAGATCCACTATGGACTGGACTCTCACTAATATGTTAGATCCACTATGGACTGGACTCTCACACTATTATGTTAGATCCACTATGGACTGGACTCTCACTATTATGTTAGATCCACTATGGACTGGACTCTCACTAATATGTTAGATCCACTATGGACTGGACTCTGACTATTATGTTAGATCCACTATGGACTGGACTCTCACTATTATATTAGATCCACTATGGACTGGATTCTCACTATTATGTTAGATCCACTATGGACTGGACTCTCACTATTATGTTAGATCCACTATGGACTGGACTTTCACACTATTATGTTAGATCCACCATGGACTGGACTCTCACACTATTATGTTAGATCCACTATGGACTGGACTCTCACACTATTATGTTAGATCCACTATGGACTGGACTCTCACTATTATGTTAGATGCACTATGGACTGGACTCTCACACTATTATGTTAGATCCACTATGGACTGGACTCTCACTATTCTGTTAGATCCACTATGGACTGGACTCTCACTTTTATGTTAGATCCACTATGGACTGGACTCTGACTATTATGTTAGATACCCTATGGACTGGACTCTGACTATTATGTTGAATCCACTATGGACTGGACTCTGACTATTATGTTAGATCCACTATGGACTGGACTCTCACTATTATGTTAGATCCACTATGGACTGGACTCTCACTATTATGTTAGATCCACTATGGACTGGACTCTCACTTTTATGTTAGATCCACTATGGACTGGACTCTGACTATTATGTTAGATCCACTATGGACTGGACTCTCACACTATTATGTTAAATCCACTATGGACTGGACTCTCACTATTATGTAAGATCCACTATGGACTGGACTCTCACTATTATGTTAGATCCATTATGGACTAGACTTTCACTATTATGTTGGATCCACTATGGACTGGACTCTCACTATTATGTTAGATCCACTATGGACTGGACTCTCACTTTTATGTTAGATCCACTATGGACTGGACTCTCACTATTATGTTAGATCCACTATGGACTGGACTCTCACTTTTATGTTAGATCCACTATGGACTGGACTCTCACTATTATGTTAGATCCACTATGGACTGGACTCTCACTTTTATGTTAGATCCACTATGGACTGGACTCTCACTATTATGTTAGATCCACTATGGACTGGACTTTCACACTATTATGTTAGATCCATTATGGACTAGACTTTCACTATTATGTTGGATCCACTATGGACTGGACTCTCACTATCATGTTAGATCTACCATGGACTGGACTCTCACTATTATGTCAGATCCACTATGGACTGGACTCTCACAATAATATGTTAGATCCACTATGGACTGGACTCTCACTATTATGTTAGATCCACTATGGACTGGACTCTCACACTATTATGTTAGATCCACTATGGACTGGACTCTCACTATTCTGTTAGATCCACTATGGACTGGACTCTCACTTTTATGTTAGATCCACTATGGACTGGACTCTGACTATTATGTTAGATACCCTATGGACTGGACTCTGACTATTATGTTGAATCCACTATGGACTGGACTCTGACTATTATGTTAGATCCACTATGGACTGGACTCTCACTATTATGTTAGATCCACTATGGACTGGACTCTCACTATTATGTTAGATCCACTATGGACTGGACTCTCACTTTTATGTTAGATCCACTATGGACTGGACTCTGACTATTATGTTAGATCCACTATGGACTGGACTCTCACACTATTATGTTAAATCCACTATGGACTGGACTCTCACTATTATGTAAGATCCACTATGGACTGGACTCTCACTATTATGTTAGATCCATTATGGACTAGACTTTCACTATTATGTTGGATCCACTATGGACTGGACTCTCACTATTATGTTAGATCCACTATGGACTGGACTCTCACTTTTATGTTAGATCCACTATGGACTGGACTCTCACTATTATGTTAGATCCACTATGGACTGGACTCTCACTTTTATGTTAGATCCACTATGGACTGGACTCTCACTATTATGTTAGATCCACTATGGACTGGACTCTCACTTTTATGTTAGATCCACTATGGACTGGACTCTCACTATTATGTTAGATCCACTATGGACTGGACTTTCACACTATTATGTTAGATCCATTATGGACTAGACTTTCACTATTATGTTGGATCCACTATGGACTGGACTCTCACTATCATGTTAGATCTACTATGGACTGGACTCTCACTATTATGTCAGATCCACTATGGACTGGACTCTCACAATAATATGTTAGATCCACTATGGACTGGACTCTCAGTATTATGTTAGATCCACTATGGACTGGACTCTCACTATTATATTAGATCCACTATGGACTGGACTCTCACTATCATGTTAGATCCACTATGGATTGGACTCTCACACTATAATGTTGGACCCACTATGGACTGGACTCTCACTATTATGTTAGATCCACTATGGACTGGACTCTGACTATTATGTTAGTTTCACTATGGACTGGACTCTCACTTTTATGTTAGATCCACTATGGACTGGACTCTCACTATTATGTTAGATCCACTATGGACTGGACTATCACACTATTATGTTAGATCCACCATGGACTGGACTCTCACACTATTATGTTAGATCCACTATGGACTGGACTCTCACTATTATGTTAGATTCACTAAGGACTGGACTTTCACACTATTATGTTAGATCCACTATGGACTGGGCTTTCACACTATTATGTTAGATCCACTATGGACTGGACTCTCACTATTATGTTAGATCCACTATGGACTGGACTCTCACTATTATGTTAGATCCACTATGGACTGGACTCTCACTATTATGTTAGATCCACTATGGACTGGACTCTCACTATTATGTTAGATCCACTATGGACTGGACTCTCACTAATATGTTAGATCCACTATGGACTGGACTCTCACTATTATGTTAGATCCACTATGGACTGGACTCTCACTATTATGTTAGATCCACTATGGACTGGACTCTCACTATTATGTTAGATCCACTATGGACTGGACTCTCACTAATATGTTAGATCCACTATGGACTGGACTCTGACTATTATGTTAGATCCAATATGGACTGGATTCTCACTATCATGTTAGATCCACTATGGATTGGACTCTCACACTATAATGTTAGATCCACTATGGACTGGACTCTCACTATTATGTTGGATCCACTATGGACTGGACTCTGACTATTATGTTAGATCCACTATGGACTGGACTCTCACACTATTATGTTAAATCCACTATGGACTGGACTCTCACTATTATGTTAGATCCACTATGGACTGGACTCTCACTATTATGTTAGATCCATTATGGACTGGACTCTCACTATTATGTTAGATCCACTATGGACTGGACTCTCACACTATTATGTTAGATCCACTATGGACTGGACTCTCACTATTATGTTAGATCCACTACGGACTGGACTCTCACAATATTATGTTAGATCCACTATGGACTGGACTCTCACTATTATGTTAGATCCACTATGGACTGGACTCTCACACTATTATGTTAGATCCACTAAGGACTGGACTCTCACTATCATGTTAGATCCACTATGGACTGGACTTTTCACAATATTATGACATCTACTGCTCACTTTTATCATTACACTATGTACCAAATAAAATTGCTTCGAGGTCGGTAAGCACAACCAGAATTATGCCGTTCATGAGGCGCACCGGGTTACAAGGCGCACCGTCGACTTTTGAGAAAATGAAAAGATTTTGTCGCCTTTGTCTCCTCCAGGCTAGACTACTGCAACGCACTTCTTGTGGGGACCCCAGAAGCTGCGATTCATACAGAATAGTGCTGCTAGGATCCTGATGAGAGTGCGGAAATATGACCGTATCGCACCAACTCTCAAATCCCTTCACTGGCTTCCTGTTCCACTCAGGATTGAATCCAAAGTCTCCCTACTATCCCACCAGTGCCTCCATGGAAATGCCCCCCTCTACCTCAAAGAACTACTCACCCCTAAATCCTCCACACGACACCTCCGCTCCGGACAGGCTAACCTCCTCCAACCTCCGAGGACTAAGTTACTGCTCCGCCGCTCCCAGTCTGTGGAACGCTCTCCCTGACCACCTGAGGGCACCACAGACTGTGGATGCTTTTAAAATAGTCTCTAAAACCCTTATTTTTAAAAAAGCCTTTTTTTAGATATATGCATACTAGTTTTAGCTAGTTGGCTGTTCTAGTTTTTATTTTTATTTTTTTTTTATTATCATTTTATTTTTTAATACACTGTAGCACTTTGAGGTTGTTTACTCAATATAAAGTGCTTTTTACAAATAAAATCTATTATTATTATTATTATTATTATTTTAAGTGCGCCTTATAGTCCGAAAAAATACGGTTTAATAATCTGAATATTCAAGTAAATATTTGCATGTTTTTAAACTATTCAGGTGACATTTGCACGTTGTTGTTTTTGCTATTTTGGACGAAAGTACGTTTTCCCATACATAGAATTGCCGTAACCCTCTAACTTTGTTTGCCTTGTTTACTTCAAAACGCCATTGACAGGCACCTAATACTGTATTGGCAAATCATTTGTTTTGTCTTGAAGCAAACAACAGGTCCGCCGCTCCCAGTCTGTGGAACGCTCTCCCTGACCACCTGAGGGCACCACAGACTGTGGATGCTTTTAAAAAAAGTCTAAAAAAAAACTTCTTTTGTAAAAAAAAAAAGCCTTTTTTTTAGATATATGCATACTAGTTTTAGCTATTTGGCTGTTCTAGTTTTTATTTTTATTTATTTTTTTATTATCTTTTTATTTATTTATTAATATTTTTTTTAATACACTATAACACTTTGAGGTTGTTTATTCAATATAAAGTGCTTTTTACAAATAAAATCTATTATTATTATTATTATTATTATTTTAAGTGCGCCTTATAGTCCGAAAAAATACGGTTTAATAATCTGAATATTCAAGTAAATATTTGCATGTTTTTAAACTATTCAGGTGACAATTGCACTTTGTTGTTTTTGCTATTTTGGACAAAAGGAAGTTTTCCCATACATAGAATTGCCGTAACTCTCTAACTTTGTTTGCCTTGTTTACTTCAAAACGCCATTGACAGGCACCTAATACTTTATTGGCAAATCATTTGTTTTGTCTTGAAGCAAACAACAGGTCCGCCGCTCCCCGTCTGTGGAACGCTCTCCCTGACCACCTGAGGGCACCACAGACTGTGGATGCTTTTAAAAAAGTCTAAAAAAAAACTTTCTTTTGTAAAAAAAAGCCTTTTTTTTAGATATATGCATACTAGTTTTAGCTATTTGGCTGTTCTAGTTTTTATTTTTATTTCTTTTTTTATTATCTTTTTATTTATTTATTAATATATATTTTTTAATACACTATAGCAGTTTGAGGTTGTTTACTCAATATAAAGTGCTTTTTACAAATAAAATCTATTATTATTATTATTATTTTTTTTTTTAAGTGCGCCTTATAGTCCGAAAAAATACGGTATATAAATCTGAATAATCAAGTAAATATGTGCATGTTTTTAATCTATTCAGGTGACATTTGCACTTTGTTGTTTTTGCTATTTTGGACGAAAGTACGTTTTCCCATACATAGAATTGCCGTAACTCTCTAACTTTGTTTGCCTTGTTTACTTCAAAACGCCATTGACAGGCACCTAATACTGTCATGTCTGTATTATCATGTTTTGTTTTAAGTCATGTTTTGTTTAGTTTCTGTCTTTTCACTCCCTTGTCTTGTTTCCATGATTACCCCATTAGTTTCACCTGTTCCACGTTTGGACTCATTGTGCACTCTTGTTTGTCACCATAGCAACCATTAGTTTTCACCTGTCACGTCACGCACCTGTTTCACGTTTTGAGTCACGCACCTGCTTTCACTAATCATGTCCATAGTATTTAAGTTCATTCATTTTCTGTTGTTCGTCCTGACGACATCACCACATTTATGCTCTGCACACTCTCCACACCCTGATGCCCCTTGCTACTCTTTTTTTCATGCCGGTTCCATGCCTAGTAAGTTTTTGTTTATTAAGCCACAGTTAGTGTTTTGTTTAATTGTTCATAGTTTCTGCCAATGTGCAAGTTTTGTGTTTATAGTCTAGTTTTGTACCTCCGCTCCTGTGCGCGCTTTTCGTTTATTCCTTTTTTGATAGTTTAAATAAATCATGTACCCACCTTCAAGCCTTGACCAGTCCAATTCACTTGCACCTCGGGAGAACAAACCAAGCTGGAGTCCAAGTCATGACAAATACTGTATTGGCAAATCATTTGTTTTGTCTTGAAGCAAACAACAGGTACCAGAAGGTAAGAAATGTTGGTTTTGCATAATATTGCGAAACAAAACGCCAGGAAATGTGTCTGCTAATAGGTGCAGTTTTGCTCAAGGGAACATTTAAAGTTTTGGTGTTGTTTACTGCCGTCATATTGCATTCTACATGTATCTCTTATGTGTGACTGCCATCTACTGCTCACGCTTATCATTACAACATGTACCAAATAAAATTGCTTCGAGGTCGGTAAGCACAACCAGAATTATGCCGTACATGAGGCGCACCGGGTTACAAGGCGCACCGTCGATTTTTGAGAAAATGAAAAGATTTTGTCGCCTTTGTCTCCTCCAGGCTAGACTACTGCAACGCACTTCTTGTGGGGACCCCAGAAACTGTGATTCATACAGAATAGTGCTGCTAGGATCCTGATGAGAGTGCGGAAATATGACCGTATCGCACCAACTCTCAAATCCCTTCACTGGCTTCCTGTTCCATTTAGGATTGAATCCAAAGTCTCCCTACTCACCCACCAGTGCCTCCATGGAAATGCCCCCCTCTACCTCAAAAAACTACTCACCCCCAAATCCTCCACACGACACCTCCGCTCCGGACAGGCTAACCTCCTCCAACCTCCGAGGACAAAGTTACTGCTCCGCCGCTCCCAGTCTGTGGAACGCTCTCCCTGACCACCTGAGGGCACCACAGACTGTGGATGCTTTTAAAAAAGTCTAAAAAACCCTTCTTTTTTAAAAAGCCTTTTTTTTTTAGATATATGCATACTAGTTTTAGCTATTTGGCTGTTCTAGTTTTTATTTTTATTTATTTTTTTATTATCTTTTTATTTATTTATTAATATTTTTTTTTAATACACTATAGCACTTTGAGGTTGTTTATTCAATATAAAGTGCTTTTTACAAATAAAATCTATTATTATTATTATTATTATTATTATTATTTTAAGTGCGCCTTATAGTCCGAAAAAATACGGTTTAATAATCTGAATATTCAAGTAAATATTTGCATGTTTTTAAACTATTCAGGTGACATTTGCACTTTGTTGTTTTTGCTATTTTGGACAAAAGTACGTTTTTCCCATACATAGAATTGCCGTAACTCTCTAACGTTGTTTGCCTTGTTTACTTTAAAACCCCATTGACAGGCACCTAATACTGTATTGGCAAATCATTTGTTTTGTCTTGAAGCAAACAACAGGTCCGCCGCTCCCAGTCTGTGGAACGCTCTCCCTGACCACCTGAGGGCACCACAGACTGTGAATGCTTTTAAAAAAGTCTAAAAAAAAAAACTTCTTTTGTAAAAAAAAAGCCTTTTTTTTAGATATATGCATACTAGTTTTAGCTATTTGGCTGTTCTAGTTTTTTTTTTTATTAATTTTTTTTTTTTATTTATTAATTATTTTTTTTAATACACTATAGCACTTTGAGGTTGTTTACTCAATATAAAGTGCTTTTTACAAATAAACTCTATTATTATTATTATTATTATTATTTTTAAGTGCGCCTTATAGTCCGAAAAAATACGGTATATAAATCTGAATATTCAAGTAAATATTTGCATGTTTTTAAACTATTCAGGTGACATTTGCACTTTGTTGTTTTTGCCATTTTGGACGAAAGTACGTTTTCCCATACTTAGAATTGCCGTAACTCTCTAACTTTGTTTGCCTTGTTTACTTCAAAACGCCATTGACAGGCACCTAATACTGTATTGGCAAATCATTTGTTTTGTCTTGAAGCAAACAACAGGTCCGCCGCTCCCAGTCTGTGGAACGCTCTCCCTGACCACCTGAGGGCACCACAGACTGTGGATGCTTTTAAAAAAAGTCTAAAAAAAAACCTTCTTTTGTAAAAAAAAAAGCCTTTTTTTTTAGATATATGCATACTAGTTTTAGCTAGTTGGCTGTTCTAGTTTTTATTTTTTTTATTTTTTTTATTATCATTTTATTTTTTAATACACTGTAGCACTTTGAGGTTGTTTACTCAATATAAAGTGCTTTTTACAAATAAAATCTATTATTATTATTATTATTATTTTTAGTGCGCCTTATAGTCCGAAAAAATACGGTTTAATAATCTGAATATTCAAGTAAATATTTGCATGTTTTTAAACTACTCAAGTGACATTTGCACTTTGTTGTTTTTGCTATTTTGGACAAAAGTACGTTTTTCCCATACATAGAATTGCCGTAACTCCCTAACTTTGTTTGCCTTGTTTACTTTAAAACGCCATTGACAGGCACCTAATACTGTATTGGCAAATCATTTGTTTTGTCTTGAAGCAAACAACAGGTCCGCCGCTCCCAGTCTGTGGAACGCTCTCCCTGACCACCTGAGGGCACCACAGACTGTGGATGCTTTTAAAAAAGTATGAAAAAAAACCTTTTGTAAAAAAAAAAAGCCTTTTTTTTTAGATATATGCATACTAGTTTTAGCTATTTGGCTGTTCTAGTTTTTATTTTTATTTATGTTTTTATTATCTTTTTATTTATTTATTAATAATTTTTTTTAATACACTATAGCACTTTGAGGTTGTTTACTCAATATAAAGTGCTTTTTACAAATAAAATCTATTATTATTATTATTATTATTATTATTTTAAGTGCGCCTTATAGTCCGAAAAAATACGGTATATTAATCTGAATATTCAAGTAAATATTTGCATGTTTTTAAACTATTCAGGTGACATTTGCACTTTGTTGTTTTTGCTATTTTGGACGAAAGTACGTTTTCCCATACTTAGAATTGCCGTAACTCTCTAACTTTGTTTGCCTTGTTTACTTCAAAACGCCATTGACAGGCACCTAATACTGTATTGGCAAATCATTTGTTTTGTCTTGAAGCAAACAACAGGTCCGCCGCTCCCAGTCTGTGGAACGCTCTCCCTGACCACCTGAGGGCACCACAGACTGTGGATGCTTTTAAAAAAAGTCTAAAAAAAAACCTTCTTTTGTAAAAAAAAAAGCCTTTTTTTTTAGATATATGCATACTAGTTTTAGCTAGTTGGCTGTTCTAGTTTTTATTTTTTTTATTTTTTTTATTATCATTTTATTTTTTAATACACTGTAGCACTTTGAGGTTGTTTACTCAATATAAAGTGCTTTTTACAAATAAAATCTATTATTATTATTATTATTATTTTTAGTGCGCCTTATAGTCCGAAAAAATACGGTTTAATAATCTGAATATTCAAGTAAATATTTGCATGTTTTTAAACTACTCAAGTGACATTTGCACTTTGTTGTTTTTGCTATTTTGGACAAAAGTACGTTTTTCCCATACATAGAATTGCCGTAACTCCCTAACTTTGTTTGCCTTGTTTACTTTAAAACGCCATTGACAGGCACCTAATACTGTATTGGCAAATCATTTGTTTTGTCTTGAAGCAAACAACAGGTCCGCCGCTCCCAGTCTGTGGAACGCTCTCCCTGACCACCTGAGGGCACCACAGACTGTGGATGCTTTTAAAAAAGTATGAAAAAAAACCTTTTGTAAAAAAAAAAAGCCTTTTTTTTTAGATATATGCATACTAGTTTTAGCTATTTGGCTGTTCTAGTTTTTATTTTTATTTATGTTTTTATTATCTTTTTATTTATTTATTAATAATTTTTTTTAATACACTATAGCACTTTGAGGTTGTTTACTCAATATAAAGTGCTTTTTACAAATAAAATCTATTATTATTATTATTATTATTATTATTTTAAGTGCGCCTTATAGTCCGAAAAAATACGGTATATTAATCTGAATATTCAAGTAAATATTTGCATGTTTTTAAACTATTCAGGTGACATTTGCACTTTGTTGTTTTTGCTATTTTGGACGAAAGTACGTTTTCCCATACTTAGAATTGCCGTAACTCTCTAACTTTGTTTGCCTTGTTTACTTCAAAACGCCATTGACAGGCACCTAATACTGTATTGGCAAATCATTTGTTTTGTCTTGAAGCAAACAACAGGTCCGCCGCTCCCAGTCTGTGGAACGCTCTCCCTGACCACCTGAGGGCACCACAGACTGTGGATGTTTTTAAAAAAGTCTAAAAAAAAACCTTCTTTTGTAAAAAAGCCTTTTTTTTTTTTAGATATATGCATACTAGTTTTAGCTATTTGGCTGTTCTAGTTTTTATTTTTATTTATTTTTTTATTATATTTTTATTTATTTATTAATTTTTTTTTTAATACACTATAGCACTCTGAGGTTGTTTACTCAATATAAAGTGCTTTTTACAAATAAAATCTATTATTATTATTATTATTATTATTTTAAGTGCGCCTTATAGTCCGAAAAAATACGGTATATAAATCTGAATAATCAAGTAAATATTTGCATGTTTTTAAACTATTCAGGTGACATTTGCACTTTGTTGTTTTTGCTATTTTGGACGAAAGTACGTTTTCCCATACATAGAATTGCCGTAACTCTCTAACGTTGTTTGCCTTGTTTACTTTAAAACCCCATTGACAGGCACCTAATACTGTATTGGCAAATCATTTGTTTTGTCTTGAAGCAAACAACAGGTCCGCCGCTCCCAGTCTGTGGAACGCTCTCCCTGACCACCTGAGGGCACCACAGACTGTGAATGCTTTTAAAAAAGTCTAAAAAAAAAAACTTCTTTTGTAAAAAAAAAGCCTTTTTTTTAGATATATGCATACTAGTTTTAGCTATTTGGCTGTTCTAGTTTTTTTTTTTATTAATTTTTTTTATTTATTTATTAATTATTTTTTTTAATACACTATAGCACTTTGAGGTTGTTTACTCAATATAAAGTGCTTTTTACAAATAAACTCTATTATTATTATTATTATTATTATTTTTAAGTGCGCCTTATAGTCCGAAAAAATACGGTATATAAATCTGAATATTCAAGTAAATATTTGCATGTTTTTAAACTATTCAGGTGACATTTGCACTTTGTTGTTTTTGCCATTTTGGACGAAAGTACGTTTTCCCATACTTAGAATTGCCGTAACTCTCTAACTTTGTTTGCCTTGTTTACTTCAAAACGCCATTGACAGGCACCTAATACTGTATTGGCAAATCATTTGTTTTGTCTTGAAGCAAACAACAGGTCCGCCGCTCCCAGTCTGTGGAACGCTCTCCCTGACCACCTGAGGGCACCACAGACTGTGGATGCTTTTAAAAAAAGTCTAAAAAAAAACCTTCTTTTGTAAAAAAAAAAGCCTTTTTTTTTTAGATATATGCATACTAGTTTTAGCTAGTTGGCTGTTCTAGTTTTTATTTTTTTTATTTTTTTTATTATCATTTTATTTTTTAATACACTGTAGCACTTTGAGGTTGTTTACTCAATATAAAGTGCTTTTTACAAATAAAATCTATTATTATTATTATTATTATTTTTAGTGCGCCTTATAGTCCGAAAAAATACGGTTTAATAATCTGAATATTCAAGTAAATATTTGCATGTTTTTAAACTACTCAAGTGACATTTGCACTTTGTTGTTTTTGCTATTTTGGACAAAAGTACGTTTTTCCCATACATAGAATTGCCGTAACTCCCTAACTTTGTTTGCCTTGTTTACTTCAAAACGCCATTGACAGGCACCTAATACTGTATTGGCAAATCATTTGTTTTGTCTTGAAGCAAACAACAGGTCCGCCGCTCCCAGTCTGTGGAACGCTCTCCCTGACCACCTGAGGGCACCACAGACTGTGGATGCTTTTAAAAAAGTATGAAAAAAAACCTTTTGTAAAAAAAAAAGCCTTTTTTTTAGATATATGCATACTAGTTTTAGCTATTTGGCTGTTCTAGTTTTTATTTTTATTTATGTTTTTATTATCTTTTTATTTATTTATTAATAATTTTTTTTAATACACTATAGCACTTTGAGGTTGTTTACTCAATATAAAGTGCTTTTTACAAATAAAATCTATTATTATTATTATTATTATTATTATTTTAAGTGCGCCTTATAGTCCGAAAAAATACGGTATATTAATCTGAATATTCAAGTAAATATTTGCATGTTTTTAAACTATTCAGGTGACATTTGCACTTTGTTGTTTTTGCTATTTTGGACGAAAGTACGTTTTCCCATACTTAGAATTGCCGTAACTCTCTAACTTTGTTTGCCTTGTTTACTTCAAAACGCCATTGACAGGCACCTAATACTGTATTGGCAAATCATTTGTTTTGTCTTGAAGCAAACAACAGGTCCGCCGCTCCCAGTCTGTGGAACGCTCTCCCTGACCACCTGAGGGCACCACAGACTGTGGATGTTTTTAAAAAAGTCTAAAAAAAAACCTTCTTTTGTAAAAAAGCCTTTTTTTTTTAGATATATGCATACTAGTTTTAGCTATTTGGCTGTTCTAGTTTTTATTTTTATTTATTTTTTTATTATATTTTTATTTATTTATTAATTTTTTTTTTAATACACTATAGCACTCTGAGGTTGTTTACTCAATATAAAGTGCTTTTTACAAATAAAATCTGTTATTATTATTATTATTATTATTTTAAGTGCGCCTTATAGTCCGAAAAAATACGGTATATAAATCTGAATAATCAAGTAAATATTTGCATGTTTTTAAACTATTCAGGTGACATTTGCACTTTGTTGTTTTTGCCATTTTGGACGAAAGTAAGTTTTCCCATACTTAGAATTGCCGTAACTCTCTAACTTTGTTTGGCTTGTTTACTTTAAAACGTCATTGACAGGCACCTAATACTGTATTGGCAAATCATTTGTTTTGTCTTGAAGCAAACAACAGGTCCGCCGCTCCCAGTCTGTGGAACGCTCTCCCTGACCACCTGAGGGCACCACAGACTGTGGATGCTTTTAAAAAAAGTCTAAAAAAAAAACATTCTTTTGTAAAAAAAGCCTTTTTTTTTTTAGATATATGCATACTAGTTTTAGCTATTTGGCTGTTCTAGTTTTTATTTTTTTTATTTTTTTTATTATCTTTTTATTTATTTATTAATTTTTTTTTTAATACACTATAGCACTTTGAGGTTGTTTACTCAATATAAAGTGCTTTTTAGAAATAAAATCTATTATTATTATTTTAAGTGCGCCTTATAGTCCGAAAAAATACGGTGTATATAAATCTGAATATTCAAGTAAATATTTGCATGTTTTTAAACTATTCAGGTGACATTTGCACTTTGTTGTTTTTGCCATTTTGGACGAAAGTAAGTTTTCCCATACTTAGAATTGCCGTAACTCTCTAACTTTGTTTGCCTTGTTTACTTTAAAACGCCATTGACAGGCACCTAATACTGTATTGGCAAATCATTTGTTTTGTCTTGAAGCAAACAGGCTTTTAAGCCCACTCAGCGTCGTTATTTATTTGTTTATTTCCTTTCGACACACACACACACACTTTAAAGGCAGGCTGACACGGCTCCAGACCTCCAAAATAGAGATGCTCTCATCCCACTCTCGTTGCACACATTTGTGTCTAGAGTCAACACACACACAGACTTGCATGAATATTATCTACAGCAAGTAAACACTATCAAAATCCAATTCTGCTGTTGACATAAAGCACAAGAGCAAAACAGAATGCAAGGGCAACAACTTTGCATGTTTTGGTGCGAGTGCGTCTTTTTGGACAGCCGAGGCGGCGTCTCAGTGCACAACCTGGAGGCGGTGGGCAAATGACGGCATGCATCAACGGCGAGCTCTCCCCCTGAATGTGGAAATTAGGAGTTGTTAAAAGGCGGCCATTACGGGACGTCGCCTCACGTGGACTCTTGACAGCACAATTACACAATGGCACGTGAGGGGTCGCAGCCGCCCGCCGGCTTCTTTTTACGCCTGCATCACACGCTACATGGACCCACGTGAGGGTCACGGTGATGTCACTGACCTATTGTAATAATCGCTACATCTCCATCTTGGTGTCTTGGCAATGTTCACAATGTGCTATGACGGATATGTTTTACATTTCAGACAACTGGCTCTGCACATGTGATGAATCATGTTTATGATGGGCAGGATTTGCAAACATGCAGACACAAAAATGTACCGTATTTTCAGGACCATAGGGCGCACCGGATTATAAGGCGCATTAAAGGGGTCATTTTTTTATTTTTTTTTAAAATGTAAAACACTTCCTTGAGGGAAAGGAAGGAATGGGGGGGTTGGAAGTAAGGAAGGAAGGAAGAAGGGGGGGTTTGGAAGTAAGGAAGGAAGGAAGAAGGGGAGGGGGTTGTTGGAAGTAAGGAAGGAAGGAAGGAAGAAAGAAGGGGGAGGGGGGTTGGAAGTAAGGAAGGAAGGAAGAAGGGGAGGGGGTGATTGGAAGTAAGGAAGGAAGGAAGAAGGGGGAGGGGGGGTTTGGAAAGAAGGAAGGAAGCAAGAAGGGGGAGGGGGGTTTGGAAGTAAGGAAGGAAGGAAGGAAGAAGGGGGAATGGGGGTTTGGAAGTAAGGAAGGAAGGAAGAAGGGGATGGGGTGGTTGGAAGGAAGGAAGGAAGAAGGGGGAGGGGTGGTTGGAAGGAAGGGAGGAAGAAGGGGGAGGTGGGGTTTGGAAGTAACAAAGGAAGGAAGGAAGAAGGGGAGGGGTGGTTGGAAGTAAGGAAGGAAGGAAGAAGGGGAGGGGGTGGTTGGAAGTAAGGAAGGAAGGAAGAAGGGGGAGGGGGTGGTTGGAAGTAAGTAAGGAAGGAAGGAAGGAAGAAGGGGGATGGGGTTTTGGAAGTAAGGAAGGAAGGAAGGAAGGAAGGAAGAAGGGGGAGGGGGGGTTTGGAAGTAAGGAAGGAAGGAAGAAGGGGGAGGGGGTGGTTGGAAGGAAGGAAGAAGGGGGAGTGGGTGGTTGGAAGGAAGGAAGAAGGAGGATGGGGTTTGGAAGTAAGGAAGGAAGGAAGAAGGGGAGGGGGTGGTTGGAAGTAAGGAAGGAAGGAAAGAAGAAGGGGGAGGGGGGTTTGGAAGTAAGGAAGGAAGGAAGGAAGGAAGGAAGAAGGGGGAGGGGGGGTTTGGAAGTAAGGAAGGAAGGAAGAAGGGGGAGGGGGTGGTTGGAAGGAAGGAAGAAGGGGGAGTGGGTGGTTGGAAGGAAGGAAGAAGGAGGATGGGGTTTGGAAGTAAGGAAGGAAGGAAGAAGGGGAGGGGGTGGTTGGAAGTAAGGAAGGAAGGAAGGAAGAAGGGGGAGGGGTGGTTGGAAGGAAGGGAGGAAGAAGGGGGAGGTGGGGTTTGGAAGTAACAAAGGAAGGAAGGAAGAAGGGGAGGGGTGGTTGGAAGTAAGGAAGGAAGGAAGAAGGGGAGGGGGGTGGTTGGAAGTAAGTAAGGAAGGAAGGAAGGAAGAAGGGGGATGGGGTTTTGGAAGTAAGGAAGGAAGGAAGGAAGGAAGGAAGAAGGGGGAGGGGGGGTTTGGAAGTAAGGAAGGAAGGAAGAAGGGGGAGGGGTTGGTTGGAAGGAAGGAAGAAGGGGGAGTGGGTGGTTGGAAGGAAGGAAGAAGGAGGATGGGGTTTGGAAGTAAGGAAGGAAGGAAGAAGGGGAGGGGTGGTTGGAAGTAAGGAAGGAAGGAAAGAAGAAGGGGGAGGGGGGGTTGGAAGTAAGGAAGGAAGGAAGAAGGGGGGGGTTGGTTGGAAGTAAGGAAGGAAGGAAGAAGGGGGAGGGGGTGGTTGGAAGTAAGGAAGGAAGAAGGGGGAGGAGGGGGTTGGAAGTAAGGAAGGAAGGAAGAGGGGGTAGGGGGTGGTTGGAAGTAAGGAAGGAAGGAAGGAAGGAAGGAAGAAGGGGGAAGGGGGTTTGCAAGGAAGGAAGGAAGGAAGGAAGAAGGGGAGGGGGGTTTGGAAGTAAGGAAGGAAGGAAGAAGGGGGAGGGGGGATTTGGTAGTAAGGAAGGAAGGAAAAAGGGGGAGGGGGTGGTTGGAAGGAAGGAAGGAAGAAGGGAGGGTGGTTGGAAGCAAGGAAGGAAGGAAGGAAGAAGGGGGAGGGGGGTTTGGAAGTAAGGAAGGAAGGAAGAAGGGGGAGGTGGGGTTTGGAAGGAAGGAAGAAGGGGAGGGGGTGGTTGGAAGTAAGGAAGGAAGGAAGAAGGGGAGGGGGGGTTTGGAAGGAAGGAAGAGGGGGGAGGGGTGGTTGGAAGTAAGGAAGGAAGAAGGGGGAGGGGGGTTTTGGAAGTAAGGAAGAAGGGGAGGGGGTGGTTGGAAGTAAGGAAGGAAGGAAGGAAGGAAGAAGGGGGAAGGGGGATTTGGAAGTAAGGAAGTAAGGAAAGAAGAAGGGGGACGGGGGGTTTGGAAGTAAGGAAGGAAGGAAGAAGGGGGAGGGGGTGGTTGGAAGTAAGGAAGGAAGGAAGGAAGGAAGGAAGAAGGGGGAGGGGGGTTTGGAAGTAAGGAAGGAAGGAAGAAGGGGAGGGGGTTTGGAAGGAAGGAAGGAAGAAGGGGGAGGGGTGGTTGGAAGGAAGGAAGGAAGAAGGGGAGGGGTGTTTGGAAGTAAGGAAGGAAGGAAGAAGGGGAGGGGGTGTTTGGAAGTAAGGAAGGAAGGAAGAAGGGGAAGGGGAGGTTGGAAGTAAGGAAGGAAGGAAGGAAGGAAGAAGGGGGTTTGGAAGTAAGGAAGGAAGGAAGAAGAGGGAGGGGGGGTTTGGAAGTAAGGAAGGAAGGAAGAAGGGGAGGGGGTGGTTGGAAGTAAGGAAGGCAGGAAGAAGGGGAGGGGGTGTTTGGAAGGAAGGAAGGAAGGAAGGAAGGAAGGAAGAAGGGGAGGGGGTGTTTGGAAGTAAGGAAGGAAGGAAGAAGGGGAGGGGGAGGTTGGAAGTAAGGAAGGAAGGAAGGAAGAAGGGGGTTTGGAAGTAAGGAAGGAAGGAAGAAGGGGGAGGGGGGTTTGGAAGTAAGGAAGGAAGGAAGAAGGGGAGGGGGTGGTTGGAAGTAATGAGGGAAGGAAGGAAGGAAGAAGGGGGAGGAGGGTTTGGAAGTAAGGGAGGAAGCAAGAAGGGGGACGGGGGGTTTGGAAGTAAGGAAGGAAGGAAGAAGGGGGAGGGGGTGGTTGGAAGTAAGGAAGGAAGGAAGAAGGGGAGGGGGTGGTTGGAAGTAAGGAAGGAAGGAAGGGAGGAAGAAGGGGGAGGGGGGTTTGGAAGTAAGGAAGGAAGGAAGAAGGGGGAGGGGGTGGTTGGAAGTAAGGAAGGAAGGAAGAAGGGGAGGGGGTGGTTGGAAGTAAGGAAGGAAGGAAGAAGGGGGAGGGGGTGGTTGGAAGTAAGGAAGGAAGAAGGGGGAGGAGGGGGTTGGAAGTAAGGAAGGAAGGAAGAGGGGGTAGGGGGTGGTTGGAAGTAAGGAAGGAAGGAAGGAAGGAAGGAAGAAGGGGGAAGGGGGATTGGAAGGAAGGAAGGAAGGAAGGAAGAAGGGGAGGGGGGTTTGGAAGTAAGGAAGGAAGGAAGAAGGGGGAGGGGGTGGTTGGAAGGAAGGAAGGAAGGAAGAAGGGGGAGGGGGGATTTGGTAGTAAGGAAGGAAGGAAAAAGGGGGAGGGGGTGGTTGGAAGGAAGGAAGGAAGAAGGGAGGGTGGTTGGAAGCAAGGAAGGAAGGAAGGAAGAAGGGGGAGGGGGGGTTTGGAAGTAAGGAAGGAAGGAAGAAGGGGGAGGTGGGGTTTGGAAGGAAGGAAGAAGGGGAGGGGGTGGTTGGAAGTAAGGAAGGAAGGAAGAAGGGGAGGGGGGGTTTGGAAGGAAGGAAGAGGGGGGAGGGGTGGTTGGAAGTAAGGAAGGAAGAAGGGGGAGGGGGGTTTTGGAAGTAAGGAAGAAAGGGAGGGGGTGGTTGGAAGTAAGGAAGGAAGGAAGGAAGGAAGAAGGGGGAAGGGGGATTTGGAAGTAAGGAAGTAAGGAAAGAAGAAGGGGGACGGGGGGTTTGGAAGTAAGGAAGGAAGGAAGAAGGGGGAGGGGGTGGTTGGAAGTAAGGAAGGAAGGAAGGAAGGAAGGAAGAAGGGGGAGGGGGGTTTGGAAGTAAGGAAGGAAGGAAGAAGGGGAGGGGGTTTGGAAGGAAGGAAGGAAGAAGGGGGAGGGGGTGGTTGGAAGGAAGGAAGGAAGAAGGGGAGGGGTGTTTGGAAGTAAGGAAGGAAGGAAGAAGGGGAGGGGGTGTTTGGAAGTAAGGAAGGAAGGAAGAAGGGGGAGGGGGTGGTTGGAAGTAAGGAAGGAAGAAGGGGGGAGTTTGGAAGAAAGGAAGAAGGGGAGGGGGTGGTTGGAAGTAAGGAAGTAAGGAAGAAGGGGGAGGGGGGTTTGGAAGGAAGGAAGGAAGGAAGAAGGGAAGGGGGTGGTTGGAAGTAAGGAAGGAAGGAAGGAAGAAAGAAGGGGGGGTTTGGAAGTAAGGAAGTAAGGAAGAAGGGGATTGGGGTTTGGAAGGAAGGAAGGAAGGAAGAAGGGGGTGGTTGGAAGGAAGGAAGGAAGGAAGGAAGGAAGAAGGGGGAGGTGGGTTTGGAAGAAAGTAAGGAAGGAAGAAGGGGGAGTGGGTGGTTGGAAGGAAGGAAGGAAGGAAGGAAGCAAGGAAGAAGGGGGACGGGGGGATTGGAAGTAAGGAAGAAAGGAAGAAGGGGGGGTGGTTGGAAGTAAAGAAGGAAGGAAGGAAGAAGGGGGAGGTGGGTTTGGAAGTAAGGAAGGAAGGAAGGAAGAAGGGGGAGGGGGGGTTTGGAAGTAAGGAAGGAAGGAGGAAGGGGGAGGGGGTGGGGGTGGTTGGAAGGAAGGAAGAAGGGGGATGGGGGATTGGAAGTAAGGAAGGAAGGAAGAAGGGGGAGGGGGGGTTTGGAAGTAAGGAAGGAAGGAAGAAGGGGGAGGGGGTGGTTGATAGTAAGGAAGGAAGGAAGGAAGAAGGGGGATGGGGTGGTTTGAAGTAAGGAAGGAAGAAGGGGAGGGGGGTTTGAAAGTAAGGAAGAAAGGAAGAAGGGTGAGTGGGGGTGTGGAAGTAAGGAAGGAAGGAAGAAGGGGGAGGGGGGGTTGGAAGGAAGGAAGGAAGGAAGTAGGGGGAGGGGGTGGTTGGAAGGAAGGAAGAAGGGGGATGGGGTTTGGAAGTAAGGAAGGAAGGAAGAAGGGGGATGGGGGGTTTGGAAGTAAGGAAGGAAGGAAGAAGGGGCAGGGGGGGTTGGAAGGAAGGAAGGAAGGAAGTAGGGGGAGGGGGTGGTTGGAAGGAAGGAAGAAGGGGGATGGGGTTTGGAAGGAAGGAAGAAGGGGGATGGGGGGTTTGGAAGTAAGGAAGGAAGGAAGAAGGGGGAGGGGGGGTTGGAAGGAAGGAAGGAAGGAAGTAGGGGGAGGGGATGGTTGGAAGGAAGGAAGAAGGGGGATGGGGTTTGGATATATATATATATATATATATATATATATATATATATATATATATATATATATATATATATATATATATATATATATATATATATATATATATATATATATATATTAGAGATGCCGATGAATGCTTTAAAATGTAATATCGGAAGTTATCGGTATCGTTTTTTTTATTATCAGTATCGTTCTTCTTTTTTGTTTTTTTTTTCGTTTTTTTGTTTTTTTCTTTACTTAAATCAACATAAAAACACAAGATACACTTACAATTAGTGCACCAACCCAAAAAAACTCCCTCCCCCATTTACACTCATTCACACAAAAGGGTTGTTTCTTTCTGTTAATAATATTCTGGTAGGTTCCTACATTATATATCAATATATATCAATACAGTCTGCAAGGGATACAGTCCGTAAGCACACATGATTGTGCGTGCTGCTGCTCCACTAATAGTACTAACCTTTAACACTTCATTTTACTCATTTTCATTCATTACTAGTTTCTACGTGACTGTTTTTATATTGTTTTACTTTCTTTTTTATTCAAGAAAATATTTTTAATTTATTTATCTTATTTTATTATTTTGTAAAAAAAGAAAAAAAAAAGAAAAAGGACCTTATCTTCACCATACCTGGTTGTCCAAATTAGGCATAATAATGTGTTAATTCCACGACTGTATATATCGGTATCGGTTGATATTGGTATCGGTTGATATCGGTATCGGTAATTAAAGAGTTGGACAATATCGGAATATCGGCAAAAAGTCATTATCGGACATCCCTAATATATATATATATATATATATATATATATATATTAGAGATGTGCGGATAGGCAATTATTTCATCAGCAACCGCATCAGAAAGTCGTCAACCATCCGCAATCCACCCGATCTAACATTTGATCAGAACCGCACCCGCCCGCACCCGCTCGTTGTTATATATCTAATATAGACGATGCAAGGCATTAGTGAGGTTATAAAGCTTTTGCCTGTTAAAGAAAGGAGACTGATCCAATGCAGCACAGACATTCGCGTCCCACGCTGTCACGACCCAGACGCACACCAGTGCGCAATCATATGGGAGCCGCGCTGAGCGCACCTCCAAGCGCGTCTCGCTGCCGGCGACGGCCGGGTGTGGGTTCGACGCTCCAGCGCCATCCATTTTCAGGGCTAGTTGATTCGGCAGGTGGGTTGTTACACACTCCTTAGCGGGTTCCGACGTCCATGGCCACCGTCCTGCTGTCTATATCAACCAGGGTGAGCCCCACCCCTTTCGTGAGCGCACTGCGCGCGGAGTGACCCCTGTTACGCGCCCCCGGCAACAGGGGTGGCGGGCAGGTAAGCTGCGCGGGCGGAGCGCGCGGAGTGACCCCTGTTACGAGCCCCCGGCCACGGGGGTGGCGGGCAGGTAAGCTGCTTACCTGCTGCGCGTGACGCCGGCCGCGGCGAAGGCGGACGAGGCGGGGTGTCGGTGCGCTGGGCACGGTAGTGACCCTGGACGTGCGTCGGGCCCTTCTCGCGGATCGCCTCAGCTACGGCTCCCGGTGGGGCCCTCTCGGGGGAAGGGGCCTCGGTCCCGGACCCCGGCGAGGCGTCCCTTCTCCGCTCCGTAAAAGTGTCCATCTCTTTTTTTTTTTTTCTTCTTTTGTGGCATATGCAGCAGGTGCCTGCTCGTTTTTCGTATGTGGGTAACAACATTTAACTATGTATATATATTTCCCAATTGGTTTAACTGTCACCCGCCTGAATCTATTTAAAATCTAATTTTTTTTTATTTCAACCGCCCGACCCGACCCGACCCGACCCGACCCGCGGATAAAATCTAATTATTTTTAATTTCATTCGCCCGATCCGCGGATAATCCGCGGACTCCGCGGTTGTGCCCGCAAACCGCGCATTTCTAATATATATATATATATATATATATATATATATATATATATATATATATATATACATATTTTCCCCCATCTTTTTTCATTTTCATACATTTTTGAAAAAGCTCCAGGGAGCCACTAGGTCGGCGCCAAAGAGCCGCAGGTTGCAGACCCCCGGCTTTAACGAGGTCATCTTTCGCAATTTTAGCGCGATCTTTCAGGGCGGCGCAACAGAGCTGCTGAATCACATCAGAGCTTTATTCAAGTTAAATCCATTATTAAACAACAGCGTGACGCCAGATTTGTGTATAATTCACATCACCGCCGCAGGGAGAGCATTTAACGCCGCGGTCGGTCCACTTCGCATCCACGAGTCGCAGTAATGGGGAGCGAAAAAAATGCGACGAAAGTCAATACCAATGGGGTTTTGTTTTTTTATAAACGACAAAGCCTAAATGTGCCTTGATATGTGACTTGTCCTCGCCGTAAACAATATGACACGATCCACGCTGCCTTAGACTCCAGACTGCTCGTGTGGGACACGCCATCTGTGCGCTGAACAAGGAGTCTCTGCGCTCCACAACCCCCCCGAGGGCTCGCTTCCCGTGTCATCACGTTCCTTGTTTTCCTCGTCTTCTTTGGTGATGACATGAACGCGACTGTGGCGGCTCCCTGAAAGCTCTCTTTCCCACCTTTCCCTGCACCGTGCATGAAGTATTGTCAGGGGAATGTCGCACTGATGATAAAGAATCTTTGTTCCGTGTCGATGTCATGTACTTGCGTCAGGATTCATTTCAAGTTGGGTTTCCATTGTCGTGAAATCTCCTCCAAGGAAAAAATAGGGTGCAGTACTTGGTTACCACCTGCAGGGGCGCTGTTTCTCATCAAGGCAAAACGTGACGAATGGGAAGAAGAGCGCTGCAATCATTTTTGCTTAATTATATGTAAGCAGGAGTTCCGAACAGTAACTCCCTGGCCATTGATCAATCAATCAATCAATCAATGTTTATTTATATAGCCCTAAATCACAAGTGTCTCAAAGGGCTGCACAAGCCACAAGGTCATCCGCGGTTCGGCGGCCACAAAAGGGCAAGGAAAAACTCACAACCCAGTGGGATGTCGATGAGAATGACTATGAGAAACCTCGGAGACTGGACGCCGAGTGGGTCTGACATAATAGTGAGAGTCCAGTCCATAGTGGATCTAACATAATAGTGGGAGTCCAGTCCATAGTGGATCTAACATAATAGTGGGAGTCCAGTCCATAGTGGATCTAACATAATAGTGAGAGTCCAGTCCATAGTGGATCTAACATAATAGTGAGAGTCCAGTCCATAGTGGATCTAACATAATAGTGAGAGTCCAGTCCATAGTGGATCTAACATAATAGTGAGAGTCCAGTCCATAGTGGATCTAACATAATAGTGAGAGTCCAGTCCATAGTGGATCTAACATAATAGTAAGAGTCCAGTCCATAGTGGATCTAACATAATAGAGGGAGTCCAGTCCATAGTGGATCTAACATAATAGTGAGAGTCCAGTCCATAGTGGATCTAACATAATAGTGGGAGTCCAGTCCATAGTGGATCTAGCATAATAGTGGGAGTCCAGTCCATAGTGGATCTAACATAATAGCGAGAGTCCAGTCCATAGTGGATCTAACTTAATATTTAAAGTCCAGTCCATAGTGGATCTAACATAATAGTGTGAGAGTCCAGTCCATAGTGGATCTAACATAATAGTGAGAGTCCAGTCCATAGTGGATCTAATATAATAGTGTGAGAGTCCAGTCCATAGTGGATCTAACATAATAGTGTGAAAGTCCAATTCATAGTGGATCTAAAATAATAGTGAGAGTCCAGTCCATAGTGGATCTAACATAATAGTGAGAGTCCAGTCCATAGTGGATCCAACATAATAGTGAGAGTCCAGTCCATAGTGGATCTAACATAATCGTGAGAGTCCAGTCCATAGTGGATCCCCTAAGGTGCAAACACAATAATTTAGTAATATAAATAGTAAAAAAAAAGATTAAAAAAAGATAAAAAAAGAAGATATGAATCTATTAATATGTATATATCCACACACATGCACATATCATACATATGCATATATATACATATACACATATAACATTATTGCACATTATAGTCCGGAAAAAAAAAAAAGACATGACACATGAGGACATGACGGACACATTATGCTGGATGTCAATAAAAAAATAAATAAAAAAATAAAAAAGAAACAATGCTAAATACAAACCCCGTTTCCATATGAGTTGGGAAATTGTGTTAGATGTAAATATAAACGGAATACAATGATTTGCAAATCATTTTCAACCCATATTCAGTTGAATATGCTACAAAGACAACATATTTGATGTTCAAACTCATAAACATTTTGTTTTTTTGCAAATAATCATTAACTTTAGAATTTGATGCCAGCAACACGTGACAAAGAAGTTGGGAAAGGTGGCAATAAATACTGATAAAGTTGAGGAATGCTCATCAAACACTTATTTGGAACATCCCACAGGTGAACAGGCAAATTGGGAACAGGTGGGTGCCATGATTGGGTATAAAAGTAGATTCCATGAAATGCTCAGTCATTCACAAACAAGGATGGGGCGAGGGCAGGCCCGGCCCTAACCAATCTGGCGCCCTAGGCAAGATTTTAGGTGGCGCCCCCCCACATCGGCAGTGAAGTGTATATACTCACAAGAAACCGAATAGCTTTGTCTTTGACCTTTTTTTTTTACTTACAACCAGAGGTGGGTAGTAACGCGCTACATTTACTCCGTTACATCTACTTGAGTAACTTTTGGGATAAATTGTACTTCTAAGAGTAGTTTTAATGCAACATACTTTTACTTTTACTTGAGTATATTTATAGAGAAGGAACGCTACTTTTACTCCGCTACTTTTATCTACATTCAGCTCGCTACCCGCTACTAATTTTTATCGATCTGTTAATGCACGCTTTGTTTGTTTTGGTCTGTCAGACAGACCTTCAAAGTGCCTGCCTTACTGGTGACGTTTCACTCCGTTCCACCAATCAGATGCAGTCACTGGTGACGTTGGACCAATCAAACAGAGCCAGGTGGTCACATGACCTGACTTAAACAAGTTGAAAAACTTATTGGGGTGTTACCATTTAGTGGTCAATTGTACGGAATATGTACTGTACTGTGCAATCTACTAATAAAAGTTCCAATCAATCAATCAAAAGTGTGAAGGAAAAAATATACTTTTTTTATTTCAACCGTACATCCCGTCAAAAGCCTCAAGACTGACCGCACATGAGGACGTTCCTGTCTTCATAATAAAAGTGCCGCTCCATCGCGCCTGCGCTTTCAAAACAAGAGTCTCCGAAAGCCAGCGCAAACAAGCTAGCAAGCTACGGAGTTTGACGCCAATGTATTTCTTGTAAAGTGTATAAAAACGAATATGGAAGCTGGACAAATAAGGTGCCAAAAACCAACCACTTTCATGTGGTATTAGACCGAAAGGAGGAACTTTTTTTCTCCTCCATTTGAAAACGTGGACGTTATCATCACTACTGTCTGATTACAATCAATGCAAGTCATCAGAATCAGGTAATACACCAACTTATATTCTTGTCTTCATGAAAGAAAGGAATCTATATGTGTTAAACATGCATGTATATTCATTAAAACACCTTTAACATGTAAACAAAAACAGCAAAATAAATACATATAAATTATATACTGTGTATATCAATGTATATGTATGTATATATATATATATATATATATATATATATATATATATATATATATATATATATATATATATATATATATATGTATGTGTGTGTGTATGTTACTCATCAGTTACTCAGTACTTGAGTAGTTTTTTCACAACATACTTTTTACTTTTACTCAAGTAAATATTTGGGTGACTACTCCTTACTTTTACTTGAGTAATAAATCTCTAAAGTAACAGTACTCTTACTTGAGTACAATTTCTGGCTACTCTACCCACCTCTGCTTACAACTATACCTAATATATAAAGGGGTGGACAAGTGACTATTACCTGCAGGGCAAACATTAGCTAACCAGAAGGCAATAACAATGTAATAAAAACACCTGCTTAAAAGATCTAATACAAATGTCCCTGAGGAATGTAAGGTGGGAGTACTGTAATTACCTAACGTTACATTATTATTTTCCATAACAATTTAGCCCCCTCCACAATATTAACCCGACGTTAAAACAGTACTAGCTATTTATTGATTAGCAATTGCCGAATCATGTAACATTAGCTTAATGCTAAAAAGCCAGGTTACTATCACATTCTGTAACAGACAAATAATTTCATGTAGGCTAACGTTACCTACCTGCTACCTCTGTCTTTTCTCGTTTCTCCTCCTCTTCTTTTCTCTTTTTTCTTCCCTGGGCACCTGACAGTTTTGGCCGTTTTGACATCTTGTGTTGATTTTTTGATGTGGTGACGTCCAAAAAGAGTCATGATACGGGAAGGGGGGGGGACCGTGCGGGGGGAAGGGGGGGGGCGTAATGTTGTAACAAATAATATTTCTATTAAATAGGCTTTAATTTGCATTTTAATTAACGTGGGATTATTTTTTGTATTTAGAAATAATAGTACCAACTTTTTTTTTTTTTTTTTTCTCCAACATTTGTGGCACTGGCGTGGCGCCCCCTGATGGACGGCGCCCTTAGCATTTGCCTATACGGCCTATGCCACGGGCCGGCCCTGGGCGAGGGTCACCACTTTGTCAACAAATGCGTGAGCAAATTGTTGAACAGTTTAAGAAAAACCTTTCTCAACCAGCTATTGCAAGGAATTTAGGGATTTCACCATCTACGGTCCGTAATATCATCAAAGGGTTCAGAGAATCTGGAGAAATCACTGCACGTAAGCAGCTAAGCCCGTGACCTTCCATCCCTCAGGCTGTACTGCATCAATAAGCGACATCAGTGTGTAAAGGATATCACCACATGGGCTCAGGAACACTTCAGAAACCCACTGTCAGTTGGTCGCTACATCTGTAAGTGCAAGTTAAAACTCTCCTATGCAAGGCGAAAACTGTTTATCAACAACACCCAGAAACGCCGTCGGCTTCGCTGGGCCTGAGCGCATCTAAGATGGACTGATACAAAGTGGAAAAGTGTTCTGTGGTCTGACGAGTCCACATTTCAAATTGTTTTTGGAAACTGTGGACATCGTGTCCTGCGGACCAAAGAGGAAAAGAACCATCCGGATTGTTCTAGGCGCAAAGTGTAAAAGCCAGCATCTGTGATGGTATGGGGGTGTATTAGTGCCCAAGACATGGGTATCTTAAACATCTGTGAAGGCACCATTAATGCTGAAAGGTACATACAGGTTTTGGAGCAACATATGTTGCCATCCAAGCAACGTTACCATGGACGCCCCTGCTTATTTCAGTGTTACGTCAACGTGGCTTCATAGTAAAAGAGTGCGGGTACTAGACTGGCCTGCCTGTAGTCCAGACCTGTCTCCCGTTGAAAATGTGTGGTGCATTATGAAGCCTAAAATAGCACAACGGAGACCCCCGGACTGTTGAACAACTTAAGCTGTACATCAAGCAAGAATGGGAAGGAATTGCACCTGAGAAGCTTCAAAAATGTGTCTCCTCAATTCCTAAACGTTGTTAAAAGGAAAGGCCATGTAACACAGTGGTGAACATGCCCTTTCCCAACTACTTTGGCACGTGTTGCAGCCATGAAATTCTAAGTTAATTATTATATGCAAAAAAATAAATAAAGTTCATGAGTTTGAACATCAAATATGTTGTCTTTGTAGCATATTCAACTGAATATGGGTTGAAAAGGATTTGCAAATCATTGTATTCCGTTTATATTTACATCTAACACAATTTCCCAACTCATATGGAAACGGGGTTGCTTATCTTTTCCTCTCATCACTGACCATTTAAAAAAAAATAAAAAAAATAAAATACAAAACATTCTTTCATCCATTAAATGGAAAAAATAGACGACTGTAATTATGGAGATTGATCAAATATAAAATAAGTTTTCTTTTCTCGGGGAGACAATGGGCCAGTTAAGGAGCGTATCTGATACCATTAATCATGGCCACGTTCCCTCTAGGCGGGCCAGGACACAGGAGAGGAAGCAGGAGCCATAATTAAGTTGCTGAATTAACAAACGCTTGTGCTGGGCCCGCCTTTTGGGACGCCAGCGAGCCAGAAACGTTTGCCAGTGGTACATGCAAAGAGACGGCTACAGACATGATAAATGACGCTTGATATTTATATATATATAAAAAAAAATGGAAGGATGGCTTGTAGGGGAAAAAAACAAAAACATGAACTGGAGTAAACTGCAACATCCCCATCCATTTGGAATGGGGATGAAATAAAAAGTTGACTCTTTTCCGCTTCACGTTTGATGTTACACGGACATGGGAGGTCGTGCAAGGGGCACTAGTACAGGAGGTGTCACAACTAGGGCTTTTATTAATATCTCGATATTTTTAGGCCATGTCACGATACACCATATACCGTATTTTCCGCACTATTAGCCGCACCTAAAAACCACAAATTTTCTCAAAAGCTGACAGTGCGGCTTTTAACCCGGTGCGCTTTATATATGGATTAATATTAAGATTCATTTTCATAAAGTTTCGGTCTCGCAACTACGGTAAACAGCCGCCATCTTTTTTCCCCGTAGAAGAGGAAGTGCTTCTTCTTCTACGCAAGCAACCGCCAAGGTATGCACCCGCCCCCATAGAACAGGAAGCGCTGCTTCTTCTACTGTAAGCAACCACCCGCCCGCGTAGAAGAAGAAGAAGCGCGCGGATATTACGTTTAATTTCCTTTGTGTGTTTACATCTGTAAAGACCACAAAATGGCTCCTACTAAGCGACAGGTTTCCGGTTCATGAAAAGACGCAATCTCTCCATCCGCACACGGACTACTATTTCACAGCAACTGCCTAAAGACTTTCAAGAAAAGCTGGCTACTTTCCGTGCATATTGTAAAAACAAGATAGCTGAAAAAAAGATCCGGCCAGAGAACATTATCAACATGGACGAGGTTCCACTGACTTTTGATATTCCTGTGAACCGCACTGTGGATACAACGGGAGCACGTACGGTGAATATTCGCACCACAGAGAATGAGAAGTCATCCTTCACTGTGGTTCTAGCTTGCCATGCTAATGGCCAGAAACTTCCACCCATGGTGATATTCAAAAGGAAGACCTTGCCAAAAGAGACCTTTCCAGCCGGCGTCATCATAAAAGCTAACTCGAACGGATGGATGGATGAAGAAAAGATGAGCGAGTGGTTAAGGGAAGTTTACGCGAAGAGGCCGGGTGGCTTTTTTCACGCAGCTCCGTCCATGTTGATATACGACTCCATGCGCGCCCACATCACGCTGGTTTTTAATATATTATTAAAGTTTGACTGACCTATCTGACTGTTTTTTTGACATTCCTTTAGCGCAGTTAGATGCGGCTTATAACACGGGGCGGCTTATAGGTGGACAAAGTTTTGAAATATGCCGTTCATTGAAGGCGCGGCTTATAACCCAGGGCGCCTTATGGTGCGGAAAATACGGTACATACTTGCCAACCTTGAGACCTCCGATTTCGGGAGGTGGGGCGTGGGGGCGTGGTTGGGGGCGTGGTTAAGAGGGGAGGAGTATATTGACAGCTAGAATTCACCAAGTCAAGCATTCCATACACACACACACACACACACATATATATATATATATATATATATATATATATATATATATATATATATCCATCCATCCATCCATCCATTTTCTACCGCATATTCCCTTTGGGGTCGCGGGGGGCGCTGGAGCCTATCTCAGCTACAATCGGGCGGAAGGCGGTGTACACCCTGGACAAGTCGCCACCTCATCGCAGGGCTATATATATATACAGGTAAAGGTCAGTAAATTTGAATATTTTGAAAAACTTGATTTATTTCGGTAATTGCATTCAAAAGGTGTAACTTGTACATTATATTTATTCATTGCACACAGACTGATGCATTCAAATGTTTATTTCATTTAATTTTGATGATTTGAAGTGGCAACAAATGAAAATCCAAAATTCCGTGTGTCACAAAATTAGAATATTACTTAAGGCTAATACAAAAAAGGGATTTTTAGAAATGTTGGCCAACTGAAAAGTATGAAAATGAAAAATATGAGCATGTAAAATACTCAATACTTGGTTGGAGCTCCTTTTGCCTCAATTACTGCGTTAATGCGGCGTGGCATGGAGTCGATGAGTTTCTGGCACTGCTCAGGTGTTATGAGAGCCCAGGTTGCTCTGATAGTGGCCTTCAACTCTTCTGCGTTTTTGGGTCTGGCATTCTGCATCTTCCTTTTCACAATACCCCACAGATTTTCTATGGGGCTAAGGTCAGGGGAGTTGGCGGGCCAATTTAGAACAGAAATACCATGGTCCGTAAACCAGGCACGGGTAGATTTTGCGCTGTGTGCAGGCGCCAAGTCCTGTTGGAACTTGAAATCTCCATCTCCATAGAGCAGGTCAGCAGCAGGAAGCATGAAGTGCTCTAAAACTTGCTGGTAGACGGCTGCGTTGACCCTGGATCTCAGGAAACAGAGTGGACCGACACCAGCAGATGACATGGCACCCCAAACCATCACCCAACCATGCAAATTTTGCATTTCCTTTGGAAATCGAGGTCCCAGAATCTGGAGGAAGACAGGAGAGACACAGGATCCACGTTGCCTGAAGTCTAGTGTAAAGTTTCCACCATCAGTGATGGTTTGGGGTGCCATGTCATCTGCTGGTGTCTTCTTCAATCTGCAAACAGCCCCCACCCTCCCCACATGGGACATACTGTTCAACTAAAGATAAGCTATAAGGGAGTACTCCAAGTCTTACAATCCAAGTATTCAAGGTTAACACACACAGATTACTTGCGGACAAACAGAAAGAGAACAAATGGAAGAAAACACTAGCTGTTTTCAAATATGACTATGAATAGAAAGAAATAACTTTTTAATATGTATATATGAATATATATATTCTTCTCAACAACCAGCACGTCATCCATTTAAAGCTTTTAAACCCTTGTTTACTGGGACTTGGATAGAAAGCATTCACTCTGCAACTGGTACATGAAGTACAACGCCGAGGTTTGGATTTTCCGAGGACACATTCTTGAGTTTCTTTGCACGGATCCAAGGTCTACCTGTGTCATCCATCACCTATTAAATACATATACATACGTCATCCCCCGCCCTCCCCTCGTTCCATCCTTGACAAATAGAGACGTCGGAGTCTTGCCTTTAGTCGTTCGTCAAGGATGAGCTATTGGAGCGGAAGCTTCTGCGGTGTACTTCTTTTGTTCGGTCACCCCCGCGGAGAATACCTCTGCAGAGGGAAGAGGGGGACAGAGGAGAAAAGAAAAGAAACGGCAGATCAACTGGTCCAAAAAAGGGGTTCTATTTAAAGGCTAGAGTATACAAATGAGTTCTAAGATGGGACTTAAATGCTTCGACTGAGGTAGCATCTCTAACTGTTACCTGGAGGGCATTCCATAGTACTGGAAAAACGCTCTATAGCCCGCAGACTTCTTTTGGGCTCTGGGAATCACTAATAAGCCGGAGTCCTTTGAACGCATGTTTCTTGCCGGGATATATAGTACACTACAATCGGCAAGATAGGATGGAGCTAGACCGTGTAGTGCAGGGGTGTCAAACTCAAATACAGAGTGGGCCAAAATTTAAAACTGAACAAAGCCGTGGGCCAAGGTTGAACAAATTAACCTTTTAACGTACTCTACGAGCTATCGTCACGTCCTCTTTTCATCCATTCTAACCTCGTTCAGACCCAGTCACAAGATATGTGTGTCATGTCTGTGTAATCATGTTTTGTTTTGTTTAGTTATTGGACTCTTTTTAGTTCCTGCTTTTCACTCCCTTGTCTTGTTTCCATGGTTAACCGTTAGTTTCACCTGTTCCACGTTTGGACTCATTGTGCACTCTTGTTTGTCACCATTTATAACCCTCACCTGTCATGTGACGCACCTGTTTTGAGTCACGCACCTGTTGTTAATCATGTCTGTGTTATTTAAGCTTTTCATTTTCTGTTGTTCGCCCTGGTGTCATATCTTTTCTAACCCTGCTATCCTCTGGTATCAAGCCATAGTTCACAGTCCCATGCCACAGTAAGTGTTTTTATTTCGTGTTCACAGTTTCTGCCTTTGTGCAAGTTTTGTTTTCATTCGCCAAGTTTTTGTTCCTTTTTGATAGTAATAAATATAATCATGTACCCACCTTCAAGCCATGTCCGATCCAAATTCAATTGCATCTCGGGAAAACAATCACTCCGTAGTCCACGCTTTGACAATGTGCGGCTTCTGTGCGCACACACGAGCGAATGCAACGCATACTTCATCAACAGCGATACAGGTTACACTGAGGGTGCCAGTATAAAAAAACTTTAACACTGTTAGAAATATACGCCGCACTGTGAATCCACACCAAACAAGAATGACAAACAGATTTCGGGAGAACATCGGCACCGTAACACAACATAAACACAACAGAACAAATACCCAGAATCCTTTGCAGCACTAACTCTTCCGGGACGCTACAAAATACACCCCCGCTACCACCAAACCTCCTCCCCACACACACACACACCGTGTAGCGTCCCGGAAGAGTTAGTGCTGCAAAGGGTTCTGGTTTGGTGTGGATTCACAGTGTGGTGTATATTTCTAACAGTGTTAAAAGTTTTTTATTCGTTTGGAAGACTCCCGGGAAATTTGGCCCGCAGGCCAGAGTTTGACATCCATGGTGTAGTGTGTTGATCTGGAAATGGTTGCTTGGGGGCATTTTGTTGGGTGTGGCACTGGCTGCAGATGTTGACATGCGGAGTTCAAGCACTCTTCATCCTCTAGCGGGTGACTTTTCAAATGATGCTACAAATTACCAGTGCTGCTACTTTTTGGAGCAACGCTTTTGCCGCATACCTGACATACTACGGTTGTCTGTTCGACATCTTCCCGCTTGAAGCCAAACCACCACTTTTTCTTGGAATTAATTCTTCCTTCATTTGTTACCAGATTTGAACCTTCTTTCTCTCGTATTACCACTCGCACCACTGCTAACGTTACCCATGCCGCTACCTCTCTGCTCGGCGAGGGCGTATGACGTTACACACGTGACAATGTGTGACGTATGTAAGAAGGTGCGCTTGTTTTACGTCTCCGTGAGAAGGAGAGACAAGAAAGAGTGAGAAAAGCCTGTAGTGTAATGACCGCAGCTAAAAGCAACTGCGTGAGGACGTATACTCCAATATCATTTTCTATATCGCACAGAGACAAACCCGCGACATATATTCGATACATCACCCAGTCCTAGTCACAATCAAGGTTCTTGGACGCGGTATCCATTTGTCGGGCTTCTTCAATGGAATCAAACCCTGATTTCTCGTTACCCCAACCATCAGAAGTTGATGAGGCAGAGATTCCAATGAGACGATCATGTTAAAAAATGGCAGTAATAAAAATACGGAGAAAACATTTAATGGGTAGCATTAATTGAGGGAAATTAAATGGCTAAATGGCTTTCGCGCCCCTGTGCAATTCTAGGTTGACCCAAGTCGGCGGGCACTAGAGATGCGCGGATAGTAGAGATGCGCGGATAGGCAATTATTTCATCCGCAACCGCATCAGAAAGTCGTCAACCATCCGCCATCCACCCGTTTCAAACATTTAATCAGAACCGCACCCGCCCGCACCCGCCCGTTGTTATATATCTAATATAGACGATGCACGGCATTAGTGAGGTTATAAAGCTTTTGCCTGTTAAAGAAAGGAGACTGATCCAATGCAGCACAGACATTCCCGTGCCACGCTGTCACGACCCAGACGCACACCAGTGCGCAATCATATGGGAGCCGCGCTGAGCGCACCTCCAAGCGCGTCTCGCTGCCGGCGACGGCCGGGTATATGGGCCCGACGCTCCAGCGCCATCCATTTTCAGGGCTAGTTGATTCGGCAGGTGGGTTGTTACACACTCCTTAGCGGGTTCCAACTTCCATGGCCACCGTCCTGCTGTCTATATCAACCAGGGTGAGCCCCACCCCTGTGACCCCTGTTACGCGCCCCCGGCAACAGGGGTGGCGGGCAGGTAAGCTGCGCGGGCGGAGCGCGCGGAGTGACCCCTGTTACGAGCCCCCGGCCACGGGGGTGGCGGGCAGGTCATCAAAATTCTAAAATGTATCTTAATCAGGAAAAATTACTAATGATATTCCATAAATTCTTTTTTTAATTTTTTCAAAAAGATTCAAATAAGCTAATTTTTCTCTTCTTTTTGTCGGTTGAATTTTGAATTATAAAGAGTCGAAATTGAAGATACACTATGTTTCAAAATTTTATTTAAATTTTTTTCATGTTTTCTCCTCTTTTAAACCGTTCAATTAAGTGTTTTTTTCATCATTTATTCTCTACAAAACACCTTCCGTAAAAGGGAAAAAAAATGTACGACGGAATGACAGACAGAAATACCCATTTTTTTATATATATAAATGTATTTATTTAGCTATTCTTGTTTAAATCACACTTACGTGTAACTTACAAATGACAATATATTTATTTATTTAAGTGTGTATCAAACTGGTAGCCCTTCGCATTAATCAGTACCCATCCATCCATCCATCTTCTTCCGCTTATCCGAGGTCGGGTTTACTTTGAGCTCCCCCCGGATGGCAGAGCTTCTCACCCTATCTCTAAGGGAGAGCCCCGCCACCCGTCGGAGGAAACTCATTTCAGCCGCTTGTACCCGTGATCTTGTCCTTTCGGTCATAACCCAAAGCTCATGACCATAGGTGAGGATGGGAACGTAGATCGACCGGTAAATTGAGAGCTTTGCCTTCCGGTTCAGCTCCTTCTTCACCACAACGGATCGATACAGCGTCCGCATTACTGAAGACGCCGCATCGATCCGCCTGTCGATCTCACGATCCACTCTTCCCCCACTCGTGAACAAGACTCCGAGGTACTTGAACTCCTCCACTTGGGGCAAGATCTCCTCCCCAACCCGGAGATGGCACTCCACCCTTTTCCGGGCGAGAACCATGGACTCGGACTTGGAGGTGCTGATTCTCATCCCAGTCGCTTCACACTCAGCTGCGAACCGATCCAGTGAGAGCTGAAGATCCTGGCCAGATGAAGCCATCAGGACCACATCATCTGCAAAAAGCAGAGACCCAATCCTGCAGACACCAAACCAGACCCCCCCAACGCCTTGACTGCGCCTAGAAATTCTGTCCATAAAAGTTATGAACAGAATCGGTGACAAAGGGCAGCCTTGGCGGAGTCCAACCCTCACTGGAAACGTGTCCGACTTACTGCCGGCAATGCGGACCAAGCTCTGGCACTGATCATACAAGGAGCGGACTGCCACAATCAGACAGTCCGTTACCCCATACTCTCTGAGCACTCCCCACAGGACTTCCCGAGGGACACGGTCAAATGCCTTCTCCAAGTCCACAAAACACATGTAGACTGGTTGGGCAAACTCCCATGCACCCTCAAGGACCCTGCCGAGAGTATAGAGCTGGTCCACAGTTCCACGACCAGGACGAAAACCACACTGTTCCTCCTGAATCCGAGGTTCGACTATCCGGCGTAGCCTCCTCTCCAGTACACCTGAATAGACCTTACCGGGAAGGCTGAGGAGTGTGATCCCACGATAGTTAGAACACACCCTCCGGTTCCCCTTCTTAAAGAGAAGAACCACCACCCCGGTCTGCCAATCCAGAGGTACCGCCCCCGATGTCCACGCGATGCTGCAGAGTCTTGTCAACCAATAATCAGTACCCAAGAAGTAGTTTTTGGTTTCAAAAAGGTTGGTGACCCCTGTACTAGGGCATCAAATCAGTGTCAGTTGAGTCGGTCCATAGGTTGCCTGTAGGGATTTTTAATGTCCAGCAGATGTCAGTATTTAGTGACACAGTATCGACACAGTATCAATACAGTTTTTCAATGTGTCGAAACGCTTCATGACGCCTCATCAACCCATCACTAGTTTTAACCCTTCTGAAATGGTGATAATGTTCCCCTTTAAAGTACGGCGAAGTCCAGCAATGATAAGTGAAACTGGTGCTCAAAAAGGCGTCAAAGCCTATAGAATAAAAATATCAGTAAATATAGCCGTTTCAATAGGGTCCCTCAGGTGCTTTGCATCGCCTGCTCGGGCCTTGATTGCAGACGGAAATAGTCAACATTATTCCGCCGCAGTATTTATGGATGGGACAAAAGCGCCCGGGTCTGCTACTGAACTCGGTGAAAATCGACTTTACAAACAGCAAGCAATGTGTTGACTCTGGGAGTTCACACTTCAGACTGCCCGGATATATGTTGAGGCGTACCCAGGGGGTCAATTCTAGGGCCGAAAGTATCCAATCTATACATTTACAACCTCACTGAAACCACAGAGGACCTCAAGCTAATGTTGTTTGCAGATGATAGGACTTCATGCTGCTCGGGGGGGAAAAACCAACAGGAATTAATGAAAACTGTTACGATAAAAAAAAAAAAAAAAAAGGTTATTTGATAAAAACGAAGTATCTCTAAATTTAATCAAAGTAAAGTTATTCGATGAAACGACTTATGTTGACCGAAGTGCTGCACAGAGCACATAAGCAATAAAAACAATAAAAACAGTGAATAATAGAATAAACAGTAAAAATAAATAAATAAATAAATAAGAGCAAATAAAGAAAGAAAAAGAAAAACTAGAAACTCAAACACAAATAAAAAATATTGATTTTTAGGCATAATAGACGCAAAAATTTGAAGAGGCAAGAGATATTTATATAGCCCTAAATCACAAATATCTCAAAGGGCCGCACAAGCCACGACGACATCCTCGGTTCAGAGCCCACATAAGGGCAAGGAAAAACTCACAACCGAGAGGGATGTCAATGTGAATGACTATGAGAAACCTTGGAGATCCGGTCACCGCTGCCAAGCACGAGGCACCAGTTGCCATTGTTTCCAAACGAGCGAACGATCATGGAATCAGCCGGAGAAAAATCGCATACGAGTCTTAAACCGAAAAGAAAACTGCAGTCATTCCGTGAAGAATATTCAAAAGCCTATCCGGGAATAATTATCCGTTCCAAAAAGGGTGAAAACTACGCGAATTGCACCTTGTGCAGACAAGATTTTTCGATCGGACACGGAGGAATTAGCGATGTAAAAGACCACGTTGGGACAAAAAAACACAAGTCTAATGCCGTTGCTAGCGATACAAGTGGAAAACTTTCAACGTTTTTCGTCGCCCAAACAGATTCTTTGGATGTGATAAATGCGAAGTTTTATTTACGGAGGCAATAATTGAGCAAACAAAAAGGTAATGACACCAATGTTATTTATTGGAATTGTTTAGTACTGTTATACTGTTAAAAGTGTTTATACTATTTATGCTTTCAAGTCCAAGTTGAAGAAATCTTGTTAAATGTTGACAGCATAACTACCAAAATACAGAAGTATGTCCTTAATATTTTTGCAGTGCTATTTCTGTTGAAAAGTTCAAATGATTACATTAGAGATGTGATGTGCCACTTTTCAAGTGTCTGATGGCTCCAATTAATTTTCATTAATTTTTCATATTTTGAATTCTTTTGAAAGGCTTACAAAAAAACTACATTTGAATTGTAATTCCATGCTATTGACAGGACTATTAATTTTAATGAAGTTAGCTTACCATGTTTACAGTATGATAATTGTGATAGAAATGTGAATTTTAGGCACAGAATATTTTTTACAATTGAACAAGGCAGTAGATTATACAAGCTTGGACAGAAAGTTAATAATGACACCAATTTTTTTTTTAATGGAATTGTTTAGTACTGTTTTACCATTTGTTTACTGTAAAAAGTGTTTATACTTTCAATTAACAAATTGAAGTCTTGTGAAAGGTTGACAGGATAACTGGCATTAACTGTCAAAATCATTTCAAATTATTGAAGTTAGCTTACAGAATAAACATGTCAATCAACCCATATGATTTTTGCTGTAATATTTTTGTTTTGAAAAGTCACTGTGACTGATAGAAAAGTGATGGTTTTAGCAACATTTTAACCTGTCTGAATGCAATCAATCATTTTGCGTCGGGGGGCGAGGACTTTGTCCTGGACCTACCGGGGCCTGCGGCCCCTGGCCCCTGGCTACTAGGTTTTTCTGATTTCAAAAGTTGGCAGGTATGTCTACAGAATATATTAATTGATGAAAATTGGGCTGTCTGCACTCTCAAAGTGCATGTTGTTGCCAAATGTATTTCATATGCTGTAAACCTAGTTCATAGTTGTTAGTTTCCTTTAATGCCAAACAAACACATACCAATCGTTGGTTAGAAGGCGATCACCGAATTCGTCCTCGCTTTCTCCCGTGTCGCTGGCTGTCGTGTCGTTTTCACTTGCATACGGTTCAAACCGATATGGCTCAATAGCTTCAGTTTCTTCTTCAATTTCGTTTTCGCTACCTGCCTCCCCACTACAACCATCCGTTTCAATCAGAGGTGGGTAATAACGCGCTACATTTACTCCGTTACATCTACTTGAGTAACTTTTGGGATAAATTGTACTTCTAAGAGTAGTTTTAATGCAACATACTTTTACTTTTACTTGAGTATATTTATAGAGAAGAAACGCTACTTTTACTCCGCTACTTTTATCTACATTCAGCTCGCTACTCGCTACTAATTTTTATCGATCTGTTAATGCACGCTTTGTTTGTTTTGGTCTGTCAGACAGACCTTCATAGTGCCTGCGTTTCAACAAATACAGTCACTGGTGACGTTCACTCCGTTCCACCAATCAGATGCAGTCACTGGTGACGTTGGACCAATCAAACAGAGCCAGGTGGTCACATGACCTGACTTAAACAAGTTGAAAAACTTATTCGGGTCTTACCATTTAGCAGAGGTGTGGACTCGAGTCACATGACTTGGACTCGAGTCAGACTCGAGTCATGAATTTGATGACTTTAGACTCGACTTGACAAAATGTAAAAAGACTTGCAACTCGACTTCGACTTTAACATCAATGACTTGTGACTTCACTTGGACTTGAGCCTTTTGAATTGACATGACTTGACATGACTTGCTACTTTCCCCAAAACCCAAAGATGAAAAAGTTATTCGGGAGCGCTCCGTATTTTTCATTGTGTACTTGTCTATCAGCGTTGCGTGTGTCAGCTGGTGTGCTCTCAGTACAACAGCCAATCAAATTAGATCTACTTTGTTTTCATCACACAGCATTCATCCAATCAAATTGCAGGACAACCAACGAAGAAGACATGTCCAAACCACACGCCAGTGAACAAAAAATGATACCTAAAATAATTTTGTTTGGGTATAAAAATTACGAGGTGGTCAACACAAAACGGTTTGCAGTATGCAACACATGCGGTTCGAAAATGACTGATGGAGAGGAAACAACTTCCAACTTCGTCCGGCATTTGAAGTTGCACAAAGAACGGTAAGTTTTGAACGTTTATTGGCTAAGTAACGTGACTTTTATTTGCTGTGTAGTTAAATCAGTGAGGCTGTAAACTCACTGCTAACGTTATAACGTTATTGCAA
>NC_084572.2:4035000-4102500 GCF_033978685.3 Nerophis lumbriciformis | reverse complement strand
CATAGTGGATCTAACATAATAGTGAGAGTCCAGTCCATAGTGGATCTAACATAATAGTGAGAGTCCAGTCCATAGTGGATCCAACATAATAGTGAGAGTCTAGTCCATAGTGGATCTAACATAATAGTGAGAGTCCAGTCCATAGTGGATCCAACATAATAGTGAGAGTCCAGTCCATAGTGGATCTAACATAATAGTGAGAGTCCAGTCCATAGTGGATCTAATATAATAGTGAGAGTCAAGTCCATACTGGATCTAACATAATAGTGAGAGTCCAGTCCATAGTGGATCTAACATATTAGTGAGAGTCCAGTCCATAGTGGATACAACATAATAGTGAGAGTCCAGTCCATAGTGGATCTAACATAATAGTGAGAGTCCAGTCCATAGTGGATCTAACATAATAGTGAGAGTCCAGTCCATAGTGGAACTAACATAATATTGTGAGAGTCCAGTCCATAGTGGATCTGACATAATAGTGTGAGAGTCCAGTCCATAGTGGATCTAACATAATAGTGAAAGTCCAGTCCATAGTGGATCTAACATAATAGTGAGAGTCCAGTCCGTTGTGGATCTAACATAATAGTGAGAGTCCAGTCCATAGTGGATCTGACATAATATTGTGAGAGTCCAGTCTATAGTGGATCTAACATAATAGTGAAAGTCCAGTCCATAGTGGATCTAACATAATAGTGAGAGTCCAGTCCATAGTGGATCTAACATAATAGTGAGAGTCCTGTCCATAGTGGATCTAACATAATAGTGAGAGTCCAGTCCATAGTGGATCTAACATAATAGTGAGAGTCCCGTCCATAGTGGATCTAACATAATAGTGAGAGTCCAGTCCATAGTGGATCTAACATAATAGTAAGAGTCCAGTCCATAGTGGATCTAACATAATAGTGAGAGTCCAGTCCATAGTGGATCCAACATAATAGTGAAAGTCTAGTCCACAGTGGATCTAACATAATAGTGAGAGTCCAGCCCATAGTGGATCTAACATAATAGTGAGAATCCAGTCCATAGTGGATCTAACATAATAGTGAGAGTCCAGTCCATAGTGGATCTAACATAATAGTGAGAGTCCAGTCCATAGTGGCTCTAACATAATAGTGTGAGAGTCCAGTCCATAGTGGATCTAACATAATATTGTGAGAGTCCAGTCCATAGTGGATCTAACATAATAGTGAGAGTCCAGTCCATAGTGGATCCAACATAATAGTGAGAGTCCAGTCCATAGTGGATCTAACATAATAGTGAGAGTCCAGTCCATAGTGGATCTAACATAATACTGAGAGTCCAGTCCATAGTGGATCCAACATAATAGTGAGAGTCCAGTCCATAGTGGGGCCAGCAGGAGACCATCCCGAGCGGAGACGGGTCCCCAACCGATGCACAGGCGAGCGGTCCACCCCGGGTCCCGACTCTGGACAGCCAGCACTTCATCCATGGCCACCGGCCCTGTGTATCTCTCCCCCTCCACAAGGGAGAGGGGGGCAGAGGAGAAAAGAAAAGAAACGGCAGATCAACTGGTCTAAAAAAGGGGGTCTATTTAAAGGCTAGAGTATACAAATGAGTTTTAAGATGGGACTTAAATGTTGCATAGATGATGTTTTACATCTTCAAGTCGCTTTCTGACAGTCGCCTCAGGATGCGCCGTTTTGTGGGCGGTCTTATTTACGTGGCTCACCTTCGACAGCGTCGTCTCCCCGTCATCTTTGTTGTAGCGGTGTAGCGTGCAAGGACGGGAGTGGAAGAAGTGTCAAAAGATGGCACTAAATGTTTTAATGACATTCAGACTTTACTTCAATCAATAACGGAGCAGCATCTCCTCATCCGTGGCTCACTGGTGCAACAACAACGCCGGAAAAAACGCTCGACCGGAACTCTCTAATAACTAAAGTTCCTTGGGTGAATAATGTAAACTCACTACACCGGTATGTTTTAGCGCTTCCATAGCAAGATATAAGTAAGAACTTTACACTACTTTATATTAGAAATGGCAACAGCGGAGGATGAATGTCACATAACAAGAAGATAGAGAAAAAGAAGAAGGTTATGGACTACGGTGTCGCCACAGACTACAAAAGGCGGACTCGCCAGATTTTCAGGACTTATGCAGATCCCAAATACAGATCAGCAGGTACCAGAGGGTAAGAAAAGTCGCTTTTACATAATACTGCGAAACAAAACGCCGGATAATATGTATATATTGGTAAAAGCATGTACAAACCCTGTTTCCATATGAGTTGGGAAATTGTGTTAGATGTAAATATAAACGGAATACAATGATTTGCAAATCCTTTTCAACCCATATTCAGTTGAATATGCTACAAAGACAACATATTTGATGTTCAAACTCATAAACATTTTGTTTTGTGCAAATAATCATTAACTTTAGAATTTGATGCCAGGAAAGGTGGCAATAAATACTGATAAAGTTGAGGAATGCTCATCAAACACTTATTTGGAACATCCCACAGGTGAACAGGCAAATTGGGAACGGGTGGGTGCCATGATTGGGTATAAAAGTAGATTCCATGAAATGCTCAGTCATTCACAAACAAGGATGGGGGCGAGGGTCACCACTTTTTCAACAAATGCGTGAGCAAATTGTTGAACGGTTTAAGAAAAACCTTTCTCAACCAGCTATTGCAAGGAATTTAGGGATTTCACCATCTACGGTCCGTAATATCATCAAAGGGTTCAGAGAATCTGGAGAAATCACTGCACGTAAGCAGCTAAGCCCGTGACCTTCGATCCCTCAGGCTGTACTGCATCAACAAGTGACATCAGTGTGTAAAGGATATCACCACATGGGTTCAGGAACACTTCAGAAACCCACTGTCAGTAACTACAGTTAAAGTTAAAGTTAAAGTACCAATGATTGTCACACACACACTAGATGTGGCGAAATTATTCTCTGCATTTGACCCATCACCCTTGATCACCCCCTGGGAGGTGAGGGGAGCAGTGGGCAGCAGCGGTGGCTGCGCCCGGGAATCATTTTGGTGATTTAACCCCCAATTCCAACCCTTGATGCTGAGTGCCAAGCAGGGAGGTAATGGGTCCCATTTTTATAGTCTTTGGTATGACTCGGCCGGGATTTGAACTCCCAACCTACTGATCTCAGGACGGACACTCTAACCACTAGGCCACTGAGTAGGTTGGTCGCTACATCTGTAAGTGCAAGTTAAAACTCTCCTATGCAAAGCGGAAACCGTTTTTATCAACAACACCCAGAAACGCCGTTGGCTTCGCTGGGCCTGAGCTCATCTAAGATGGACTGATACCTACTCAGTGGCCTAGTGGTTAGAGTGTCCGCCCTGAGATCGGTAGGTTGTGAGTTCAAACCCCGGCCGAGTCATACCAAAGACTATAAAAATGGGACCCATTACCTCCCTGCTTGGCACTCAGCATCAAGGGTTGGAATTGGGGGTTAAATCACCAAAATGATTCCCGGGCGCGGCCACCGCTGCTGCCCACTGCTCCCCTCACCTCCCAGGGGGTGATCAAGGGTGATGGGTCAAATGCAGAGAATAATCTCGCCACACCTAGTGTGTGTGTGTGACAATCATTGGTACTTTAACTTTTAACTTTAAAAGTGTTCTGTGGTCTGACGAGTCCACATTTCAAATTGTTTTTGGAAACTGTGGACGTCGTGTCCTCCGGACCAAAGAGGAAAAGAACCATCCGGATTGTTATAGGCGCAAAGTTGAAAAGCCAGCATGTGTGATGGTATGGGGGTGTATTAGTGCCCAAGACATGGGTAACTTACACATCTGTGAAGGCGCCATTAATGCTGAAAGGTACATACAGGTTTTAGAGCAACATATGTTGCCATCTAAGCAACGTTACCATGGACGCCCCTGCTTATTTCAGCAAGTGTTATATCAACGTGGCTTCATAGTAAAAGAGTGTGGGTACTTTCCTGGCCCGCCTGCAGTCCAGACCTGTCTCCCGTTGAAAATGTGTGGCGCATTATGAAACCTAAAATAGCACAACGGAGACCCCCGGACTGTTGAACAACTTAAGCTGTACATCAAGCAAGAATGGGAAAGAATTCCACCTGAGAAGCTTCAAAAATGTGTCTCCTCAGTTCCCAAACGTTTACTGAGTGTTGTTAAAAGGAAAGGCCATGTAACACAGTGGTGAACATGCCCTTTCCCAACTACTTTGGCACGTGTTGCAGCCGTGAAATTCTAAGTTAATTATTATTTGCAAAAAAAAAATAAAGTTTATGAGTTTGAACATCAAATATCTTGTCTTTGTAGTGCATTCAACTGAATATGGCTTGAAAAGGATTTGCAAATCATTGTATTCCGTTTATATTTGCATCTAACACAATTTCCCAACTCATATGGAAACGGGGTTTGTATGAGACAAAATTGTGTCCCTTTTGGTTCTCGAAGACCTGTTTTTCCGAGGGATGTTCTTGAATCTTTAATTGTTCACATTACCAAAGGGCACTAATGATGGGTGGAACAGCATCAATCTCCAAAGAACTACCCCCCCGCCCCCCCTTAGTTGCAGAGGACTGACTCATTCTTTCATATCAATGAAGTCCTCTGCCGGGCTCGTCTTTACCAGCCTTGGACGGCGATGCAGCAGAATGGAGGTGTGGCGAGCAGCTTCCACGCTACATACGGCGTGTGTATGCATTCATGCAGCGACCTGTTGTCTGACATCATCTCAAAAAGGAGGACATCTTCTTCCTTCATTATGTAATCCTGTGATGCTCCTACTTCCTTTAGGTGTGCAGTGCAAGTCTGCAGCATTTCATGGGATGGTGCACCCACTTTAAGACAATGGTGGTGCCACAGCACCATCTGTTGGCTAAAAAGCAGCAGAGGGACTGATGCCTTTACATTAAAAAATGTATTATTATTATTATTTTTTAGAAAATGTAATCAGTAAATGCTGAAGGAGTAAAAATTAGATGACTTTACAGTATTTTGTATTGGTTTTTTATGCATGTAAAACTACAAAACCCAAAACCAGTGAAGTTGGTACGTTGTGTAAATGGTAAATAAAAACAGAATACAATGATTTGCTAATCATTAAACTAAAATAAATACATGCAGTGAGCTGCAAGGACCCTTAGAGGCACAAACCCTGTTTCCATATGAGTTGGGAAATTGTGTTAGATGTAAATATAAACAAAATACAATGATTTGCAAATCCTTTTCAACCCATATTCAGTTGAATATGCTACAAAACAATATTTTTTTTTAAATATTGTTTTTCATGAACTGTGTACTTGCATTGTTTGTCTGGGTGGAGGTCCTGCTTTGGAAATAGTGTGTACCCCTTTCAGACATTGCATTTAGTTCCCATTAAAGCATTCACATGTTGCACAATGAGATGTAAGCAGGGGATCATGTGTACATTCTTGCAACTTCCTGTTTGTAAAAAATATATTTTTATTAGTATTTATTTAATATACTAACAGCATTTCATGATTATCCATCCATCCATCCATCCATCCATCTTCTTCCGCTTATCCGAGGTCGGGTCGCGGGGGCAGCAGCTTAAGCAGGGAAGCCCAGACTTCCCTCTCCCCAGCCACTTCGTCCAGCTCCTCCCGGGGGATCCCGAGGCGTTCCCAGGCCAGCCGGGAGAGATAGTCTTCCCAGCGTGTCCTGGGTCTTCCCCGCGGCCTCCTACCGGTCGGATGTGCCCGAAACACCTTCCTAGGGAGGCGTTCGGGTGGCATCCTGACCAGATGCCCGAACCACCTCATCTGGCTCCTCTCGATGTGGAGGAGCAGCGGCTTTACTTTGAGCTCCCCCCGGATGACATAGCTTCTCACCCTATCTCTAAGGGAGAGCCCCGCCACCCGGCGGAGGAAACTCATTTCGGCCGCTTGTACCCGTGATCCTGTCCTTTCGGTCATGACCCAAAGCTCATGACCATAGGTGAGGATGGGAACGTAGATCGACCGGTAAATCGAGAGCTTTGCCTTCCGGCTCAGCTCCTTCTTCACCACAACGGATCGATACAGCGTCCGCATTACTGAAGACGCCGCACCGATCCGCCTGTCGATCTCACGTTCCACTCTTCCCCCACTCGTGAACAAGACTCCGAGGTACTTGAACTCCTCCACTTGGGGCAAGAGAAGTGGTTCCAGAGCCCTTGCTGTGCGTCGAAGTGAGTCCGACTATATCTAGCCGGAACTTCTCCACCTCACGCACTAGCTCAGGCTCCTTCCCCCCCAGCGAAGTGACGTTCCACGTCCCAATACCCAGCTTATGTAGCCGAGGATCGGACCGCCAAGTGCCCTGCCCTCGGCTTCCGCCCAGCTCACACTGCACCCGACCTCTATGGCCCCTGCTACGGGTGGTGAGCCCATTGGAGGGGGGACCCACGTTGCCTCTTCGGGCTGTGCCCGGCCGGGCCCCATGGGGACAGGCCCGGCCACCAGGCGCTCGCCATCGTGCCCCACCTCCGGGCCTGGCTCCAGAGGGGGGCCCCGGTGACCCGCGTCCGGGCGAGGGAAATCTGGGTCCTTGGTTTGTGTTCTTCATCGAGGTCTTCGAGCTGCTCTTTGTCTGATCCCTCACCTAGGACCAGTTTGCCTTGGCAGACCCTACCAGGGGGCATAAAAACCCCCGGACAACATAGCTCCTAGGATCATTGGGACACGCAAACTCCTCTACCACGGTAAGGTGGCAGCTCAGAGAGGAGCATTTCATGATTAATATTTATAAATTAAGATTCCTAATAAATGACACAAGAATAAGCACACATTTGATTGGTAAATCATAGTGTAATGCCCTGGAATGACATTTTACGTGTGGTGTTGGAGTTGTCCGACTTTTTGTGTGGCTGTGAACGCATCACTGGCTAAGTGCCATATGTGCATGTGTTGGCGCAAGTGAGAAAGAGCGAGCGGCTGCTGTTGATATAACAAAGTTTCTTTTGGTCTGGTTTGTACTGCAGAAAATGACCACTTTTGCTGGATATAATTTTTTTACTAATGTTTTGGTGATGTGTTTATGGCCGACAATAAAGAGTTTTGCTCAGTAAAGTGATGGATGGAATTCATGTCCTCAAAGCGTCTCGACAGACGTTACAATAATTGAACAATAATGACGAAAACTGCTTTCTCCGTCGTGTCCGCATGTCGAAAATTGTTATGCGCTTATTTTTGTATTTGATTTTGTGCGTGGCGCAGAGGACGCTTGAGCAGTGCACAATTGCACAGGCACGCACCTTAGAGGGAACGTTGCTTGAGTCATATTGCAGTCTACACGCATCTCCTGTGTGAGACTGCCATCTACTGGTCACACTTATCATTTCGCCATGCACCAAATAAAATAGCTTCGAGGTCGGTAAGCACAACCAAAATTATTCCTTACATTAAGCGCACCGGGTTATAAGGCGCAATGTCGGTTTTTGACAAAAAGGAAAGGATTTTAAGTGCGCCTTATTGTCCGAAAAATACGATAGTGCCGTTATTGAAAATAATAAGTTAACGTGTTATCGCGTTAACTTTGACAGCCCTAATTATTGTTGCGTTTTGGACCAGTTGTTCCTCCCAGGGAATTCAAGTCACAAGTCGCTCCCAAGCTCTTTACGACACTTAAAGCTGAGTTGAAAAACCACCAGAGACAGAATAGGTATTTTGTAATATATTGGCAAAGCTTTGCATATATACATTTGAGACCAGTCCAGCATAGAACATTCTATCGCGCCGCCAAAATGGTCTGTCTTCCCGACCCCAAAACCCTCTCTCCTCTCTCCTCTCTCTAGTCAAAACACATGGTAGTCAAAACACATTCCAAAGATTTCAAGGTTAACACACACAGTTTACTTGCAGAGAAACAGAAAGAGAATAAATGGAAAACACGAGCTGTTTTCAAATATGACTATGAAAGAAAATAAGTAACACTAAAATTCGGATATATGTAAATATCTGCCTCCGACAATTCCCCCTTCAGATCTTCTAAAAAGATTTTTATCACTAGTACAACACTTCTAAAATACGCCCCTCTTTGAGCAAGCTAGTAAAAAATTAAAAGCATAGTTACATGGGAGATAAACGGATGGAATCTATGTCAATGTTGTCACTGTCAGGGAAGGAAACTAGCATTTCTCGAAAGTCACCACTTAGCTTGACCCACTTCAGTGACATAGCAAACCCAGAAATAGGGTGTTGTCCTTCTACAGCTCTAACAATGATGCGGGTGCTTAAAGACTGTTGCGTTTTGGACCAGTTGTTCCTCCCAGGGAATTCAAGTCACAAGTCGCTCCCAAGCTCTTTACGACACTTAAAGCTGAGTTGAAAAACCACCAGAGACAGAATAGGTATTTTGTTGTATATTTTCAAAGCTTTGCATGTATACATTTGAGACCAGTCCAGCATAGAACATTCTATCGCGCCGCCAAAATGGTCTGTCTTCCCGACCCCAAAACCCTCTCTCCTCTCTCCTCTCTCTAGTCAAAACACATGGTAGTCAAAACACATTCCAAAGATTTCAAGGTTAACACACACAGTTTACTTGCAGAGAAACAGAAAGAGAATAAATGGAAAACACGAGCTGTTTTCAAATATGACTATGAAAGAAAATAAGTAACACTAAAATTCGGATATATGTAAATATCTGCCTCCGACAATTCCCCCTTCAGATCTTCTAAAAAGATTTTTATCACTAGTACAACACTTCTAAAATACGCCCCTCTTTGAGCAAGCTAGTAAAAAATTAAAAGCATAGTTACATGGGAGATAAACGGATGGAATCTATGTCAATGTTGTCACTCTCAGGGAAGGAAACTAGCATTTCTCGAAAGTCACCACTTAGCTTGACCCACTTCAGTGACATAGCAAACCCAGAAATAGGGTGTTGTCCTTCTACAGCTCTAACAATGATGCGGGTGCTTAAAGACTGTTGCGTTTTGGACCAGTTGTTCCTCCCAGGGAATTCAAGTCACAAGTCGCTCCCAAGCTCTTTACGACACTTAAAGCTGAGTTGAAAAACCACCAGAGACAGAATAGGTATTTTGTTGTATATTTTCAAAGCTTTGCAGATATACATTTGAGACCAGTCCAGCATAGAACATTCTTTCGCGCCGCCAAAATGGTCTGTCTCCCCGACCCCAAAACCCTCTCTCCTCTCTCCTCTCTCTAGTCAAAACACATGCTAGTCAAAACACATTCCAAAGATTTCAAGGTTAACACACACAGTTTACTTGCAGAGAAACAGAAAGAGAATAAATGGAAAACACGAGCTGTTTTCAAATATGACTATGAAAGAAAATAAGTAACACTAAAATTCGGATACATGTAAATATCTGCCTCCGACAATTCCCCCTTCAGATCTTCTAAAAAGATCTTTATCACTAGTACAACACTTCTAAAATACGCCCCTCTTTGAGCAAGCTAGTAAAAGATTTAAAGCATAGTTACATGGGAGATAAACGGATGGAATCTATGTCAATGTCGTCACCTCAGGGAAGGAAACTAGCATTTCTCGAAAGTCACCACTTAGCTTGACCCCCTTCAGTGACATAGCAAACCCAGAAATAGGGTGTTGTCCTTCTACAGCTCTAACAATGATGCGGGTGCATAAAGACTGTTGCGTTTTGGACCAGTTGTTCCTCCCAGGGAATTCAAGTCACAAGTCGCTCCCAAGCTCTTTACGACAATTAAAGCTGAGTTGAAAAACCACCAGAGACAGAATAGGTATTTTGTTGTATATTTTCAAAGCTTTGCAGATATACATTTGAGACCAGTCCAGCATAGAACATTCTATCGCGCCGCCAAAATGGTCTGTCTTCCAGACCCCGAAACCCTCTCTCCTCTCTCCTCTCTCTAGTCAAAACACATGCTAGTCAAAACACATTCCAAAGATTTCAAGGTTAACACACACAGTTTACTTGCAGAGAAACAGAAAGAGAATAAATGGAAAACACGAGTTGTTTTCAAATATGACTATGAAAGAAAATAAGTAACACTAAAATTCGGATAAATGTAAATATCTGCCTCCGACAATTCCCCCTTCAGATCTTCTAGAAAGATCTTTATCGCTAGTACAACACTTCTAAAATACGTCCCTCTTTGAGCAAGCTAGTAAAAAATTAAAAGCATAGTTACATGGGAGATAAACGGATGGAATCTATGTCAATGTCGTCACCTCAGGGAAGGAAACTAGCATTTCTTGAAAGTCACCACTTAACTTGACCCCCTTCAGTGACTTAGCAAACCCAGAAATAGGGTGTTGTCCTTCTACAGCTCTAACAATGATGCGGGTGCATAAAGACTGTTGCGTTTTGGACCAGTTGTTCCTCCCAGGGAATTCAAGTCACAAGTCGCTCCCAAGCTCTTTACGACACTTAAAGCTGAGTTGAAAAACCACCAGAGACAGAATAGGTATTTTGTTGTATATTTTCAAAGCTTTGCAGATATAAATTTGAGACCAGTCCAGCATAGAACATTCTATCGCGCCGCCAAAATGGTCTGTCTTCTCGACCCCAAAACCCTCTCTCCTCTCTCCTCTCTCTAGTCAAAACACATGCTAGTCAAAACACATTCCAAAGATTTCAAGGTTAACACACACAGTTTACTTGCAGAGAAACAGAAAGAGAATAAATGGAAAACACGAGCTGTTTTCAAATATGACTATGAAAGAAAATAAGTAACACTAAAATTCGGATATATGTAAATATCTGCCTCCGACAATTCCCCCTTCAGATCTTCTAAAAAGATCTTTATCACTAGTACAACACTTCTAAAATACGTCCCTCTTTGAGCAAGCTAGTAAAAAATTAAAAGCATAGTTACATGGGAGATAAACGGATGGAATCTATGTCAATGTCGTCACCTCAGGGAAGGAAACTAGCATTTCTCGAAAGTCACCACTTAGCTTGACCCTCTTCAGTGACATAGCGAACCCAGAAATAGGGTGTTGTCCTTCTACAGCTCTAACAATGATGCGGGTGCATAAAGACTGTTGCGTTTTGGACCAGTTGTTCCTCCCAGGGAATTCAAGTCACAAGTCGCTCCCAAGCTCTTTACGACACTTAAAGCTGAGTTGAAAAACCACCAGAGACAGAATAGGTATTTTGTTGTATATTTTCAAAGCTTTGCAGATATACATTTGAGACCAGTCCAGCATAGAACATTCTATCGCGCCGCCAAAATGGTCTGTCTTCCCGACCCCAAAACCCTCTCTCCTCTCTCCTCTCTCTAGTCAAAACACATGCTAGTCAAAACACATTCCAAAGATTTCAAGGTTAACACACACACTTTACTTGCAGAGAAACAGAAAGAGAATAAATGGAAAACACGAGCTGTTTTCAAGTATGACTATGAAAGAAAATAAGTAACACTAAAATTCGGATTTATGTAAATATCTGCCTCCGACAATTCCCCCTTCAGATCTTCTAAAAAGATCTTTATCACTAGTACAACACTTCTAAAATACGTCCCTCTTTGAGCAAGCTAGTAAAAAATTAAAAGCATAGTTACATGGGAGATAAACGGATGGAATCTATGTCAATGTCGTCACCTCAGGGAAGGAAACTAGCATTTCTCGAAAGTCACCACTTAGCTTGACCCCCTTCAGTGACATAGCAAACCCAGAAATAGGGTGTTGTCTTTCTACAGCTCTAACAATGATGCGGGTGCATAAAGACTGTTGCGTTTTGGACCAGTTGTTCCTCCCAGGGAATTCAAGTCACACGTCGCTCCCAAGCTCTTTACGACACTTAAAGCTGAGTTGAAAAACCACCAGAGACAGAATAGGTATTTTGTTGTATATTTTCAAAGCTTTGCAGATATACATTTGAGACCAGTCCAGCATAGAACATTCTATCGCGCCGCCAAAATGGTCTGTCTCCCCGACCCCAAAACCCTCTCTCCTCTCTCCTCTCTCTAGTCAAAACACATGCTAGTCAAAACACATTCCAAAGATTTCAAGGTTAACACACACAGTTTACTTGCAGAGAAACAGAAAGAGAATAAATGGAAAACACCAGCTGTTTTCAAATATGACTATGAAAGAAAATAAGTAACACTAAAATTCGGATATTTGTAAATATCTGCCTCCGACAATTCCCCCTTCAGATCTTCTAAAAAGATCTTTATCACTAGTACAACACTTCTAAAATACGCCCCTCTTTGAGCAAGCTAGTAAAAAATTAAAAGCATAGTTACATGGGAGATAAACGGATGGAATCTATGTCAATGTCGTCACCTTAGGGAAGGAAACTAGCATTTCTCGAAAGTCACCACTTAGCTTGACCCCCTTCAGTGACATAGCAAACCCAGAAATAGGGTGTTGTCCTTCTACAGCTCTAACAATGATGCGGGTGCATAAAGACTGTTGCGTTTTGGACCAGTTGTTCCTCCCAGGGAATTCAAGTCACAAGTCCCTCCCAAGCTCTTTACGACACTTAAAGTTGAGTTGAAAAACCACCAGAGACAGAATAGGTATTTTGTTGTATATTTTCAAAGCTTTGCATGTATACATTTGAGACCAGTCCAGCATAGAACATTCTATCGCGCCGCCAAAATGGTCTGTCTTCCCGACCCCGAAACCCTCTCTCCTCTCTCCTCTCTCTAGTCAAAACACATTCCAAAGATTTCAAGGTTAACACACACAGTTTACTTGCAGAGAAACAGAAAGAGAATAAATGGAAAACACAAGTTGTTTTCAAATATGACTATGAAAGAAAATAAGTAACACTTAAATTCGGATATATGTCAATATCTGCCTCCGACATTATTTATAATGTATTAATTTGTTTTGTTTTAATTTGCACTTTCAACACGCCCGATTAGGGTGTGTGTTATGACACCGTTGTTTTCCTGCAGAGGCAGAGGGAGATAAACATGAATATTCCCCAGCTAAGATTGTCATTCAAAAGCAATAAGGGAGACGATTACTGAGAAAATTGCAAATGCACATTTAATAAACTGGATTTTTCTCTCTCTCTCTCTCTCCTCGCAGTTAGTGACATTTTCAGTTTCCATTCATTCCCGTCGACTTTCCCCCGCCGCATGCCGAAAAGCACTTATGGCGTTTTTATCGCTCGCCGCTCATTGATCAAGGAGCCGTTAAAGTTTCTCTGAGACGGGGCGACACGTTCCCTGGTAATGCCCGGTTATTATTGATCGCACACAAAAAGACGCCAACATCCCCGGAGGGGGTTAAAACAAACAAAAAAATGAAAAAAAAAAATCAATGTTTATTTCACCCACATTTCCATTTATCATATTAACAATAACCAGGCTTTTTGTCTCTCGCACTAATCCCAATTACATCATTATATAGTCCACCCTCCGTCTTTCTTCTTCTTTTTAGGCTTTTTATGTAAATGCAAAATGAAGTTGCATTTTTTTTGCCTCCTGATAAGACTTCCCTTCAATTTGAACCATCGCTTCCATTTGCCAATTTTACTTTTCACATCATCCACTGTCCCGTTATTGCTTTTTTTTTTTTTTTTTTTCACCCCTTTTTATAAACGCACACGCCGTTGCGAAGTTGTTATCTTTCAAAAAAGACGCAAAGTCAATCGGGGTTGTTGTTTTTCTTCTTCTTTGGAGTGAGCAGAGGTGGGTAGAGTAGCCAGAAATTGTACTCAAGTAAGAGTACTGTTACTTTAGAGATGTATTACTCAAGTAAAAGTAAGGAGTAGTCACCCAAATATTTACTTGAGTAAAAGTAAAAAGTATGTTGTGAAAAAACTACTCAAGTACTGAGTAACTGATGAGTAACATACACACACACACACACACACACACATATATATATATATATATATATATATATATATATATATATATATATAAACGTGTGAACTCGTTGGGAGTTTCCTCCTCTCCCAGCTCGCTAGCCTCAATCTGAACCTTGGTATTTACCGTGATGACGGACTGGCAGTGTGTCGCGCCTCGCCAAGGAGCAGCGAGAATACCAAGAAGCGCATATGCCAAATTTTCAAAGAGAACGGCCTACGGATCACGATTGAAGCCAACAAGCAAACCGTCAACTTCCTTGACGTCACTTTCAACCTGAGAAATAACAGCTACCAACCATTCACGAAACCCAACACAACACTCCAATACGTGCACCATGACAGCAACCACCCACCCAACACCACGAAAAGAATACCTACCGGAATCAATAAAAGGCTATCGATGCTGTCATCTAGCAAAGCTGAATTTGACCAAGCAACCCCCCCGTACCAAAAAGCCCTTGATGAAAGCGGATACAAGTTCACCCTCACCTATGAACCCACGCCAGGAAACCAGCCAAAAAAGAACAGAAAACGAAACGACATCATCTGGTACAACCCCCCATACAGCAAAAACGTCTCAACGAACATTGGACACAAATTCCTCAATCTGATTGACAAACACTTTCCCAAAGACAACACCCTAAGAAAAGTATTCAACAAGAACAACATTAAATTGAGCTACAGCTGCATGAACAATATACAAGAAATCATCTCAAACCACAACAAAACAATTGCAAATGAGCCGTCGACCCCCAGTCAGAGCGACTCCAAAACCAACAAAGCATGTAACTGTCAAAAGAAACCTGATTGCCCCCTCAACGGGGGGTGCTTACAAACATCAGTTGTCTACCAATCTAAGGTAATACGCAAGGACATTAACACATCCGACACATATGTAGGATTAACCGAGGGTGAATTCAAAACCAGATGGAACAATCACAAGGCTTCTTTCAGGAACAAAAACCTGCGAAATACCACAGAACTCAGCAAACACATTTGGGACCTCAAAGACAATAATGTTGAATATTCAATAACATGGCAAATTCTTGCATCCAGCACACCTTACAATAGTGGTAATAAAAGATGCAACCTATGCTTGAAAGAGAAACTGTTTATTATTTACCGTCCAGACCTGTCATCCCTCAACAAGCGCAGCGAAATTGTAACAACATGCCGCCATAGACGGAAACACCTCCTAGGTAACACATGAGCCAATCACCACGCCCCTAGGCCAGCCTGTACCCACCCACTCTGTGCCCTATATAAACCATGGTATGCGAATGCTCCCATTAAAATCTCCTGATGATTGAGGGTACCCCCCCTCATGAAACAGGCCTGTAGAGATGAAATAGTCTTGTGATTGTTTTTCCCACACATACATATATATATATATATATATATATATATATATATATATATATATATATATATATATATATATATATATATACATATACATAATGTGTATATATATATATATATATATATATATATACATATACATAATGTATATATATACACATATACATAATGTATATATATATATATACACACACACATATATACATATATATATATATATATATATATATATATATATATATATATACATATATATATATATATACAGTATATAATTTATATTTATTTATTTTTGCCGTTTTTGTTTACATGTTAAAGGTGTTTTAATGAATATACATGCATGTTTAACACATATAGATTCCTTTCTTTCATGAAGACAAGAATATAAGTTGGTGTATTACCTGATTCTGATGACTTGCATTGATTGGAATCAGACAGTAGTGATGATAACGTCCACGTTTTCAAATGGAGGAGAAAAAAAGTTCCTCCTTTCTGTCTAATACCACATGAAAGTGGTTGGTTTTTGGCATCTTATTTGTCCAGCTTCCATATTCGTTTTTATACACTTTACAAGAAATACATTGGCGGCAAACTCCGTAGCTTGCTAGCTTGTTTGCGCTGGCTTTCGCAGACTCTTATTTTGAAAGCGCAGGCGCGATGGAGCGGCACTTTTATTGTGAAGACAGGAACTGTGCAGTCAGTCTTTAGGCTTTTGACGGGATGGACGGTTGAAATAAAAAAGGGTCTTTTTTCCGTCACACTTTTGATTGATTGATTGGAACTTTTATTAGTAGATTGCACAGTACAGTACATATTCCGTACAATTGACCACTAAATGGTAACACCCCAATAAGTTTTTCAACTTGTTTAAGTCAGGTCATGTGACCGCCTAGCTCTGTTTGATTGGTCCAACGTCACCAGTGACTGCATCTGATTGGTGGAACGGAGTGAACGTCACCAGTGACTGTATTTGTTGAAACGCAGGCACTATGAAGGTCTGTCTGACAGACCAAAACAAACAAAGCGTGCATTAACAGATCGATAAAAATTAGTAGCGAGTAGCGAGCTGAATGTAGATAAAAGTAGCGGAGTAAAAGTAGCGTTTCTTCTCTATAAATATACTCAAGTAAAAGTAAAAGTATGTTGCATTAAAACTACTCTTAGAAGTACAATTTATCCCAAAAGTTACTCAAGTAGATGTAACGGAGTAAATGTAGCGCGTTACTACCCACCTCTGGGAGTGAGCAATTGCTATTCCTTCTCACATGACACCTAAATCGCCTCGAGGCCTACACCAGCACGCTGTAAACGCTCCGATATAAGCTCTGTTCATTTACATGCGGTCTCTTAGAGGCTCTAACTAATAATAGATTTGCTGTGGCTGTAGGCAACCTCCCGGGGTAGTTTTTGTTACCTCCACAACGGAACAGTATTTGGAAACAATATGTCACTTACTTGTATGACCGATCCTGATGTTTACATTTGTTTACATAATTTAATGGTATGCCAGAATAAAAGCTTGGGTTTCCCACCTAGTATTAGAATGTGAAAATATGGTAGCAAACTCAAGGTCCGGGGGCCAGTTATGGCCCGCCACATCATTTTATGTGGCCCGCAAAATCCTGAAAAAAAATGGGTTTCAGTACAATATTTTTTTTTTACTAAATGCATTCATTCTTTCATTTTTTTTTACAGAAAAAAATGCATATTTTAAACTTTAATATTATCTGATCATGCCAAATATATTATTATATACTGTATTGCAAAACTGTATTTTGTGAGGTTAAAAACAAAAAGTTAAATATCTACTTGTCGCCTTTATTTATGATTTTACAGCAAGTTATACTTAATAAATATAATAAACACATGCATATACATTTCCATTAATCATGATTAATCACAGGTTATTACACCAGCAGTGCCTGGGGAGTCTGTGGTGGGTTCTCCTATTTCCGGGGCTGAGGTTGCTGAGGTAGTTAAAAAGCTCCTCGGTGGCAAGGCCCCGGGGGTGGATGAGATCCGCCCGGAGTTCCTTAAGGCTCTGGATGCTGTGGGGCTGTCTTGGTTGACAAGACTCTGCAGCATCGCGTGGACATCGGGGGCGGTGCCACTGGATTGGCAGACCGGGGTGGTGGTTCCTCTCTTTAAGAAGGGGAACCGGAGGGTGTGTTCTAACTATCGTGGGATCACACTCCTCAGCCTTCCCGGTAAGGTCTATTCAGGTGTACTGGAGAGGAGGCTACGCCGGATAGTCGAACCTCGGATTCAGGAGGAACAGTGTGGTTTTCGTCCTGGTCGTGGAACTGTGGACCAGCTCTATACTCTCCGCAGGGTCCTTGAGGGTGCATGGGAGTTTGCCCAACCAGTCTACATGTGTTTTGTGGACTTGGAGAAGGCATTCGACCGTGTCCCTCGGGAAGTCCTGTGGGGAATGCTCAGAGAGTACGGGGTATCGGACCGTCTGATTGTGGCAGTCCGCTCCCTGTATGATCAGTGCCAGAGCTTGGTCCGCATTGCCGGCAGTAAGTCGGACACGTTTCCAGTGAGGGTTGGACTCCGCCAAGGCTGCCCTTTGTCACCGATTCTGTTCATAACTTTTATGGACAGAATTTCTAGGCGCAGTCAAGGCGTTGAGGGGATCTGGTTTGGTGGCTGCAGGATTAGGTCTCTGCTTTTTGCAGATGATGTGGTCCTGATGGCTTCATCTGGCCAGGATCTTCAGCTCTCACTGGATCGGTTCGCAGCTGAGTGTGAAGCGACTGGGATGAGAATCAGCACCTCCAAGTCCGAGTCCATGGTTCTCTCCCGGAAAAGGGTGGAGTGCCATCTCCGGGTTGGGGAGGAGATCTTGCCCCAAGTGGAGGAGTTCAAGTACCTCGGAGTCTTGTTCACGAGTGAGGGAAGAGTGGATCGTGAGATCGACAGGCGGATCGGTGCGGCGTCTTCAGTAATGCGGACGCTGTATCGATCCGTTGTGGGGAAGAAGGAGCTGAGCCGGAAGGCAACGCTCTCAATTTACCGGTCGATCTACGTTCCCATCCTCACCTATGGTCATGAGCTTTGGGTTATGACCGAAAGGACAAGATCACGGGTACAAGCGGCCGAAATGAGTTTCCTCCGCCGGGTGGCGGGGCTCTCCCTTAGAGATAGGGTGAGAAGCTCTGCCATCCGGGGGGAGCTCAAAGTAAAGCCGCTGCTCCTCCACATCGAGAGGAGCCAGATGAGGTGGTTCGGGCATCTGGTCAGGATGCCACCCGAACGCCTCCCTAGGGAGGTGTTTAGGGCACGTCCGACCGGTAGGAGGCCGCGGGGAAGACCCAGGACACGTTGGGAAGACTATGTCTCCCGGCTGGCCTGGGAACGCCTCGGGGTCCCCCGGGAGGAGCTGGATGAAGTGTCTGGGGAGAGGGAAGTCTGGGCTTCCCTGCTTAGGCTGCTGCCCCCGCGACCCGACCTCGGATAAGCGGAAGAAGATGGATGGATGGATGGATATTACACCGCATGCGTAATTTAAATTAATTCAAAAAATGCGGCCCTCTGAAAGCAGCCATTACTGCGACGTGGCCCTCAATGAAAATGAGTTTGACACAACTGGTTTAAATTGTAGCAATACCTATTGTATCCATGGAGATGAGGCATAAAGTAGTTGCTTTGCGTACCTTGACCTCAAACCCGTCAAGGTATATATATATATATATATATATATATATATATATATATATATATATATATATATATATATATATATATATATATATATATACACACATCAGTGACGTGCAGTGAGGTTGATGGCTGGTGAGGCACTGACTTCATCACAGTCAGATTTACAAACATATGAACCCTAAAGAGTATCTTATTCACCATTTGATTGGCAGCAGTTAACGGGTTATGTTTAAAAGCTCATACCAGCATTCTTCCCTGCTTGGCACTCAGCATCAAGGGTTGGAATTGGGGGTTAAATCACCAAAAATGATTCCCAGGCGCGGCGCCGCTGCTGCCCACTGCTCCCCTCACCTCCCAGGGGGTGATCAAGGGGATGGGTCAAATGCAGAGGACAAATTTCACTACACCTAGTGTGTGTGTGACAATCATTGGTACTTTAACTTAACTTTAACTTTACACATACAAACTGTAGCACACAAAAAAGCACATTTAATAAAAAAAAACGTTATTATGGTCTTACCTTTACTTATAAATGAAGTCCATGCGCCGCAACTAAAGCCCTCACTTCAACTTTCCACGTGCAAGATTGAATCTCTTTAAAAAAGTGTAACCGAGGGTTTATAAATGTCGCCTATACTGTATGAAACTACAAAATAACAAACACGGAGGCTCCAGTTTACACGAGGACCACTTTATTTACCTTCTTTCAAAAACCTCCGCAACGTGACATCACTTCCGCTCTAAGCGCCTTCAAAATAAGAGCTCAAGGCATATACTGTATAACAGCGCATAACAGGAACTTAACATCACAAAGAGGAAAGCCCATGAAAATAGGTTACAAAAGTTATTTAATAAGAAGCCAAAAAGTGCAAAAACAATAATGTTCGTGTTGGAGGAGTTGTGAATTAGGTACACCTGCAATCTGCAGGTGTATCTAATGTTGTGTCCCTGCAGTCATTCACAACTCCTCCAACACCAACATTTTTGTTTTTGCACTTTTTGGCTTCTTATGAAATACTTTTTTAAATAGATTCAATCTTGCACGTGGAAAGTTTAAGTGTGGGCTTTAGTTGATATAACAATTCTACGGCGGGGGTGCAGGAGGCGGGGCTACTGGAGCCTCAGCCAGTGCGTCTTTTGCAGCCGTTTTATGATCGCTCAGCACAAGAAATACTTTACACACATACAGTTGTTGACAAAATACACTGTACATTATATACCTCAGCTAACTAAACTATGGAAATGTATAATATAATTCATATAGCAATACAGTCTCACTGCACAGCAGGCCAGCAGTTAGCCGAGTCATTGCGCAATCCATGTTGAGGCACTGAGTGACGTGCCTCAACTGGCTGCTGTTCACCGCACCGTCTCTTCTCAGTATTTGAACGGCAAATGTGAAAATTCAGCGATTTTGAATAAAAATAATCTAAAACTGGTGAAGTTAAATGGAAAATAACGTTATAGTATAATCACTGGATACATATAACAATTAATTATTTTTTTTTTTTTCTTTTTACTTTTTTTTTCTTTCCATGATGGCAGGTGAGGCCCCGCCTCACCTGCCTCTAGTGACTGCACGTCACTGATACGCATACATATATACACCTACATATATACACATACATAAATATACATATATATACATATATATTATATACACATACATATATAGGTATGTACTTACATACACACATTAATGTATGTACATACATACATACATACATATATATATATATATATATATATATATATATACATATATATATACATGCATATATATATATACACATAAAAATACATATATATATATATACATACATATATATATATATATATATATATATATATATACATACATACATATATAAACACAAATATATATATATATATATATATATATATATATATATATATATATATATATATATATATATATATATATATATATATATATATATACACACATATATATAAACATACAGGCGTGCTCATAAGTTTACTTACCCTGGGAAAATGTATGATTTCTTGGTCATTCTTCAGAGAATATGAATGATAACACAAAAACCTTTCTTCCACTCATGCTTAATGGTTGTGTGAAGCTATTTATTAGCAAACGACTGTGTTTACTCTCTTTAAATCAAAATGACAAAAGAAAGTACCCAAATGACCCTGATCAAAAGTTTGCATACCCCAGTGACTTTGATCTGATAACATGCACAAACAGGTTTGAATGGCTAATCAAGGTTCCAATCCTCACCTGTGACATGTTTGTTTGTAATTAATGTGTGTGTGTAAAAGGTCAGTGAGTTTCTGGGCTTCTGACAGACCATTGCATCTTTCATCCAGTGCTGCACACATGTTTCTGGATTCTGAGTCATGGGGGAGGCAAAAGAATTGTCAAATGATCCGCGGGAAAAGGTAATTGAACTGCATAAAACAGGAAAGGGGTATAAAAAGATATCAAGGAATTGAGAATGCCAATCAGTGTTCAAACGCTGATTAAAAAGTGGGAAATGAGGGATTCAGGTCAACCAGCAAAGATTTCAGCCACAACTGCCAGGAAAATTGTTCGAGATGCAAAGAAAAATCCACAAATAACTTCAGCTGAAATACAGGACTCTCTGAAAAATTTTGGTGTGGCTGTTTCAAGATGCACAATACGGAGGCACTTGAAGAAAAATGGGCTGCATGGTCGAGTGGCCAAAAAGTTAAATTTTGGTCTCATCACTCCAAATTACTTTGTTCCAGAAGTTTTGAGGCTTGTCTCTGTGCTGTTTGGCGTAATGTAAGCGGGATACTTTGTGACATTTGCCCAGAAATGGCTTTCTTCTGGCTAGTCGACCATGCAACCCATTTTTCTTCAAGTGCCTCCTTATGGTGCATCTTGAAACAGCCACACCACAATTTTTTCAGAGAGTCCTGTATTTCAGCTGAAGTTTTTTGTGGATTTTTCATTGCATCTCGAACAATTTTCCTTTTTCATACAAATATACATATATATATACATACACACATACATATGTATATACATACATATACAAACCCCGTTTCCATATGAGTTGGGTAATTGTGTTAGATGTAAATATAAACGGAATACAATGATTTGCAAATCATTTTCAACCCATATTCAGTTGAATATGCTACAAAGAAAACATATTTGATGTTCAAACTGATAAAAAAAAAATTTTTTTGCAAATAATCATTAATTTTAGAATTTGATGCCAGCAACACGTGACAAAGAAGTTGGGAAAGGTGGCAATAAATACTGATAAAGTTGAGGAATGCTCATCAAACACTTATTTGGAACATCCCACAGGTGTGCAGGCTAATTGGGAACAGGTGGGTGCCATGATTGGGTATAAAAACATCTTCCCAGAAAATCCTCAGTCTTTCACAAGAAAGGATGGGGCGAGGTACACCCCTTTGTCCACAACTGCGTGAGCAAATAGTTGAACAGTTTAAGAACAACGTTTCTCAAAGTGCAATTGCAAGAAATTTAGGGATTTCAACATCTACGGTCCATAATATCATCAAAAGGTTCAGAGGATCTGGAAAAATCACTCCACGTAAGCGGCATGGCCGGAAACCAACATTGAATGACTGTGACCTTCGATCCCTCAGACGGCACTGTATCAAAAACCGACATCAATCTCTAAAGGATATCACCACATGGGCTCAGGAACACTTCAGAAAACCACTGTCACTAAATACAGTTTGTCGCTACATCTGTAAGTGCAAGTTAAAGCTCTACTATGCAAAGCGAAAGCGATTTATCAACCGTTTATCAACAACACCCAGAAACGCCGCCGGCTTCTCTGGGCCCCGAGATCATCTAAGATGGACTCATGCAAAGTGGAAAAGTGTTCTGTGGTCTGACGAGTCCACATTTCAAATTGTTTTTGGAAATATTCGACATCGTGTCATCCGGACCAAAGCGGAAGCGAACCATCCAGACTGTTATCGACGCAAAGTGTAAAAGCCAGCATGTGTGATGGTATGGGGGTGTATTAGTGCCCAAGACATGGGTAACTTTCACATCTGTGAAGGCGCCATTAATGCTGAAAGGTACATACAGGTTTTGGAACAACATATGCTGCCATCTAAGCGCCGTCTTGCTTCTTTCAGCAAGACAATGCCAAGCCACATTCAGCACGTGTTACAACAGCGTGGCTTCGTAAAAAAAAAGAGTGCGGGTACTTTCCTGGTCCCGCCTGCAGTCCAGACCTGTCTCCCATCGAAAATGTGTGGACTGTTGAATGCCGGCAGTAAGTCGGACACGTTTCCAGTGAGGGTTGGACTCCGCCAAGGCTGCCCTTTGTCACCGATTCTGTTCATAACTTTTATGGACAGAATTTCTAGGCGCAGTCAAGGCCTTGAGGGGATCTGGTTTGGTGGCTGCAGGATTAGGTCTCTGCTTTTTGCAGATGATGTGGTCCTGATGGCTTCATCTGGCCAGGATCTTCAGCTCTCACTGGATCGGTTCGCAGCCGAGTGTGAAGCGACTGGGATGAGAATCAGCACCTCCAAGTCCGAGTCCATGGTTCTCGCCCGGAAAAGGGTGGAGTGCCATCTCCGGGTTGGGGAGGAGATCTTGCCCCAAGTGGAGGAGTTCGAGTACCTCGGAGTCTTGTTCACGAGTGAGGGAAGAGTGGATCGTGAGAACGACAGGCGGATCGGTGCGGCGTCTTCAGTAATGTGGACGCTGTATCGATCCGTTGTGGTGAAGAAGGAGCTGAGCCGGAAGGCAACGCTCTCAATTTATTGGTCGATCTACGTTCCCATCCTCACCTATGGTCATGAGCTTTGGGTTATGACCGAAAGGACAAGATCACGGGTACAAGCGGCCGAAATGAGTTTCCTCCGCCGGGTGGCGGGGCTCTCCCTTAGAGATAGGGTGAGAAGCTCTGCCATCCGGGAGGAGCTCAAAGTAAAGCCGCTGCTCCTCCACATGGAGAGGAGCCAGATGAGGTGGTTCGGGCATCTGGTCAGGATGCCACCCGAACGCCTCCCTAGGGAGGTGGTTAGGGCACTTCCGACCGGTAGGAGGCCGCGGGGAAGACCCAGGACACGTTGGGAAGACTATGTCTCCCGGCTGGCCTGGGAACGCCTCGGGGTCCCAAAGGAAGAGCTGGACGAAGTGGCTGGGGAGAGGGAAGTCTGGGCTCCCCTGCTTAGGCTGCTGCCCCCGCGACCCGACCTCGGATAAGCGGAAGAAGATGGATATATATATATATATATATATATATATATATATATATATATATATATATATATATATATATATATATATATATATATACACATCCTGAAAATATGCAAACAAAACTGTGTTTAGATAATTGATACTTCAAACTTGCATAAATAAATATTAAGGAATATAACATAACTTGGCTTCTGAGAGTTTCAAAATGTAATGAATAAAATGCTAAAGTTGTTGATAAAGAAGCAACTATTTTAATAATTAAATATGGTCATTTTAAATGAATTACTATGATCATTTAAAATTAATTATTTCAAATATGTTTATTTCAATGTATAATTCTATGGCTGGATGTAATAAGGAGTCAGAAAAAATAAAAATAAAAATACAAGTAATTTGGATGTTTTTAGCAAAATATAGTAAAAATGTATTTAGTTTTTGTTTTTTTTTAATTAACAAATATATTTATTTGTAGGTAAGATAAACAAAATAATACAATTTATCTCTAGTCTGGATGATTTAGTTCTTGTCACCCTGTTGTCCTCCCGTCATGAAAAAAGGCTGTCCTCACTCAGGTCCACATGGAGCTGGAGGGGGCGTGGCCTCCAGCTCCGACTGAAAACCGGGAGATTTTCGAGATAATATTTGTCCCGGGAGGTTTTTGGGAGAGGCGCTGAATTTCGGGAGTCTCCCGGAAAATTCGGGAGGGTTGGCAAGTATGCATACAGGTTTTGGAACAACATATGCTGCCATCTAAGCGCCGTCTTTTTCATGGACGCCCCTGCTTATTTCAGCAAGACAATGCCAAGCCACATTCAGCACGTGTTACAACAGTGTGGCTTCGTAAAAAAAAAAAGAGAGCGGGTACTTCCCTGGTGCCGCCTGCAGTCCAGACCTGTCTCCCGTCGAAAATGTGTGGACTGTTGAATGACTGAAACTCTACATAAAACAAGAATGGGAAAGAATTCTACTTTCAAAGCTTTGACAATTAGTTTCTTCAGTTCCCAATCTAACACAATTTCCCAATTCATATGGAAACGGGGTTTGTACATATATATATATATATATATATATACATAAGCCTACAATATTAGATTAAATCTGTTGAACGACGACACCAAATAAGTAGAAGGTGTTAAAAAATAATTAAAGAACTCGCAGGCGACGTCACCGACGTGCGAGGAGACGCGTTGTTGTGTAAATGTTCCTGCATCCTCGCCAGGGAACAGGCATTGCCATATAATTGGTGACAGCCTTCAAAAATGTCGACTTCCCATTGAATTTCTATTCCTTCCTTATTAAAGGAAAAGGAGCTGGAATCCTCGCCGGCTTTGATGGACTTTGCTCTTAATAGGAGCTTCACTCGCCTCTTTCTGTTCAATTGCTTTTTCTTTCTCCCCTCCAGAGCTGCAAATGAGACATGTCTCCATATTTGAAAAGGTAAAATTATGCACAGTGAGGCTTTTTGATGCAACTACCATCCACGGTAGATCCTTGCTATTGGCTAAAAAATAAATAAAACATGACACCTCTAAATAAGATATTCTTGAAATGTGGTACGTGTACCACTAGTGGTACGCCAAAGAATCACTTAAAAAAAGTACAGTGTTTTATTTTTCTTTATGGAAAAACAGTGTTACTGTTCAAACTGTGTGTAATGCATACTTGCCAACCCTCCCGAATTTTCCGGGAGACTCCCGAAATTCAGCGCCTCTCCCGAAAACCTCCGGGGACAAATATTCTCCCGAAAATCTCCCGATTTTTAGCCGGAGCTGGAAGCCACGCCCCCTCCAGCTCCATGCGGACCTGAGTGAGGACAGCCTTTTTTCATGACGGGAGGACAACAGGGTGACAAGAACTAAATCATCCAGACTAGAGATCAATTGTATTATTATGTTTATCTTACCTAAAAATAAATATATTTATTAATTTAAAAAAAAAATAATAATAAATACATTTTTACTATATTTTGCTAAAAACATCCAAATTAATTGTATTTTTATTTGTATTTTTTCTGACTCCTTATTACATCCAGCCATATAATTATACATTTAAATAAACATGTTTGAAATAATTAATTTTAAATGATCATAGTAATTCATTTAAAATGACCATATTTAATTATTAAAATAGTTGCTTCTTTATCAACAACCTTAGCATTTTATTCATTACATTTTGAAACTCTCAGAAGCCACGTTTTGTTATATTCCTTAAGATTTATTTATGCAAGTTTGAAGTATCATTTATCTAAACACAGTTTTGTTTGCATATTTTCAGGATGTGTATATATATATATATATATATATATATATATATATATACATATATATATATATATATATATATATATATATATATATATATATATATATATATATATATATACATATATATGTGTGTATGGAATGCTTGACTTGGTGAATTATAAAAATAGAGATAAATTGTATTATTATGTTTATCTTACCTAAAAATAAATATATTTATTAATTAAAAAAATTTTAAAAAATAAATACATTTTTACTATATTTTGCTAAAAACATCAAAATTAATTGTATTTTTATTTGTATTTTTTCTGACTCCTTATTACATCCAGCCATAGAATTATACATTTAAATAAACATGTTTGAAATAATTAATTTTAAATGATCATAATAATTCATTTAAAATGACCATATTTAATTATTGAAATAATTGTTTGTTTATCAACAACTTTAGCATTTTATTCATTACATTTTGAAGCTCTCAGAAGCCAAGTTATGTTATATTCATGTTATATTTATGCAAGTTTGAAGTATCAATTATCTAAACACAGTTTTGTTTGCATATTTTCAGGATGTAGATAATATATATATATATATATATATATATATATATATATATACTGTATATATATATATATATATATATATATATATATATATATATATATATATATATATATATATATATATATATATATATTTATATATACTGTGTATATATATATATACTGTGTATATATATATATATATATATATATATATATATATATATATATATATATATATATATATATATATATATATATATATATATATATATGTATCAAATACTTGACTTGGTGAATTCTAGCTGTCAATATACTCCTACCCTTTTAACCACGCCCCCAACCACACCTCGCCCCACCTCCCGACCACGCCCCCCACCCCCCACCTCCCGAAATCGGAGGTCTCAAGGTTGGCAAGTATGGTGTAATGTTACAGTGACCAAAACTATTAAATATACTTGTTCAATAAAACTTCTGCCTTATTTTTTATTTATTACTTATTCGGGGGTCGGCAACCCTTTAGCGCCGCCCTAGTGGCTCCCTGGAGCTTTTTCAAAAATGTATGAAAAAGGAATAAGGTGTGGGGAAAATATATATATTTTGTTTTAATGTAGTTTCTGTAGGAGGACAAAAATGACAAAAACCTTCCTAAGTTAAATGTATATTAAACATGCTTCACTGATGAGAGTATTCAGCATACTTGCCAACCTGAGACCTCCAATTTTGGGAGGTGGGTGCGGGGGGCGTGGTTGGGGGCGTGGTTAAGAGGGGAGGAGTATATTTACAGCTAGAATTCACCAAGTCAAGTATTTCATATATATATATATATATATATATATATATATATATATATATATACATATATATATATATATATATGTTAGTGATGGGTTGATGAGGCGTCATGAAGCGTTTCGACACATTGCAAAACTGTATTGATACTGTGTCGATACTGTGTCACTAAATACTGACATCTGCTGGACATTAAAAATCCCTACAGGCAACCTATGGACCGACTCAACTGACACTGATTTGATGCCCTAGTACAGGGGTCACCAACCTTTTTGAAACCAAAAACTACTTCTTGGGTACTGATTAATGCGAAGGGCTACCAGTTTGATACACACTTAAATAAATAAATATATTGTCATTTGTAAGTTACACGTAAGTGTGATTTAAACAAGAATAGCTAAATAAATAAATGTATATATATATTAAAAAAATGGGTATTTCTGTCTGTCATTCCGTCGTACATTTTTTTTTCCTTTTACGGAAGGTTTTTTGTAGAGAATAAATGATGAAAAAAACACTTAATTGAACGGTTTAGGAGAAAACACGAAAACAATTAAAATAAAATTTTGAAACATAGTTTATCTTCAATTTCGACTCTTTAAAATTCAAAATTCAACCGACAAAAAGAAGAGAAAAACTAGCTAATTTGAATCTTTTTGAAAAAATTAAAAAAATAATTTATGGAACATCATTAGTCATTTTTCCTGATTAAGATACATTTTAGAATTTTGATGACATGTTTTAAATTGGTTAAAATCCAATCTGCACTTTGTTAGAATATTTAACAAATTGGACCAAGCTATATTTCTAACAAAGACAAATCAGTATTTCTTCTAGATTTTCCAGAACAAAAATGTTAAAAGAAATTCAAAATAATTTGAAATAAGATTTAAATTTGATTCTACAGATTTTCTAGATTTGCCAGAATAATTGTTTTGAATTTTAATCATAGTAAGTTTGAAGAAATATTTCACAAATATTCTTCGTCGAAAAACCAGAAGCTAAAATATTTATTATTCTTTACAATAATAAAAAAAAAAAAATACTTGAACATTGATTTAAATTGTCAGGAAAGAAGAGGAAGAAATTCAAAAGGTAAAAAGGTATATTTGTTCAAAAATCCTAAAATCATTTTTAAGGTTGTATTTTTTCTCTAAAATTGTATTTCTAAAAGTAATAAGAAGCAAAGTAAAAAATAAATGAATTTATTTAAACAAGTGAAGACCCATCCATCCATCCATTTTCTACCGCTTATTCCAAGTGAAGACCAAGTCTTTCAAATATTTTCTTGGATTTTCAAATTCTATTTGAGTTTTGTCTCTTTTAGAATTAAAAATGTCGAGCAAAGCGAGACCAGCTTGCTAGTAAATAAATACAATTTAAAAAATAGAGGCAGCTCACTGGTAAGTGCTGCTCTTTGAGCTATTTTTAGAACAGGCAAGCGGGCGACTCATCTGGTCCTTACGGGCTACCTGGTGACCGCGGGCACCGCGTTGGTGACCCCTGCCCTAGTATATACAATAATATAAACCAAGTCATTGTATTTCATTTAGGATTATTTAATATCTTCATTTAAATAAAAATATATTTTTATCTTTTTTAGATACAGTCAATAAATAATGTGAACATGTATCATAACATGGAAATCGAAGAGAACGTGTTGTGGATGATTGTGGACTGGGAATTGTTTTAATTTTATTTTTTTATACATTTTTATTAAAAAAAAAAAAAAAAAAAAAAGTTTTTCCGACGTATTACATTTTAGACGATTTCTCTTAGTTATTATTTCTCCGGCTGTAGAAAAGAGCCGCTCACAGGGCACAGAGGAGGCGACACAGTTGGCGTATCGGTCACGTGACCAAAACAGCTCATGATCGGTCACGTGACTTTCTAAAAGCGGTACGCGCACCGACACAGGGTTTTGCTCTATGAGCTCGACGCATGCGCCGATGCATCGGTGTTGCCGGACCCATCACTAATATATATATATATATATATATATATATATATATATATATATATATATATATATATATATATATATATATATATAAGAAATAATTGACTTTCAGTGAATTCTAGATATATATATATATATATATATATATATAAATAAAAGAAATACTTGAATTTCAGTGTTCATTTATTTACACATATACACACACATAACACTCATCTACTCATTGTTGAGTTAAGGGTTGAATTGTCCATCCTTGTTCTATTCTCTGTCACTATCTTTCTAACCATGCTGAACACCCTCTCTGATGAAGCATTGCTGTGTGGCACGCACAAAAGTGCGCTCATCAAATGCACTAGATGGCAGTATTGTCCTGTTTAAGAGTGTCACAACATTGCTGTTTACGGCAGACGGACTGCTTTACTGTAGACGTTCTTTATATTGTGGGAAAGCGGACTCAGGTCCGCATGGAGCTGGAGGGGGCGTGGCCTCCAGCCCCGCTTGAATTTCGGGAGATTTTGCGGGAGAAAATGTGTCCCGGGAGGTTTTCGGGAGAGGCGCTGAATTTCGGGAGTCTCCCGGAAAATCCGGGAGGGTTGGCAAGTATGGTATTCAGCGAGCGCCGTTTTCACCTAACTATGTTCAGCGGTCCTTGAACTCACCGTAGTTTGTATAACTTTCTCCGCCGCTGCCACTCCTTTTGTCTCATTTTGTCCACCAAACGTTTTATGCTGTGCGTGAATGCACAAAGGTAAGTTTTGTTGATGTTATTGACTTGTTGGAGTGCAAATCCGGCATATTCGATAATCGATGCTAACATGCTATTTAGGCTAGCTGTATGTACATATTGCATCATCACGCATCGTTTGTAGCTACATTTGAGCTCATTCAATTTCCTTTGCTTATGTCTTCTGTGTATTTCATTTATATTTGCATGTCTCGTGATATAATATTGGCTGCGTTTCTGTTGTTTGTGTGCCATGTTGTTCCAGACCACAGCAAATTGTTGCCATAAATCCATTAGAAGAAGAACTTGGACACACACATCTATACATACTTGCCAACCCTCCCGAATTTTCCGGGAGACTCCCGAAATTCAGCGCCTCTCCCGAAAACCTCCCGGGACAAATATTCTCCCGAAAATCTCACCTAAAAATAAATATATTTATTAATTAAAAAAAAAAAAAACGAAATACATTTGTACTATATTTTGCTAAAAACATCAAAAGTAATTGTATTTTTATTTGTATTTTATCGTGACTCCTTATTACATCCAGCCATAGAATTATACATTCAAATAAACATATTTGAAATAATTGATTTTAAATTATCATAGTAATTCATTTAAAATGACCATATTTAATTATTAAAATAATTGCTTGTTTATCAACAACTTTAGCATTTTATTCATTACATTTTGAAGCTCTCAGAAGCCAAGTTATGTTATATTCCTTAATATTTATTTATGCAAGTTTGAAGTATCAATTATCCAAACACAGTTTTGTTTGCATATTTTCAGGATGTAGATATATATATATATATATATATATATATATATATATATATATATATATATACAGGTAAAAGCCAGTAAATTAGAATATTTTGAAAAACTTGATTTATTTCAGTAATTGCATTCAAAAGGTGTAACTTGTACATTATATTTATTCATTGCACACAGACTGATGCATTCAAATGTTTATTTCATTTAATTTTGATGATTTGAAGTGGCAACAAATGAAAATCCAAAATTCCGTGTGTCACAAAATTAGAATATTACTTAAGGCTAATACAAAAAAGGGATTTTTAGAAATGTTGGCCAACTGAAAAGTATGAAAATGAAAAATATGAGCATGTACAATACTCAATACTTGGTTGGAGCTCCTTTTGCCTCAATTAATATTCTTAAGTAATATTCTAATTTTGTGACACACGGAATTTTGGATTTTCATTTGTTGCCACTTCAAATCATCAAAATTAAATGAAATAAACATTTGAATGCATCAGTCTGTGTGCAATGAATAAATATAATGTACAAGTTACACCTTTTGAATGCAATTACTGAAATAAATCAAGTTTTTCAAAATATTCTAATTTACTGGCTTTTACCTGTATATATATATATATATATATATATATATATATATATATATATATATATATATATATATATATATATATATATATATATATATACATACAGTATGTATGAAATACTTGACTTGGTGAATTCTAGCTGTCAATATACTCCTCCCGTCTTAACCACGCCCCCAACCACGCCCCTCCCCACCCCCGACCACGCCCCCACCGCCCACCTCCCGAAATCGGAGGTCTCAAGGTTGGCAAGTATGCATCTATACCTTTGGCCCTTCTAAACTAGTAATTTCCAGGAGTTTTCTCACCCATGACTATGTGTAGAATAAATATTACATTTCCACATGGCAACGAAAATTGGCCTAAGACTGCAACACATGGTCATTTTGATAGTAGGCTAATATAAACACATAATGTGTTGCTTTTATTTTAACACTTATATAAGGCTTTTAATTTTTGTGGCTCCGGACAGATTTTTTCTTTTGGTATTTTTCGCTATCTAAGATCTTCTTCCGCTTATCCGAGGTCCGGTCGCGGGGGCAGCAGCCTAAGCAGGGAAGCCCAGACTTCCCTCTCCCCAGCCACTTGGTCCAGCTCTTCCCGGGAGACATAGTCTTCCCAACGTGTCCTGGGTCTTCCCCGTGGCCTCCTACCGGTCCGACGTGCCCTAAACACCTCCCTAGGGAGGCGTTCGGGTGAGATTTTCAGGAGAATATTTGTCGCTGAAATTCGGGAGTCTCCCGGAAAATCCGGGAGGGTTGGGAAGTATGCATACAGGTTTTGGAACAACATATGCTGCCATCTAAGCGCCGTCTTTTTCATGGACGCCCCTGCTTATTTCAGCAAGACAATGCCAAGCCGAGGCGTTCGGGTGGCATCCTGACCAGATGTACCGCTTGTACCCGTGATCTTGTCCTTTCGGTCACAACCCAAAGCTCATGACCATAGGTGAGGATGGGAACGTAGATCGACCGGTAAATTGAGAGCTTTGCCTTCCGGCTCAGGATCGATACTGATTTCTACCGCTCGTCCCTTTTGGGGTCAGACCGATACTATCCAAGATATTTGAGTTAATTATGTGATTTGCCTCGTTGCTTGTATTGTGCTTATACAAAATCACTTCTTGTCAAAAGTATCTTCCTAAAGTTGACCGGCGAGACTGCGGTCTACATCCTGAAAATATGCAAACAAAACTGTGTTTAGATAATTGATACTTCAAACTTGCATAAATAAATATTAAGGAATATAACATAACTTGGCTTCTGAGAGCTTTAAAATGTAATGAATAAAATGCTAAAGTTGTTGATAAACAAGCAATTATTTTAATAATTAGATATGGTCATTTTAAATGAATTACTATGATCATTTAAAAATAATTATTTCAAACATGTTTATTTAAATGTATAATTCTATGGCTGGATGTAATAAGGAGTCAGAAAAAATACAAATAAAAATACAATTAATTTGGATGTTTTTAGCAAAATATTGTACACATTTATTTAGCTGTTTTTTTTTAATTAACAAATATATTTATTTGCAGGTAAGATAAACATAATAATACAATTTATCTCTAGTCTGGATGATTTAGTTCTTGTCACCCTGTTGTCCTCCCGTCATGAAAAAAGGCTGTCCTCACTCAGGTCCGCATGGAGCTGGAGGCCACGCCCCCTCCAGCTCCGGCTGAAAACCGGGAGATTTTCGGGGGAATATTTGTCGCTGAATTTGGGGAGTCTCCCGTAAAATTCGGGAGGGTTGGGAAGTATGCATACAGGTTTTGGAACAACATATGCTGCCATCTAAGCGCCGTCTTTTTCATGGACGCCCCTGCTTATTTCAGCAAGACAATGCCAAGCCGAGGCGTTCGGGTGGCATCCTGACCAGATGTACCGCTTTTACCCGTGATCTTGTCCTTTCGGTCATAACCCAAAGCTCATGACTAGTGATGGGTCCGGCAACACCGATGCATCGGCGAATGCGTCGAGCTCATAGAGCAAAACCCTGTGTCGGTGCGCGTACCGCTTTTAGAAAGTCACGTGACCGATCATGAGCTGTTTTGGTCACGTGACCGATACGCCAACTGTGTCGCCTCCTCTGTGCCCTGTGAGCGGCTCTTTTCTACAGCCGGAGAAATAATAACTAAGAAGAGAAATCGTCTAAAATGTAATACGTCGGAAAAACTTTTTTTTTTTTTTAAATAAAAATGTGTAAAAAAATAAAATTAAAAAAATTCCCAGTCCACAATCATCCACAACACGTTCTCTTAGATTTCCATGTTATGATACATGTTCACATTATTTATTGACTGTATCTAAAAAAGATAAAAATATATTTTTATTTAAATGAAGATATGAAATAATCCTAAATGAAATACAATGACTTGGTTTATATTATTGTATATACTAGGGCAGGGGTCACCAACGCGGTGCCCGCGGTCACCAGGTAGCCCGTAAGGACCAGATCAGCCTGTTCTAAAAATAGCTCAAAGAGCAGCACTTACCAGTGAGCTGCCTCTATTTTTTAAATTGTATTTATTTACTAGCAAGCTGGTCTCGCTTTGCTCCACATTTTTAATTCTAAAAGAGACAAAACTCAAATAGAATTTGAAAATCCAAGAAAATATTTTAAAGACTTGGTCTTCACTTGGAATAAGCGGTAGAAAATGGATGGATGGATGGGTCTTCACTTGTTTAAATAAATTCATTTATTTTTTACTTTGCTTCTTATTACTTTTAGAAATACAATTTTAGAGAAAAAATACAACCTTAAAAATGATTTTAGGATTTTTAAACAAATATACCTTTTTACCTTTTACATTTCTTCCTCTTCTTTCCTGACAATTTAAATCAATGTTCAAGTATTTTTATTTTTTTTTTATTGTAAAGAATAATAAATATTTTAGCTTCTGGTTTTTCGACGAAGAATATTTGTGAAATATTTCTTCAAACTTACTATGATTAAAATTCAAAAACATTATTCTGGCAAATCTAGAAAATCTGTAGAATCAAATTTAAATCTTATTTCAAATTATTTTGAATTTCCTTTAACATTTTTGTCCTGGAAAATCTAGAAGAAATACTGATTTGTCTTTGTTAGAAATATAGCTTGGTCCAATTTGTTAAATATTCTAACAAAGTGCAGATTGGATTTTAACCAATTTAAAACATGTCATCAAAATTCTAAAATTGATCTTAATCAGGAAAAATGACTAATGATGTTCCATAAATTCTTTTTTTAATTTTTTCAAAAAGATTCAAATTAGCTAGTTTTTCTCTTCTTTTTGTCGGTTGAATTTTGAATTTTAAAGAGTCGAAATTGAAGATAAACTATGTTTCAAAATTTTATTTTAATTTTTTTCGTGTTTTCTCCTCTTTTAAACCGTTCAATTAAGTGTTTTTTTCATCATTTATTCTCTACAAAAAACCTTTCGTAAAAGGAAAAAAAGATGTACGACGGAATGACAGACAGAAATACCCATTTTTTTTATATATATATACATTTATTTATTTAGCTATTCTTGTTTAAATCACACTTACGTGTAACTTACATATGACAATATATTTATTTATTTAAGTGTGTATCAAACTGGTAGCCCTTCGCATTAATCAGTACCCAAGAAGTAGTTTTTGGTTTCAAAAAGGTTGGTGACCCCTGTACTAGGGCATCAAATCAGTGTCAGTTGAGTCGGTCCATAGGTTGCCTGTAGGGATTTTTAATGTCCAGCAGATGTCAGTATTTAGTGACACAGTATCGACACAGTATCAATACAGTTTTGCAATGTGTCAAAACGCTTCATGACGCCCCATCAACCCATCACTACTCATGACCATAGGTGAGGATGGGAACGTAGATCGACCGGTAAATTGAGAGCTTTGCCTTCCGGCTCAGGATCGATACTGATTTCTACCGCTCGTCCCTTTTGGGGTCAGACCGATACTATCCAAGATATTTGAGTTAATTATGTAATTTGCCTCGTTGCTTGTATTGTGCTTATACAAAACTATACAAAAGTATCTTCCTAATGTTGACCGGCGAGACTGCGCCTCGTGTTGCATTCAAAGCTGCAACACTCCTTTCCCCACGCAGATAGCGCCATCAAACCACTTTCTTTGCGAGTTACCATCTCGGAAAATAACCGAAACAGGGACGAGTGCATATAGTGGTATGTACACGCACGACATTAAGTACACTGCGCTGTAGTTTCTAGCACTTGTCCTAAGAGACATAACGCTGACCTTTCCCAGCATCATTTCACTCCCTCAACGCACCGTCTGCCTGAAATTCCTCTCCCATTTAACGCCTCTACTGTCACCTGTGATGGCTTCTACTGGTCCTTTTCTCTTGCTTTGTGTCAGCCAGGTCCAAGCGGGTCAACCTGACCCCTATTGGGCGTAAAATGGGGAATTTATAAGTGCATGCATCACATTGTTAAACTAGCAAGTGCACAAAGTAGAAGGAGACAAAAAGTCAACAACATCGTGTTCTATCTTTGGACACATTTTATATCATGTGATGGTATTTGCTGATGTTGCTCTATTGTTGTTGTTGTTTGTATTGTTGTGTTTGCTGTTGTTGATTTTGTCTCTCTGTCTTACCCCCCCACAATTTCCCCCCTCTGTCTTCCTTTTTTTTCTCTTTCTATCCCCTCCTGCTCCGGCCCGGCTGCACCAAATGATAATATAAATACATTTAATAAAGTCAAATACAAATAAGGCAACAAGAGAAGTATCCCACACTTCTCTTTTGTAAAGTAAATATGTACAGCCCATATGAGAAGCTGGACAGGACAAAAAAATAAATAAATACATTTAAAAATATATATATATATATATATATATATATTATGTAATAGTAGGGCTGGGCGATATATTGAGTTTGCAAGATGTATCAATATATTTTTAAACAAGATATAAATATCGTAATATCGATATAATTTATTTAACGTTAAAATGACCAAACGGTGCTTATTTGTTGTGTTCCTTGTTCCCCGCCCTTTGTTTTTTCACCACTTTTTAAACGTGTAAAGCATTTTGGTCCAATTTTAAAATTGCTGTAAACGTGCTATATAAATAAAGTTGCCTTGTCTTGCATTTGTCCTTTTTTATCTGACTTTGATACATTTTGTGTTATTTGCACATTTTATTTTATGTATAAAGAATATACGTTTGTATATATATATATACATATATATATACATATATTATTTTATATTATATAAAATTAAAATAAAAAATAAAATAAAAAAATAATATAATATAAAATATATATTTATATATATATATATATATATATATATATATATATATATATATATATATATTATTTTTTATTTTATTTTATAAAAAATAAAATAAAAAAATAATATAATATATATATATATATATTATTTTTTTATTTTATTTTTTATAAAAAAAATAAAATAAAAAAATTATATAATATAATATATATATGTATATATATATTATATTATATTATATTATTTTTATTTTTTATTTTTTATAAAATAAAAAAATTATATATATATATATATATATATATATATATATATATATATATATATATATATATATATTATTTTTTTATTTTATTTTTTATTTTAATTTTTTGTTGATTATTAACAGAATATTTCTATCATATTAGCATTTGTAGTAATTTTAATTAAAAAGCATTTTAACAACATTTAAGAGAGAGGGGCTACTACAGTCCAATGGGAGATGGGCATGATTTTATGCCCTACATATATTCATTTTATTTTTATTAATGTATTTATTTTTATTATTTAATTTATTCTATTTTATTTATTTATTTATTTTTATTTTTTTTGTCCTGTCCAGCTTCTCAGGAAAATCATATAGTTGATGTAGATGCCCATATGCAACAATAACAACAACAACGACAACAATAGAAGAACATCAGCAAATAGGATAAGTACAAATATGATGGTAAAAGTGATAGCAAAGAAGCAGTTAGTGAAATAAATAATAATACAGAAATGACAATGAACATTATTACACTACAAATGGAGTAATACATGTACCAATTTAAAGAGCACTATTGATAATGCATAATACCAATAAATTACCTTTATTATCAACAATACAGTTGTTCAAATGCAACAATACATATATGTAATGATAACTAGAGATACAAAAGAAAGCAGATAAATGGAGGAGAAGAAAGAGAAGAAGACTATATTAACCTTGTAGATTGTTATAGTCACAATAGGTTAAGCTTTGTCAGTGTGCCATGTGTTACACAGTTTACCCTAGGGCAACAACGCTAATATATGTTTGGTGAAACGTACGTATTTATTTTGAATCTAATATGTAAGTCTACTTCATGGACAAACCAGTCTTTTTTTTTCTTTTTTTTTAGATATATTCCAAATTATTTGACATTCAAACATTTACATTAGAAATGCACTGCAGAACAAAGGTTAAAAAAAGGTAGGTAAAAAGACCATAAGGAAAATAAGCCAGGTTTAAATATTACTTTTTAAAGTTGTAAAAGGTTGGAAGTGGTATAAAAAAAAACAGTATTATTTACGAATAAACATATCATTAAAGAGTAATAAAAACATATATAGACAATAAATAAATACTAAAATAAATAATAATTAATTAATTAATAATATATATATATATATATATATATATATATATATGTATATATATATATATATATATATCTTTATGTAAAAAGACCATAAGGAAAATAAGCCAGGTTTAAATATTACTTTTTAAAGTTGTAAAAGGTTGGAAGTGGTATAAAAAAAACAGTATTATTTACGAATAAACATATCATAAAAGAGTAATAAAAACATATATAGACAATAAATAAGTACTAAAATAAATAATAATTAATTAATTAATAATATATATATATATATATATATATATATATATATATATATATATATATATATATATATATATATATATATATATATATATATATATATATATATATATATACATTTTATCAGATGGGATAAAGGACAAGGGAAGCCAGCAGGAACAGAAAGTATTAATATTTGTCCAAAAAATAAAATAGCACCATATATTTTGTCCACTTTAATTTTTAACCTGCTCTTTAAGTTTATAACAGCACCATCTGCTGGACACTTAATGCTACTTTTTTTTTTTTTTCGTCGTCATTTACCACCAAAAAAATAAGATGGCACTTTTTATGTATTGCACAAATACACATTGCACAAATACACGTTACGAAAGTACACATTGCACAAATACATATTGCACAAATACAAATTGCACAAGTACACATTGCAAAAGTACACATTGCAGAAGTACACACTGCACAAATACACATTGCACAAGTACATATTGCACAAATACACGTTGTACAAGTACACGTTCCACAAATACACATTGCAAAAGTACACACTGCACAAATACACATTGCACAAGTACACATTCCACAAATACACATTGCACAAATACACGTTGCACAAATACACTTTGCACAAATACACACTGCACGACTACACATTGCACAAATACACAATGCACAAGTACACAGTACACAAATACACATTGCACAAATACACATTGCACAAATACACATTGCACAAGTACACATTGCACAAATACACATTGCACAAATACACATTGCACAAGTAAACGTTGCACAAATACACATTGCACGAATACACGTTGCACAAAAACATATTGCACAAATACACATTGCACAAAATTCATATTGCACAAATACACATTGCACAAGTACACTTTGCACAAATACACATTGCACGACTACACTTTGCACAAATACACATTGAACAAGTACACAGTACACAAATACGCATTACAAAAATACACATTGCACGAAAACACATTGCACAAGTACACATTGCACAAATACACATTGCACAAATACACATTGCATGAATACACATTGCACAAATACACTTTGCACAAGTACACATTGCACCAATACACATTGCATGAATACACATTGCACAAATACACATTGCACAAATACACATTGCACGATTACACTTTGCACAAATACACATTGAACAAGTACACGGTACACAAATAAGCATTACAAAAATACACATTGCACGAAAACACATTGCACAAATACACTTTGCACAAGTACACATTGCACCAATACACATTGCACAAATACACATTGCACCAATACACATTGCACAAATACACATTGCATGAATACACATTGCACAAATACACTTTGCACAAGTACACATTGCACCAATACACATTGCATGAATACACATTGCACAAATACACATTGCACAAATACACATTGCACGATTACACTTTGCACAAATACACATTGAACAAGTACACAGTACACAAATACGCATTACAAAAATACACATTGCACGAAAACACATTGCACAAGTACACATTGCACAAGTACACTTTGCACAAGTACACATTGCACAAATAAACATTGCACCAATACACATTGCATGAATACACATTGCACGAATATACTTTGCACAAATACACATTACACAAGTACACATTGCACAAGTACACATTGCACAAATACACATTCCCCGCCTGAATTTCACCTGACAAATGAGTTTAAATACGGCCGTTTATTTAATCACTTTCTGCCACCATCATCACCACACAAGTGGCTGCCGGCGCGCTGAATTATGCATGTTTGCTTTGTGCTCTGCTTTCATTACACCTCGCAGGTGGCAGAATACTGGGAGGATTTCCCAGTCTATAACGTTCCCTCATTTTGTCCTTTTCTTATTCCTTTCTGCCACTTATACAGGTAAAAGCCAGTAAATTAGAATATTTTGAAAAACGTGATTTATTTCAGTAATTGCATTCAAAAGGTGTAACTTGTACATTATATTTATTCATTGCACACAGACTGATGCATTCAAATGTTTATTTCATTTAATTTTGATGATTTGAAGTGGCAACAAATGAAAATCCAAAATTCCGTGTGTCACAAAATTAGAATATTACTTAAGGCTAATACAAAAAAGGGATTTTTAGAAATGTTGGCCAACTGAAAAGTATGAAAATGAAAAATATGAGCATGTACAATACTCAATACTTGGTTGGAGCTCCTTTTGCCTCAATTACTGCGTTAATGCGGCGTGGCATGGAGTCCATGAGTTTCTGGCACTGCTCAGGTGTTATGAGAGCCCAGGTTGCTCTGATAGTGGCCTTCAACTCTTCTGCGTTTTTGGGTCTGGCATTCTGCATCTTCCTTTTCACAATACCCCACAGATTTTCTATGGGGCTAAGGTCAGGGGAGTTGGCGGGCCAATTTAGAACAGAAATACCATGGTCCGTAAACCAGGCACGGGTAGATTTTGCGCTGTGTGCAGGCGCCAAGTCCTGTTGGAACTTGAAATCTCCATCTCCATAGAGCAGGTCAGCAGCAGGAAGCAGGAAGTGCTCTAAAACTTGCTGGTAGACGGCTGCGTTGACCCTGGATCTCAGGAAACAGAGTGGACCGACACCAGCAGATGACATGGCACCCCAAACCATCACCCAACCATGCAAATTTTGCATTTCCTTTGGAAATCGAGGTCCCAGAGTCTGGAGGAAGACAGGAGAGGCACAGGATCCACGTTGCCTGAAGTCTAGTGTAAAGTTTCCACCATCAGTGATGGTTTGGGGTGCCATGTCATCTGCTGGTGTCGGTCCACTCTGTTTCCTGAGATCCAGGGTCAACGCAGCCGTCTTACCAGCAAGTTTTAGAGCACTTCATGCTTCCTGCTGCTGACCTGCTCTATGGAGATGGAGATTTCAAGTTCCAACAGGACTTGGCGCCTGCACACAGCGCAAAATCTACCCGTGCCTGGTTTACGGACCATGGTATTTCTGTTCTAAATTGGCCCGCCAACTCCCCTGACCTTAGCCCCATAGAAAATCTGTGGGGTATTGTGAAAAGGAAGATGCAGAATGCCAGACCCAAAAACGCAGAAGAGTTGAAGGCCACTATCAGAGCAACCTGGGCTCTCATAACACCTGAGCACTGCCAGAAACTCATCGACTCCATGCCACGCCGCATTAACGCAGTAATTGAGGCAAAAGGAGCTCCAACCAAGTATTGAGTATTGTACATGCTCATATTTTTCATTTTCATACTTTTCAGTTGGCCAACATTTCTAAAAATCCCTTTTTTGTATTAGCCTTAAGTAATATTCTAATTTTGTGACACACGGAATTTTGGATTTTCATTTGTTGCCACTTCAAATCATCAAAATTAAATGAAATAAACATTTGAATGCATCAGTCTGTGTGCAATGAATAAATATAATGTACAAGTTACACCTTTTGAATGCAATTACTGAAAAAAATCACGTTTTTCAAAATATTCTAATTTACTGGCTTTTACCTGTATATGTAGCCTTTGATCCAGTTTCCCATCAGTTTGGGGGTCCTCTGGCCCACAGAACGTTAAATACTTTTACCTTTGACAATAAAGGCTTTGCGTTGGCTTATTTAGAGGGCTTTAGAAAAGTGTGTATTCGCAATATGCAAAGTGAGATGCAGAAAATGTGGCGCTTCACAGCAACAACCAGCAGATGGCAGCATTTGCCAGCTAACATTGAGGCCCAGCATGGGGCCTCCTTACCATGTGCAGTGACACCAGCAAACAAACCTATTTGAAAGTTTTTAAAGGGCAACAACGTCAGCACTGTTAAATATTCACCTTTTTTTTTTTTTTTTCTTTTTTTTGTACACCAAATGCTTTTTACTGTGCGTTTATGCACTCATACATAGGATTGCAATGGAACCACCGCATTCAGTGTGTCGGAATCTCAGGATTCCGCACCGCTTTAACCCCGCTGTGCACACTCCTTTGTGTGTGTGTGTGTGTGTGTGTGTGTGTGTGTGTGTGTGTGTGTGTGTGTGTGTGTGTGTGTGTGTGTGTGCAGGCCCGGCCCTAACCAATCTGGCGCCCTAGGCAAGATTTTAGGTGGCGCCCCCCCACATCGGCAGTGAAGTGTATATACTCACAAGAACCCGAATAGCTTTGTCTTTGACCTTTTTTTTTTTACTTATAACTATACCAGTGACGTGCAGTCACTGGTATAGTTGTAAGTAAAAAAAGTTTTTTCTTTCCATCATGGAAAGAAAAAAAATGCAAAAAGAAAAAAAATTAATTAAATTGTTATATGTATCCAGTGATTATGCTATAAAGTTATTTTCCATTTAACTTCACCAGTTTTAGATTATTTTTATTAAAAATCGCTGAATTTTCACATTTGCCGTTCAAATACTGAGAAGAGACGGTGCGGTGAACAGCAGCCAGTTGAGGCACGTCACTCAGTGCCTCAACATGGATTCCGGACTCGGCTAACTGCTGGCCTGCTGTGCAGTGAGACCGTGTTGCTATATGAATTATATTATACATTTCCATAGTTTAGTTAGCTGAGGTATATAATGTACAGTGTATTTTGTCAACAACTGTATGTGTGTAAAGTATTTCTTGTGCTGAGCGATCATAAAACGGCTGCAAAAGACGCACTGGCTGAGGCTCCAGTAGCCCCGCCTCCTGCACCCCCGCCATAGAATTGTTATATCAACTAAAGCCCACACTTAAACTTTCCACCTGCAAGATTGAATCTATTTAAAAAAGTTATTTCATAAGAAGCCAAAAAGTGCAAAAACAGTAATGTTCGTGTTGGAGGAGTTGTGAATGACTGCGGGGCCACAACATTAGGTACACCTTCAGGGCGTAATATGTTGTAACAAATAATATTTCTATTAAATAGGCTTTACTTTGCATTTTAATTAACGTGGGATTATTTTTTGTATTTAGAAATAATAGTACCAACTTTTTTTTTTTTTCCCCAACATTTGTGGCACTGGCGTGGCGCCCCCTGATGGACGGCGCCCTTAGCATTTGCCTATACGGCCTATGCCACGGGCCGGCCCTGTGTGTGTGTGTGTGTGTGTGTGTGTGTGTGTGTGTGTGTGTGTGTGTGTGTGTGTGTGTGTGTGTGTGTGTGTGTAAGTGTTTTGCATGAGCACACACCCTTTATCCAAACACACTAAAAAGATGAGTCTATGGCGCGTGCGCACACACACACACACACACACACACACACACACACACACACACACAAGACATGATAATTACCTGTGAGACGTTGCCCTGTTGCCTCACAGCTGATTAAAAATGCACGCCGGGCGACTTCTTCAAGGTTAAATGAACTCTTTTATTCATGTCAAGGACAAATAAGCAGCAGAGCAAAAGTATTGGGACATGAAGGCCTCCACAAGACATTGATACAACGTTGATTATACGTACGTGTCCTTTAAAACTGGACTTTGCAACGGGTTGGCGTCTAACGTTGGATCCAAAATGACCCAAATTCAAAGGTCAAATCAACGTCAGAACCCAACATTGATTAAACGTCGTCAAAAAGCATGTTGTTTCAACGTTGTATTTTTGTTGTAGAATATTGGTTGAAAGATGACAAAAATTCAATGTTCAAATCAACGTCAGAACCCAACATTGATTAAATGTCGTCAAAAAGCATATTTGTGTTGTAGAATATTGGTTGCAAAATGACCAAAAATTCAATGGTCAAATCAACGTCGGAACCCAACATTGATTAAACTTTGTCAAAATGCATGTTGTTTCAACGTTGTATTTGTGTTGTAAAATATTGGTTGGAAAATGACCAAAATTCAATGGTCAAATCAACGTCAGAACCCAACATTGATTAAACGTCGTCAAAAAGCAAGTTGTTTCAACGTTATGTGTGAGTTGTAGAATATTGGTTGGAAAATGACAAAAATTCAATGTTCAAATCAACGTCAGAATCCGACATTGATTAAACGTCGTCAAAAAGCATGTTGTTTCAACGTTGTATTTGTGTTGTAAAATGACCAAAATTCAACGGTCAAATCAACGTCAGAACCCAACATTGATTAAACGTCGTCAAAAAGCAAGTTGTTTCAACGTTATGTTTGAGTTGTAGAATATTGGTTCGAAAATGACCAAAATTCTGGTCAAATCAACGTCAGAACCCAACATTGATTAAACGTCGTCAAAAAGCATATTTGTGTTGTAGAATATTGGTTGCAAAATGACCAAAATTCAATGGTCAAATCAATGTCGGAACCCAACATTGATTAAACGTTGTCAAAAAGCATGTTGTTTTAACGTTGTATTTGTGTTTTAAAATATTGGTTGGAAAATGACCAAAATTTAATGGTCAAATGAACGTCAGAACCCAACATTGATTAAACGTCGTCAAAAAGCAAGTTGTTTCAACGTTATGTTTGAGTTGTAGAATATTGGTTCGAAAATGACCAAAATTCAATGGTCAAATCAACGTCAGAACCCAACATTGATTAAACGTCGTCAAAAAGCATATTTGTGTTGTAGAATATTGGTTGGAAAATGACCAAAATTCTGGTCAAATCAATGTCAGAACCCAACATTGATTAAACGTCGCCAATAAGCATGTTGTTTCAACGTTATGTTTGAATTGCTCAATATTGGTTGGGAAAATGACCAAAATTCAACGGTCAAATCAACGTCAGAACGCAACATTGATTAAACGTCGCCAAAAAGCATGTTGTTTCAACGTTGTATTTGGGTTGTAGAATATTGGTTAAAAATGTCTAAAATTCAATGTTCAAATCAACGTCAGAATCCGACATTAATGAAAAGTCGTCAAAAAGCCTATTTGTGTTGTAGAATATTGGTTGGAAAATGACCAAAATTCTGGTCAAATCAATGTCAGAACCCAACATTGATTAAACGTCGCCAATAAGCATGTTGTTTCAAGGTTGTATTTGTGTTGTAAGATACTGGTTGGGAAAATGACCAAAATTCTGGTCAAATCAACGTCAGAACCCAACATTGATTAAACGTCGTCAAAAAGCATGTTGTTTCAACGTTCTCTTTGTGTTGTAAAATATTGGTTGGGGAAATGACCAAAATTCAATGGTCAAATCAATGTCAGAACCCAACATTGATTAAACGTCGTCAAAAAGCAAGTTGTTTCAACGTTATGTTTGAGTTGTAGAATATTGGTTCGAAAATGACCAAAATTCAATGGTCAAATCAACGTCAGAACCCAACATTGATTAAACGTCGTCAAAAAGCATATTTGTGTTGTAGAATATTGGTTGGAAAATGACCAAAATTCTGGTCAAATCAATGTCAGAACCCAACATTGATTAAACATCGCCAATAAGCATGTTGTTTCAACGTTATGTTTGAATTGCTCAATATTGGTTGGGAAAATGACCAAAATTCAACGGTCAAATCAACGTCAGAACGCAACATTGATTAAACGTCTTCAAAAAGCATGTTGTTTCATCGTTATATTTGAGTTGTAGAATATCGGTTGGGAAAATGACCAAAATTCAATGGTCAAATCAACGTCAGAACCCAACATTTATTAAACGTCGTCAAAAAGCATGTTGTTTCAACGTTGTATTTGTGTTGTAGAATATTGGTTGAAAAATGACTCAAATTCAATGGTCAAGTTAACATCAGAACCCAATATTGATTAAACGTCGTCAAAAAGCATGTTGTTTTAAAGTTGTATTTGTGTTGTAAGATACTGGTTGGAAAATGACCAAAATTCAGTGGTCAAATAAACATCAGAACCCAACATTGATTAAACGTCGTCAAAAAGCATGTTGTTTCAACGTTGTATTTTTGTTGTAGAATATTGGTTGAAAAATGACAAAAATTCAATGTTCAAATCAACGTCAGAATCCGACATTGATTAAATGTCGTCAAAAAGCATATTTTTGTGTTGTAGAATATTGGTTGGAAAATGACCAAAATTCTGGTCGAATCAACGTCAGAACCCGACATTGATTAAACGTCGCCAATAAGCATGTTGTTTCAACCTTATGTTTGAATTGCTCAATATTGGTTGGGAAAATGACCAAAATTCAACGGTCAAATCAACGTCAGAACGCAACATTCATTAAACGTCGCCAAAAAGCATGTTGTTTCAACGTTGTATTTGTGTTGTAAGATACTGATTGGAAAATGACCAAAATTCAGTGGTCAAATCAACATCAGAACCCAACATTCATTAAACGTCGTCAAAAAGCATGTTGTTTCAATGTTGTATTTGTATTGTAAAATATTGGTTGGGAAAATGACCAAAATTCAACGGTCAAATCAACGTTAGAACCCAACATTGATTAAACGTCGTCAAAAAGCATGTTGTTTCAATGTTATATTTGAGTTGTAGAATATCGGTTGGGAAAATGACCAAAATTCAATGTTCAAATCAACATCAGAACCCAACATTGATTAAACGTCGTCAAAAAGCATGTTGTTTCAACGTTGTATTTGTGTTGTAAAATATTGGTTGGAAAATGACCTAATTTCAATGATCAAATCAACGTCAGAACCCAACATTGATTAAACGTCGTCAAAAAGCATGTTGTTTCAACGTTGTATTTGTGTTGTAGAATATTGGTTGAAAAATGACTCAAATTCAATGTTCAAATCAATGTCAGAACCCAACATTGATTAAACGTCTTCAAAAAGCATGTTGTTTCATCGTTATATTTGAGTTGTAGAATATCGGTTGGGAAAATGACTAAAATTCAATGGTCAAGTTAACGTCAGAACCCAACATTTATTAAACGTCGTCAAAAAGCATGTTGTTTCAATGTTATATTTGAGTTGTAGAATATCGGTTGGGAAAATGACCAAAATTCAATGTTCAAATCAACATCAGAACCCAACATTGATTAAACGTCGTCAAAAAGCATGTTGTTTCAACGTTGTATTTGTGTTGTAAAATATTGGTTGGAAAATGACCTAATTTCAATGATCAAATCAACGTCAGAACCCAACATTGATTAAACGTCGTCAAAAAGCATGTTGTTTCATCGTTATATTTGAGTTGTAGAATATCGGTTGGGAAAATGACCAAAATTCAATGGTCAAATCAACGTCAGAACCCAACATTTATTAAACGTCGTCAAAAAGCATGTTGTTTCAACGTTGTATTTGTGTTGTAGAATATTGGTTGAAAAATGACTCAAATTCAATGGTCAAGTTAACATCAGAACCCAATATTGATTAAACGTCGTCAAAAAGCATGTTGTTTTAAAGTTGTATTTGTGTTGTAAGATACTGGTTGGAAAATGACCAAAATTCAGTGGTCAAATAAACATCAGAACCCAACATTGATTAAACGTCGTCAAAAAGCATGTTGTTTCAACGTTGTATTTGTGTTGTAAAATATTAGTTGAAAAATGACTCAAATTCAATGGTCAAATCAACGTCAGAACCCAACATTGATTAAATGTCGTCAAAAAGCATGTTGTTTCAACGTTGTATTTGTGTTGTAGAATATTGGTTGAAAAATGACTCAAATTCAATGTTCAAATCAACGTCAGAACCCAACATTGATTAAACGTCGTCAAAAAGCATGTTGTTTCAACCTTGTATTTGTGTTGTAAAATATTGGTTGGAAAATGACCAAAATTCAATGGTCAAATCAACGTCAGAACCCAACATTGATTAAACGTCGTCAAAAAGCAAGTTGTTTCAACGTTATGTGTGAGTTGTAGAATATTGGTTGGAAAATGACAAAAATTCAATGTTCAAATCAACGTCAGAATCCGACATTGATTAAACGTCGTCAAAAAGCATATTTGTGTTGTAGAATATTGGTTGGAAAATGACCAAAATTCTGGTCAAATCAACATCAGAACCCAACATTGATTAAACGTCGTCAAAAAGCATGTTGTTTCAACGTTGTATTTGTGTTGTAAGATACTGGTTGGAAAATGACCAAAATTCAGTGATCAAATCAACGTCAGAACCCAACATTGATTAAACGTCGTCAAAAAGCATGTTGTTTCAACGTTGTATTTGTGTTGTAAAATATTGGTTGGAAAATGACCTAATTTCAATGATCAAATCAACGTCAGAACCCAACATTGATTAAACGTCTTCAAAAAGCATGTTGTTTCATCGTTATATTTGAGTTGTAGAATATCGGTTGGGAAAATGACCAAAATTCAATGGTCAAATCAACGTCAGAACCCAACATTGATTAAACGTCGTCAAAAAGCATGTTGTTTCAACGTTGTATTTGTGTTGTAAAATATTGGTTGGAAAATGACCTAATTTCAATGATCAAATCAACGTCAGAACCCAACATTGATTAAACGTCTTCAAAAAGCATGTTGTTTCATCGTTATATTTGAGTTGTAGAATATCGGTTGGGAAAATGACCAAAATTCAATGGTCAAATCAACGTCAGAACCCAACATTTATTAAACGTCGTCAAAAAGCATGTTGTTTCAACGTTGTATTTGTGTTGTAGAATATTGGTTGAAAAATGACTCAAATTCAATGGTCAAGTTAACATCAGAACCCAATATTGATTAAACGTCGTCAAAAAGCATGTTGTTTTAAAGTTGTATTTGTGTTGTAAGATACTGGTTGGAAAATGACCAAAATTCAGTGGTCAAATAAACATCAGAACCCAACATTGATTAAACGTCGTCAAAAAGCATGTTGTTTCAACGTTGTATTTGTGTTGTAGAATATTAGTTGAAAAATGACTCAAATTCAATGGTCAAATCAACGTCAGAACCCAACATTGATTAAATGTCGTCAAAAAGCATGTTGTTTCAACGTTGTATTTGTGTTGTAGAATATTGGTTGAAAAATGACTCAAATTCAATGTTCAAATCAACGTCAGAACCCAACATTGATTAAACGTCGTCAAAAAGCATGTTGTTTCAACCTTGTATTTGTGTTGTAAAATATTGGTTGGAAAATGACCAAAATTCAATGGTCAAATCAACGTCAGAACCCAACATTGATTAAACGTCGTCAAAAAGCAAGTTGTTTCAACGTTATGTGTGAGTTGTAGAATATTGGTTGGAAAATGACAAAAATTCAATGTTCAAATCAACGTCAGAATCCGACATTGATTAAACGTCGTCAAAAAGCATATTTGTGTTGTAGAATATTGGTTGGAAAATGACCAAAATTCTGGTCAAATCAACATCAGAACCCAACATTGATTAAACGTCGTCAAAAAGCATGTTGTTTCAACGTTGTATTTGTGTTGTAAGATACTGGTTGGAAAATGACCAAAATTCAGTGATCAAATCAACGTCAGAACCCAACATTGATTAAACGTCGTCAAAAAGCATGTTGTTTTAAAGTTGTATTTGTGTTGTAAAATATTGGTTGGAAAATGACCTAATTTCAACGGTCAAATCAATGTCAGAACCCAACATTGATTAAATGACATCAAAAAGCATGTTGTTTCAACGTTGTATTTGTGTTGTAAGATACTGGTTGGAAAATGACCAAAATTCAGTGGTCAAATAAACATCAGAACCCAACATTGATTAAACGTCGTCAAAAAGCATGTTGTTTGAACCTTATGTTTGAATTGCTCAATATTGGTTGGGAAAATGACCAAAATTCAACGGTCAAATCAACGTAAGAATTCAACATTGATTATTCGTCATTGGAAAGTATGTTGTTTCAACGTTGTATTTGTGTTGTAAGATACTGATTGGAAAATGACCAAAATTAACATCAGAACAAAACATTGATTAAACGTTGTCAAAAAGCATGTTGTTTCAACATTGTATTTAAGTTGTAAAATACTGGTTGGTAAATGACCAGAATTCAACAGTCAAATCAACGTCAGAACCCAACATTGACTAATCGTCATCAAAAAGCATGTTGTTTCAACGTTGTATTTGTGTTGTAAAATATTGGTTGGGAAAATGACCAAAATTCAACGGTCAAATCAACGTCGGAACCCAACATTGATTAAACGTTGTCAAAAAGCATGATGTTTTAACGTTGTATTTGTGTTGTAAAATATTGGTTGGAAAATGACCAAAATTCAATGGTCAAATGAACGTCAGAACCCAACATTGATTAAACGTCGTCAAAAAGCATGTTGTTTCAACGTTGTATTTGTGTTGTAGAATATTGGTTGAAAAATGACTCAAATTCAATGGTCAAATCAACGTCAGAACCCAACATTGATTAAACGTCGTCAAAAAGCATGTTGTTTCAACGTTGTATTTGTGTTGTAAAATATTGGTTGGAAAATGACCAAAATGTAATGGTCAAATCAATGTCAGAACCCAACATTGATTAAACGTCGTCAAAAAGCAAGTTGTTTCAACGTTATGTTTGAGTTGTAGAATATTGGTTCGAAAATGACCAAAATTCTGGTCAAATCAACGTCAGAGCCCAACATTGATTAAACGTTGTCAAAAAGTATGTTGTTTCAACATTGTATTTGTGTTGTAAGATACTGGTTGGAAAATGACCAAAATTCAGTGGTCAAATCAACATCAGAACCCAACATCGATTAAACGTCGTCAAAAAGCATGTTGTTTCAACCTTGTATTTTTGTTGTAAAATATTGGTTTGGAAAATGACCAAAATTAAATGGTCAAATCAACGTTAGAACCCAACATTGATTAAACGTTGTCAAAAAGCATGTTGTTTCAACGTTCTCTTTGTGTTGTAAAATATTGGTTGGGAAAATGACCAAAATCCAATGGTCAAATCAACGTCAGAACCCAACATTGATTAAACGTCGTCAAAAAGCAAGTTGTTTCAACGTTATATTTGAGTTGTAGAATATTGGTTGGGAAAAATGACCAAAATTCAACGGTCAAATCAACGTCAGAACCCAACATTGATTAAACGTCGTCAAAAAGCATGTTGTCTCAACGTTGTATTTGTGTCGTAAAATATTGGTTGGAAAATGACCTAATTTCAATGATCAAATCAATGTCAGAACCCAACATTGATTAAACAACATCAAAAAGCATGTTGTTTCAATGTTGTATTTGTGTTGTAAAATGTTGGTTGAAAAATTATCTAATTTCTACGGTCAAATCAACGTCAGAACCCAACATTGATTAAACGTCGTCAAAAAGCAAGTCGTTTCAACGTTTTATTTGAGTTGTAGAATATTGGTTGGGAAAAATGACCAAAATTCAACGGTCAAATCAACGTCAGAACCCAACATTGATTAAACGTCGTCAAAAAGCATATTTGTGTTGTAGAATATTGGTTGAAAAATGACAAAAATCCAATGGTCAAATCAACGTCAGAACCCAACATTGATTAAACGTCTCCAAAAAGCATGTTGTTTCAACGTTGTATTTGGGTTGTAGAATATTGGTTAAAAATGTCTAAAATTCAATGTTCAAATCAACGTCAGAATCCGACATTAATGAAAAGTCGTCAAAAAGCCTATTTGTGTTGTAGAATATTGGTTGGAAAATGACCAAAATTCAATTGTCAAATCAACGCCAGAACCCAACATTGATTAAACGTCGTCAAAAAGCATGTTGTTTCAACGTTCTCTTTGTGTTGTAAAATATTGGTTGGGAAAAATTACCAAAATTCTGGTCAAATCAATGTCAGAACCCGACATTTATTAAACGTCGTCAAAAAGCATGTTGTTTCAACGTTATATTTGAGTTGCTCAAAGTCAGGATCTAATTCAACAAGTTCTCAACGTTATTTCAATGTCTTGAGGCCGCTGGGTTCTTATTGGGATATTTACCTATCTCCAGCACCCCACGTGACCCTGAAAGGGACAAGCGGTAGAAAATGGATGGATGGATGGGTTTTTGCACATTTCTTGGGTTAATTGAAATGCAGCTACAGACTTGGTGGAACATTTGTGTGTTTCGGTGAACATGATTATCGGGAAAAAGGTAACAAAAACTATGGCGGTTCAGGTTTTGGAATGGGAAGAGAAGGGCGAGGGTCACCACTTTGTCAACAAACGCGTGAGCAAATTGTTGAACAGTTTAAGAAAAACCTTTCTCAACCAGCTATTGCAAGGAATTTAGGGATTTCACCATCTATGCTCCGTAATATCATCAAAGGGTTCAGAGAATCTGGAGAAATCACTGCACGTAAGCAGCTAAGCCCGTGACCTTCCATCCCTCAGGCTGTACTGCATCAACAAGCGACATCAGTGTGTAAAGGATATCACCACATGGGCTCAGGAACACTTCAGAAACCCACTGTCAGTAACTACAGTTGGTCGCTACATCTGTAAGTGCAAGTTAAAACTCTCCTATGCAAGGCGAAAAACCGTTTATCAACAACACCCAGAAACGCCGTCGGCTTGGCTGGGCCTGAGCTCATCTAAGATGGACTGATACAAAGTGGAAAAGTGTTCTGTGGTCTTGACGAGTCCACATTTCAAATTGTTTTTGGAAACTGTGGACGTCGTGTCCTCCGGACCAAAGAGGAAAAGAACCATCCGGATTGTTATAGGCGCAAAGTGTAAAAGCCAGCATGTGTGATGGTATGGGGGTGTATTAGTGCCCAAGACATGGGTAACTTACACATCTGTGAAGGCGCCATTAATGCTGAAAGGTACATACAGGTTTTGGAGCAACATATGTTGCCATCCAAGCAACGCTACCATGGACGCCCCTGCTTATTTCAACAAGACAATGTGTGTTAGAACAGCGTGGCTTCATAGTAAAAGAGTGCGGGTACTAGACTGGCCTGCCTGTAGTCCAGACCTGTCTCCCATTGAAAATGTGTGGCGCATTATGAAGCCTAAAATACTGTTGAACAACTTAAGCTGTACATCAAGCAAGAATGGGAAAGAATTCCACCTGAGAAGCTTCAAAAATGTGTCTCCTCAGTTCCCAAACGTTAACTGAGTGTTGTTAAAAGGAAAGGCCATGTAACACAGTGGTGAACATGCCCTTTCCCAACTACTTTGGCACATGTTGCAGCCATGAAATTCTTACATTACATCTAACACAATTTCCCAACTCATATGGAAACGGGGTTTGTAAAAAAAAAAGCTGAAGGTTAAATGAAGATATTCATTGCTGAAGGGAATGCAAATGATGGGAAAGTTGGCCGCGTGTCAGCGCCTCCTGCCTACAGGTTGGATTTGGTTCTGAGGAAGTGGAAGGTCACCTGGTGGGAGGTGTTCACACAGCTTGAACAATATGTGGTGGGAAGGGAAAGCGTTATTTTCCGTCTTTATTTCGTTGTGAATGACAGGTGGTGGAAAATACTGATAGCACCGAATAACAAGTGCTATAAATAACGTTTGCAAACTACAAAATTGGTCAGGCACGTTGTTCCAACGTTGTATTTGTATTGTAAAATATTGGTTGTAAAATGACCAAAATTTAATGGTCAAATCAACGTCAGAACCCAACATTGATTAAACGTCGTCAAAAAGCATATTTGTGTTGTAGAATATTGGTTGGAAAATGACCAAAATTCAATGGTCAAATCAGCGTCAGAACCCAACATTGATTAAACGTCGTCATAAAGCATGTTATTTCAACGTTGTAATTGTGTTGTAAAATATTGGTTGGAAAATGACCAAAATGTAATGGTCAAATCAATGTCAGAACCCAACATTGATTAAACGTCGTCAAAAAGCAAGTTGTTTCAACGTTATGTTTGAGTTGTAGAATATTGGTCGGAAAATGACCAAAATTCTGTTCAAATCAACGTCAGAACCCAACATTGATTAAACGTCGTCAAAAAGCATGTTGTTTCAACGTTGTATTTGTGTTGTGAAATGACCAAAATTCAACGGTCAAATCAACGTCAGAACCCAACATTGATTAAACGTCGTCAAAAAGCAAGTTGTTTCAACGTTATGTTTGAGTTGTAGAATATTGGTTGGAAAATGACCAAAATTCTGTTCAAATCAACGTCAGAACCCAACATTGATTAAACGTCGTCAAAAAGCATGTTGTTTCAACGTTGTATTTGTGTTGTAAGATACTGGTTGTAAAATGTTTAAAATTCAGTGGTCAAATCAACATCAGAACCCAACATTGATTAAACGTCGTCAAAAAGCATGTTGTTTCAACGTTGTATTTGTATTGTAAAATATTGGTTGGAAAAATACCAAATTGCAATGGTCAAATCAATGTCAGAACCCAACATTGATTAAACGTTTTTAAAAAGCATGTTGTTTCAACATTATGTTTGAGTTGTAAAATATTGGTTGGAAATCAACCAAATTTCAATGGTCAAATCAACGTCAGAACCCAACATTGATTAAAACGTCGTCAAAAAGCATGTTGTTTCGACGTTGTATTTGGGTTGTAGAATATTGGTTAAAAAATGTCTAAAATTCAATGTTCAAATAAATCAACGTCAGAATCCGACATTAATGAAAAGTCATCAAAAAGCCTATTTGTGTTGTAGAATATTGGTTGGAAAATGACCAAAATTCAATTGTCAAATCAACGTCAGAACCCAACATTGATTAAACGTCGTCAAATAGCATATTTGTGTTGTAGAATATTGGTTGCAAAATGACCAAAATTCAACGGTCAAAACAACGTGCCTGACCAATCAAAATTGGTCAGGCACGTTGAGTGTGATCTACTAACGAGTACAATTGACAACAAGAGCAAATGCGGTGCAGACTGTCCTATTTAAATGAGGTTTTTGTTTGTTTTGCCTGTCACCATGGAGACACTCAAACCTGTGCTGTTTTTATATGCTGTGGAACATACAGCACACAACTGTATACAACCTGTACCACCTTTTCTGGGCAATATAGAAGACAACATAACCTATTTAGATCCATAAATGATCCAGGTGCAAAAAAATGCATGTTGCAAAAAAGTTTTTTCATATATACAGTACAGGATTAGGTCTCTGCTGTCTTGGTTGACAAGACTCTGCAGCATCGCGTGGACATCGGGGGCGGTACCACTGGATTGGCAGACCGGGGTGGTGGTTCCTCTCTTTAAGAAAGGGAACCGGAGGGTGTGTTCTAACTATCGTGGGATCACACTCCTCAGCCTTCCCCGTAAGGTCTATTCAGGTGTACTGGAGAGGAGGCTACGCCGGATAGTCGAACCTCGGATTCAGGAGGAACAGTGTGGTTTTCGTCCTGGTCGTGGAACTGTGGACCAGCTCTATACTCTCGGCAGGGTCCTTGAGGGTGCATGGGAGTTTGCCCAACCAGTCTACATGTGTTTTGTGGACTTGGAGAAGGCATTCGACCGTGTCCCTCGGGAAGTCCTGTGGGGAGTGCTCAGAGAGTATGGGGTATCGGACTGTCTGATTGTGGCGGTCCGCTCCATGTATGATCAGTGCCAGAGCTTGGTCCGCATTGCCGGTAGTAAGTCGGACACGTTTCCAGTGAGGGTTGGACTCCGCCAAGGCTGCCCTTTGTCACCGATTCTGTTCATAACTTTTATGGACAGAATTTCTAGGCGCAGTCAAGGCGTTGAGGGGATCTGGTTTGGTGGCTGCAGGATTTGGTCTCTGCTTTTTGCAGATGATGTGGTCCTGATGGCTTCATCTGGCCAGGATCTTCAGCTCTCACTGGATCGGTTCGCAGCTGAGTGTGACGCGACTGGGATGAGAATCAGCACCTCCAAGTCCGAGTCAATGGTTCTCGCCCGGAAAAGGGTGGAGTGCCATCTCCGGGTTGGGGAGGAGATCTTGCCCCAAGTGGAGGAGTTCAAGTACCTCGGAGTCTTGTTCACGAGTGACGGAAGAGTGGATCGTGAGATCGACAGGCGGATCGGTGCGGCGTCTTCAGTAATGCGGACGCTGTATCGATCCGTTGTGGTGAAGAAGGAGCTGAGCCGGAAGGCAAAGCTCTCAATTTACCGGTCCATCTACGTTCCCATCCTCACCTATGGTCATGAGCTTTGGGTTATGACCGAAAGGACAAGATCACGGGTACAAGCGGCCGAAATGAGTTTCCTCCGCCGGGTGGCGGGGCTCTCCCTTAGAGATAGGGTGAGAAGCTCTGTCATCCGGGAGGAGCTCAAAGTAAAGCCGCTGCTCCTCCACATGGAGAGGAGCCAGATGAGGTGGTTCGGGCATCTGGTCAGGATGCCACCCGAACGCCTCCCTAGGGAGGTGTTTAGGGCACGTCCGACCGGTAGGAGGCCGCGGGGAAGACCCAGGACACGTTGGGAAGACTATGTCTCCCGGCTGGCCTGGGAACGCCTCGGGGTCCCACAGGAAGAGCTGGACGAAGTGGCTGGGGAGAGGGAAGTCTGGGCTTCCCTGCTTAGGCTGCTGCCCCCGCGACCCGACCTCGGATAAGCGGAAGAAGATGGATGGATGGAGTACAGGCCAAAAGCCAAAAAGTTTTCTTTGGTGGTAACTGAACGCATCAAAACTATGAATGAACACATGTGGAGTTATGTACTTAACAAAAAAAAAAGGTGAAATAACTGATAACATGTTTTATATTCTAGTTTCTTCAAAATAGCCACCATTTGCTCTGATTACTGCTTTGCACACTCTTGGAAGTCTCTTGATGAGCTTCAAGCACACCTGTGAAGTGAAAACCATTTCATACTCGCTGATTTCATCCTCTGGGTCATCCCTCCAGGGGAATCGATGGAGGTGTACTACCTCGTCCTTAAAGGGGAAAATTATCACAATTTCAGAATGGTTAAAACCATTAAAAATCAGTTCCCAGTGGCTTATTATATTTATATATATTTTTCGAAATTTTACCCATAACACAATATCTCTAAAAAAAAAGCTTCAAAGTGCCTGATTTTAACCATTGTTATATCATACTTGCCAACCCTCCCGAATTTTCCGGGAGACTCCCGAAATTCAGGGCCTCTCCCGAAAACCTCCCGGGACAAATATTCTCCCGAAAATCTCCCGATTTTCAGCCGGAGCTGGAGGCCACGCCCCCTCCAGCTCCATGCGGACCTGAGTGAGGACAGCCTTTTTTCATGATGGGAGGACAACAGGGTGACAAGAACTAAACCATCCAGACTAGAGATAAATTGTATTATTATGTTTATCTTACCTAAAAATAAATATATTTATTAATTAAAAAAAAAAAAAAACCTAAATACATTTTTACTATATTTTGCTAAAAACATCAAAATTAATTGTATTTTTTTTGTATTTTTTCGTGACTCCTTATTACATCCAGCCATAGAATTATACATTAAAATAAACCTATTTGAAATGATTGATTTTAAATTATCATAATAATTCATTTAAAATGACCATATTTAATTATTAAAATAATTGCTTGTTTATCAACAACTTTAGCATTTTATTTATTACATTTTGAAACTCTCAGAAGCCAAGTTATGTTATATTCCTTAAGATTTATTTATGCAAGTTTGAAGTATCAATTATCTAAACACAGTTTTGCTTGCATATTTTCAGGATGTATATATATATATATATATATATATATATATATATATATATATATATATATATATATATATATATATATATATATATATATATATATGTATATATATGTATGTGTGGGGAAAAAATCACAAGACTATTTCATCTCTACAGGCCTGTTTCATGAGGGGGGTACCCTCAATCATCAGGAGATTTTAATGGGAGCATTCACATACCATGGTTTATATAGGGCACAGAGTGGGTGGGTACAGGCTGGCGTAGGGGCGTGGTGATTGGCTCATGTGTTACCTAGGAGGTGTTTCCGTCTGTGGCGGCATGCTGTTACAATATACGACAAATCATCTCAAACCACAACAAAACAATTGCAAATGAGTCGTCGGCCCTCGGACAGAGCGACTCCAAAACCAATAAAAGCTGTAACTGTCGAAAGAAACCTGATTGCCCTCTCAACGGGGGGTGCTTACAAACATCAGTTGTCTACCAATCTAAGGTAACACGCAAGGACATTAACACATCCGACACATATGTAGGATTAACCGAGGGAGAATTCAAAACCAGATGGAACAATCACAAGGCTTCTTTCAGGAACCAAAACCTGCGGAATACCACAGAACTCAGCAAACACATTTGGGACCTCAAAGACAATAATGTTGAATATTCAATAACATGGCAAATTCTTGCATCCAGCACACCTTACAATAGTGGTAATAAAAGATGCAACCTATGCTTGAAAGAGAAACTGTTTATTATTTACCGTCCAGACCTGTCATCCCTCAACAAGCGCAGCGAAATTGTAACAGCATGCCGCCACAGACGGAAACACCTCCTAGGTAACACATGAGCCAATCACCACGCCCCTACGCCAGCCTGTACCCACCCACTCTGTGCCCTATATAAACCATGGTATGTGAATGCTCCCATTAAAATCTCCTGATGATTGAGGGTACCCCCCCTCATGAAACAGGCCTGTAGAGATGAAATAGTCTTGTGATTTTTTTCCCACACATACATATATTGCGCTCTACTACGGTATCAAGCACTATTTTTTGGATAACCTTATTAAGACATATATATATATATATATATATATATATATATATATATATATATATATATGAAATACTTGATGAATTCTAGCTGTCAGTATACTCCTCCCCTCTTAACCACGCCCCCAACCACGCCCCGCTCCACCCCGACCACGCCCCGCCCCAACCCCGACCACGCCCCCACCCCCACCTCCCGAAATCGGAGGTCTCAAGGTTGGCAAGTATGCGTTATATACACCCGTCCATTTTCCTGTGACGTCACATAGTGAAGCCAACACAAACAAACATGGCGCATAGAACAGCAAGCTATAGCGACATTAGCTCGGATTCAGACTCGGATTTCAGCGGCTTAAGCGATTCAACAGATTACGCATGTATTGAAACGGATGGTTGTAGTGTGGAGGCAGGTAGCGAAAACGAAATTGAAGAAGAAACTGAAGCTATTGAGCCATATCGGTTCGAACCGTATGCAAGCGAAACCGACGAAAACGACACGACGGGAGAAAGCGAGGACGAATTCGGCGATCGCCTTCTAACCAACGATTGGTATGTGTTTGTTTGGCATTAAAGGAAACTAACAACTATGAACTAGGTTTACAGCATATGAAATACATTTGGCAACAACATGCACTTTGAGAGTGCAGACAGCCCAATTTTCATCAATTAATATATTCTGTAGACATACCCTCATCCGCTCCCTTTTCCTGAAAGCTGATCTGTCCAGTTTTGGAGTTGATGTCAGCAGGCCAGGGAAGCTAGGGTCGATATTCTTCTCTTGATCATCTTCGGTGGCATAAGGGACGGTGTGAGACAAGACATCCAGGGGGTTTAGCTCGCTCGTCTGCGGGAACAAACTGCCGCCATTGCTTGCCGTGCTTACCGAGGTCCTTTGTCCCTGAATTGCTCACACACTCCGGCAGATTCAATGGGGGTCTGGCGGCAGACTTCTTTGACTTTATCGTTGGAAATGCATCTGTTGTGTTTACTGAGGGGAGGTGACGGCAAACAGACACCAGGGGGCAGTATGTACAATTATTTATATATAAATATAATAATTCAATATATATATATATATAATAATAATAATAATAATAACAAACAGAAATGGAGTGTGAACTATATCCAAAAGGGAATGGTGTAAGACTATGTGTAGAATTTAACTGAAGTGAGTGTTACCAACGTGTTGAACGAGATACGAGGAAGTCCAGGGGGCAGGCAGATGATCCGGGGGCAGAGAGAGACGTCAGAATCCAGAGGCGAGCAAGAGGTCGAGGAACGAAGGAGGCAGTCAGAGTCCAGAGGGAGATCCAGGGAAAAAGTGAGACGTACAGCTCACTTTCCAGGTGACGAAGGGTAGGTACACCATGAGAAAAACTAAGTTCCCGCCCCGATCCTTGGGTCCACTGGTCCTTTATTGAGCCTGCACTCATCAGACCCAGGAGTGTAGATTGCCGGTGAGTGAATGCAGCTGGTGGCTGGTGTTGTTACACCCTCCGACAACACACCGACGAAAGTGAGAAAATGGCGGATTGCTTCTCCGAGAGCGAATAATAGAAAGGCGTTTAATTCGCCAAAATTCACCCATTTAGAGTTGGGAAATCGGTTAAAAAAAGATATGGTCTTTTTTCTGCAACATCAAGGTATATATTGACGCTTACATAGGTCTGGTGATAATGTTCCCCTTTAAGCCACACTGAATGATACGTTTTCCTGACGTCTCCAAGAGCCGCATATAATCCACTCCTGAATCGCAGGAGGACGCCTCGGATTGGGTTGAGTACGTCACGGTCTTTATGGAGGAGGTTGTTCAGGCTCATACCTTTGAATTCCTGGCTACTGTTCCAGACCATCCTTATTGGTGTTGAGCTGGAGTGAAGATTCGGCACGGCCAGATGGCTGATGTACCAGATTGATCCATCCCAATCCTCGATCTGTTGCCTGGTGAATTTGATGGCTGCTCCTCTTGATACCATCTCGTGGATCTGCTCTCCGTATGCCGCTTTCCGCAATGGTTCTCTTGCAAGCCGAGCCTCAGTGTTTCGGAAGGCACCGACCCTTCCCCCCTCTACATCAACGGCGAGCGTGTAGAGAGGGTCCACACCTTCAGGTACCTTGGAGTCCACATCTCTAATAACTTCTCCTGAACAGTCAACACCACATCAATCATCAAGAAGGCTCAGCAGCGGCTCCACTTCCTTAGAGTCCTCGGGAAGTACAACCTGAAGCCTGACCTGCTGCTGACCTTCTACCGCTCGTCCATCGAGAGCCTGCTGACCTACTGTATTACGGTATGGTACGGCAGCTGCACTGCAGCAGACAGGGAGAGGCTGCAAAGAGTGGTCAAGACGGCTCAGAAGATCATCGGCCGCCCTCTCCCCTCTCTGACGGACATCTACACCTCCCGCTGCCTCAACAGAGCCAGTGCCATCATCAAGGACAGCGCCCACCCTGGCTCTGACCTGTTCCACCTCCTGCCCTCTGGGAAGCGCTACAGGTGCATTAAAACCAAAACAAACAGGCTAAAGAACAGCTTCTTCCCCAGGGCCATAACCATCCTGAACGGACTGCCCCATTGTCCCTCATAACTGCCTTCTCTTCGGTGCAATAACGCATTCCACCATCCACCCTGTTTTTGTTTTGTTTTTTCATGTATATATTCATTTCACACCATATTCATTGCACTTCTACATTTTTTATATTTTTATATATTTGCACATTGTTTTTTTTTATTTTTGTTTTTTCTAGCATGCACACATCGCACTGTATGGAATGGCCTCAATCTCGTTACCTTGCGTAATGACAATAAAGCTGATTCTGATTCTGATTCCACTGATCGGTGGTTATTTGGCAGAATTGCTGGACTGGCCTTCCATGGGTACGCCGCATCCCAGTGTGGGGAATCACTGTTCTTATCTGCCAGTACATAGGAGACACAATCTTTTATTTTCTCCAAGTCCTGTTCCTCCCCAAGGGTCATCTGGGGGACACTTGCCGCACTTGCATCCCCCGCACTGCGGGTCACATGCTGCTCCAATACTATCCCACTTGAACCATTCAAGGACCTCTTTATTTGTGGTAGTAGTTTTACGGAGGGTTACAGTCTGTGTTGCGTCCTCATTGGTGTTCACACAGACCTCCTTGTAAAGCCTTGAAGATGTCCTCATGGTTCTTGCAAAGTGGGTTTCAGTATAGCCTGAAAGAGGCCAGGGTAAGTACCACCAACGGTTTTACTCAGTGGGCCGTTCCAGAGGACAATACCTCCCTCCCTTTTGAATGGCTGTAAAACCAGGCGACCTTCTCTGTGGCTTATTAGAAGATCAAGGGTCTCAGGGCGGACCAGGTCTGCTGCAGCAACATCTGGAAAGATACGTTGGAGTTGTGATAGAATGGCTGATCTCAGCGATACTCTCCAGGCCATAGCAGAGCAGCTTATTCTACCACTGTCCCTTTGGTGGGTTTAACTCGTAGCCGAACGGAATACCTCTTTGAAGTGACGGTCTTCGTCATCCCTCCTATGCCATGGACAATTAACTTGATGCTGTCACCTAGCCATCCGAGCCGCTGGGTAGCGCTGTGGGCTACGTAATTGGTGTCCAAGGCAAGATCAATGAGCGTGCCAATCAGCTGGCCAAGGTTGGTCGTCGCTTCCAGTAACATCATTACTACTGGATACTCCGGCCCACGTCCAGCAATACAGGTAGTAGCTGAGGTTTTTGTTGGATAATCTCTTTCTGAATTAATCTCTTCACTCGGGATCGACCTTTGCTATAAGCTCCTCTTGTTTACCGGTCAGTCCAAGCCCTTTTTTATTTACCCTCTTAATGCTTTGCTCCTCACTGTTGGTATGTCTTTCTTGAGGTGTACACCTGGGGCAGAGCAGATAGTGATGGGGCTCTTTTTTTCTGCAGTCGGTTTTAGTACAGAGAAACCTTCTGTTGCACTGGCTATCTTTCAGGTGGAAGACCGGGCACTGACTGCATATATCATGAGTCTCGAGATGGGCCGTCGTCCTCTGCACATTCATCTCCCTGAAGGCTTTGCAGGCGAAGAGTCTGCTAGCGTGTGTCCCATCAGAGCAGGCAATGCATGAGCCCAAGCGTGGCTCTGACTGAGATGATCCTTTTTGACCAGAGGTGGATTTTGAGAATGCTTTCTTGACGGTCTTTGCAGCTGGGTATTTCACCGCGTTACCACCTTCTCCAAGGCTCTCATCCAGGTGGTCCAATTCCTCCAACACTGCCTCCTGCCTCTGTAGGAAAAGCAGCAGAGAGTCGGAGGGGTTGTGCGGGTTGAAGCCATTCACCGGCTCAGCCTTATGCTCGATCCACTTCTCCTTTAAAGAGCTAGGTAGTTGTCATTCCAGTGACTAAGCTACCAGACGTTTTTTTAAGATGTCCTCTTCCCCCAGGATTACCAGGTTGCTGAGGGTCCGTTCCACCGTCTGGATTGACTTAATAGCTTTCCTGGGGTTGTTCCCCCTCACAGGGGGCATACTTTCAATTTCCTCAGCTGTTTTTAGCACAATCCTTGCTTTATGACCGAAACGGTGATAAAAGCGTTTGAACATCTCATCCGACGTGGCGCAGCTGGACAGGACCAAGTCTCTCTTTACCTTGTTGTTAAGGCTTGCCAAGAGATGGAACCGCGTGACACCTGCAGTCCTCAGCGGATTTTCCTAGCAGCTCTAACTCTGCCCCACTCAGTCTTCCACTGATAATAGTCAGTCATGTTTCCAAGGAAGGCAGGCAGTCATGTTCTTTCAAGACTGACCTGAGGCTTCAAGCCAGGAGGTGGTGCACGGGGTGTTGGCTGCAGACCAGCTCCAATGGGTTCTGTCTTGGATGTGTTGTGACATGATTTTTGCCAGCTCAGTTCCAAGCTGTGCAGCCTGCTGTTTGTAAACTGTAGTCTTGCCAGAGGCGAGACATTCCCACTCGTGCACCTTTTTGCTCAAGTACGTAGATCCTCTCCTGCAGACTCTCTCTCAGGGCTTGGTATTCGTGTTCTGACAAGTTTTCCACTTTGGTGCCCTCTACCTCTGTGCACTTCTCCTCTGCGTTGTCAGCATACAGTAGAATGTCGGCCTGGGCATATTTGGACCAGAATGTTTCCCTACTAAGCTGGAGTACTTCTTTATACGTAACGAGGCACTTGGCGGTTTTCTGCTTAGCCAGCGCGATTTCTCCTTCAGCGTCCTCAATATCTCCTAGAGCATCCATATATTCCAGGCCAGTGTCGTGCACCCTGCCAAAAATCTGCACTGAGTGCTCGGACCTCATCAATTAGCGCTCCTTGCTCCAAGAGGTCAACTGTAAGGGCTAGCTTGTTAGATATTTTGCTAAACAGAGCCCGGGCTGTTCAGCGTCTTCCTTTTACGGCCACTATTTCAGCCGAATCCATCTTTTGGTCAAACTGTATGCAATGAATGAATGAATCCATAAATGATCACTAATAAAAACATTAACACACATCACCAACATCAATGTATCTATAGATCAATACTAATAATATACAATAGTGATGGGTTGATGAGGCGTCATGAAGCGTTTTGACACATTGCAAAACTGTATTGATACTGTGTCGATACTGTGTCACTAAATACTGACATCTGCTGGACATTAAAAATCCCTACAGGCAACCTATGGACCGACTCAACTGACACTGATTTGATGCCCTAGTACAGGGGTCACCAACCTTTTTGAAACCAAAAACTACTTCTTGGGTACTGATTAATGCGAAGGGCTACCAGTTTGATACACACTTAAATAAATAAATATATTGTCATTTGTAAGTTACACGTAAGTGTGATTTAAACAAGAATAGCTAAATAAATAAATGTATATATATAAAAAAATGGGTATTTCTGTCTGTCATTCCGTCATACATTTGTTTTCCTTTTACAGAAGGTTTTTTGTAGAGAATAAATGATGAAAAAAAAACACTTAATTGAACGGTTTAAAAGAGGAGAAAACACGAAAAAAATTAAAATAAAATTTTGAAACATAGTGTATCTTCAATTTCGACTCTTTAAAATTCAAAATTCAACCGACAAAAAGAAGAGAAAAACTAGCTAATTTGAATCTTTTTGAAAAAATTAAAAAAAGAATTTATGGAACATCATTAGTCATTTTTCCTGATTAAGATACATTTTAGAATTTTGATGACATGTTTTAAATTGGTTAAAATCCAATCTGCACTTTGTTAGAATATTTAACAAATTGGACCAAGCTATATTTCTAACAAAGACAAATCAGTATTTCTTCTAGATTTTCCCCCAACAAAAATTTTAAAAGAAATTCAAAATACTTTGAAATAAGATTTCAATTTGATTCTACAGATTTTCTAGATTTGCCAGAATAATTGTTTTGAATTTTAATCATAGTAAGTTTGAAGAAATATTTCACAAATATTCTTCGTCGAAAAACCAGAAGCTAAAATATTTATTATTCTTTACAATAATAATAAAAAATTGTTTTACTTGAACATTGTCAGGAAAGAAGAGGACAAAATTTAAAAGGTAAAAAGGTATATTTGTTTAAAAATCCTAAAATCATTTTTAAGGTTGTATTTTTTCTCTAAAATTGTATTTCTAAAAGTAATAAGAAGCAAAGTAAAAAATAAATGAATTTATTTAAACAAGTGAAGACCCATCCATCCATCCATTTTCTACCGCTTATTCCAAGTGAAGACCAAGTCTTTTAAATATTTTCTTGGATTTTCAAATTCTATTTGAGTTTTGTCTCTTTTAGAATTAAAAATGTCGAGCAAAGCGAGACCAGCTTGCTAGTAAATAAATGCAATTTAAAAAATAGAGGCAGCTCACTGGTAAGTGCTGCTCTTTGAGCTATTTTTAGAACAGGCCAGCGGGCGACTCATCTGGTCCTTACGGGCTACCTGGTGACCGCGGGCACCGCGTTGGTGACCCCTGCCCTAGTATATACAATAATATAAACCAAGTCATTGTATTTCATTTAGGATTATTTCATATCTTCATTATCTTTTTTAGATACAGTCAATAAATAATGTGAACATGTATCATAACATGGAAATCGAAGAGAACGTGTTGTGGATGATTGTGGACTGGGAATTTTTTTAATTTTATTTTTTTACACATTTTTATTTAAAAAAAAAAAAAAAGTTTTTCCGACGTATTACATTTTAGACGATTTCTCTTCTTAGTTATTATTTCTCCGGCTGTAGAAAAGACCCGCTCACAGGGCACAGAGGAGGCGACACAGTTGGCGTATCGGTCACGTGACCAAAACAGCTCATGATGGGTCACGTGACTTTCTAAAAGCGGTACGCGCACCGACACAGGGTTTTGCTCTATGAGCTCGACGCATGCGCCGATGCATCGGTGTTGCCGGACCCATCACTAATATACAATATGCACTCAGGAGTCTTATGTTTAGATTGCAGTTGTACAAACGTATTCACACATCTCATACAAACAAACGCGTCCAATCAATGAACCAGACCGTTGAAAAGTTTGTACAAACACTATGCAGTTTGCCATAATTCAACTACATTTCCCATAATGCTTGCGGTATCAGAGGGTCACTCGTCTGCAGATTTAAAATCCACCCTTAAAGGGGAACATTATCACAATTTCAGAATCGTTAAAACCATTAAAAATCATTTCCCAGTGGCTTATTATATTTTTCGAAGTTTTTTTCAAAATTTGACCCATCACGCAATATCCCTAAAAAAAAGCTTCAAAGTGCCTGATTTTAACCACCCGTCCATTTTCCTGTGACGTCACATAGTGAAGCCAACACAAACAAACATGGCGGAAAGAACAGCAAGCTATAGCGACATTAGCTCGGATTCAGACTCGGATTTCAGCGGCTTAAGCGATTCAACAGATTACGCATGTATTGAAACGGATGGTTGTAGTGTGGAGGCAGGTAGCGAAAACAAAATTGAAGAAGAAACTGAAGCTATTGAGCCATATCGGTTTGAACCGTATGCAAGCGAAACCGACGGAAACGACACGAGAGAAAGCGAGGACGAATTTGGCGATCGCCTTCTAACCAACGATTGGTATGTGTTTGTTTGGCATTAAAGGAAACTAACAACTATGAACTAGGTTTACAGCATATGAAATACATTTGGCAACAACATGCACTTTGAGAGTGCAGACAGCCCAATTTTCATCAATTAATATATTCTGTAGACATGCCCTCATCCGCGCTCTTTTCTTGAAAGCTGATCTGTCCAGTTTTGGAGTTGATGTCAGCAGGCCAGGGAAGCTAGGGTCGATAGGGGGTTTAGCTCGCTCGTCTGCGGGAACAAACTGCCGCCATTGCTTGCCGTGCTACCGAGGCCCTTTGTCCCTGAATTGCTCACACACTCCGGCAGATTCAATGGGGGTCTGGCGGCAGATTTCTTTGACGTTATGGTTGGAAATGCATCTGCTTTGAGTGTCGCAGGATATCCCCACATTCTTGCCATCTCTGTCGTAGCATAGCTTTCGTCGGTAAAGTGTGCGGAACAAACGTCCAATTTCTTGCAACTTTCGCATCTTTGGGCCACTGGTATACACACATCATACATACTGACTGGTATACACACATAATACATACTGCCTGGTATACACACATAATACATACTGCCTGGTATACACATATAATACATACAGCCTGGTATACACACATAATACATACTGACTGGTATACACACATAATACATA
>NC_084572.2:3987500-4030000 GCF_033978685.3 Nerophis lumbriciformis | reverse complement strand
CTTTCACATAAACAACTGAAATGTTTTTCTCTCACACACACTACTGAAACAGTCTTATACACACTACTGAAACACTCTTATACACACTACTGAAACACTCTTATACACACTACTGAAACACTCTTATACACACTACTGAAATGCTCTCACATAAACAACTGAAATGTTTTTCTCTCACACACACTACTGAAACACTCTTATACACACTACTGAAATGCTCTCACATAAACAACTGAAATGTTTTTCTCTCACACACACTACTGAAACAGTCTTATACACACTACTGAAACACTCTTATACACACTACTGAAACACTCTTATACACACTACTGAAATGCTCTCACATAAACAACTGAAATGTTTTTCTCTCACACACTACTGAAACACTCATACACACTACTGAAATGCTTTCACATAAGCAACTGAAATGTTTTTCTCTCACACACTACTGAAACACTCTTATACACACTACTGAAACACTCCTATACACACTACTGAAATGCTTTCACATAAACAACTGAAATGTTTTTCTCTCACACACACTACTGAAACAGTCTTATACACACTACTGAAACACTCTTATACACACTACTGAAACACTCTTATACACACTACTGAAATGCTCTCACATAAACAACTGAAATGTTTTTCTCTCAAACACACTACTGAAACACTCTTATACACACTACTGAAATGCTCTCACATAAACAACTGAAATGTTTTTCTCTCACACACACTACTGAAACAGTCTTATACACACTACTGAAACACTCTTATACACACTACTGAAACACTCTTATACACACTACTGAAATGCTCTCACATAAACAGCTGAAATGTTTTTCTCTCACACACACTACTGAAACACTCTTATACACACTACTGAAATGCTCTCACATAAACAACTGAAATGTTTTTCTCTCACACACTACTGAAACAGTCTTATACACACTACTGAAACACTCTTATACACACTACTGAAACACTCTTATACACACTACTGAAATGCTCTCACATAAACAACTGAAATGTTTTTCACTCACACACTACTGAAACACTCATACACACTACTGAAATGCTTTCACATAAGCAACTGAAATGTTTTTCTCTCACACACACTACTGAAACACTCTTATACACACTACTGAAACACTCTTATACACACTACTGAAATGCTTTCACATAAACAACGGAAATGTTTTTCTCTCACACACACTACTGAAACAGTCTTATACACACTACTGAAACACTCTTATACACATTACTGAAACACTCTTATACACACTACTGAAATGCTCTCACATAAACAACTGAAATGTTTTCCTCTCACACACACTACTGAAACACTCTTATACACACTACTGAAATGCTTTCACATAAACAACTGAAATGTTTTTCTCTCACACACAACTACTGAAACAGTCTTATACACACTACTGAAACACTCTTATACACACTACTGAAACACTCTTATACACTACTGAAATGCTCTCACATAAACAACTAAAATGTTTTTCTCTCACACACACTACTGAAACACTCTTATACACACTACTGAAATGCTTTCACATAAACAACTGAAATGTTTTTCTATCACACACACTACTGAAACAGTCTTATACACACTACTGAAACAGTCTTATACACACTACTGAAACACTCTTATACACACTACTGAAATGCTCTCACATAAACAACTGAAATGTTTTTGTCTCACACACTACTGAAACACTCTTATACACACTACTGAAATGCTCTCACATAAACAACTGAAATGTTTTTCTCTCACACACACTACTGAAACAGTCTTATACACACTACTGAAACACTCTTAAACACACTACTGAAATGCTCTCACATAAACAACTAAAATGTTTTTCTCTCACACACACTACTGAAACACTCGTATACACACTACTGAAATGCTCTCACATAAACAACTGAAATGTTTTTCTCTCACACACTACTGAAACACTCTTATACACACTACTGAAATGCTCTCACATAAACAACTAAATTGTTTTTCTCTCACACACACTACTGAAACACTCTTATACACACTACTGAAATGCTTTCACATAAACAACTGAAATGTTTTTCTCTCACACACGCTACTGAAACAGTCTTATACTGACTGCTGAAACACTCTTATACACACTACTGAAACACTCTTATACACACTACTGAAATGCTCTCACATAAACAACTGAAATGTTTTTCTCTCACACACTACTGAAACACTCTTATACACACTACTGAAATGCTTTCACATAAACAACTGAAATGTTTTTCTCTCACACACACTACTGAAACACTCTTATACACACTACTGAAACACTCTTATACACACTACTGAAACACTCTTATACACACTACTGAAATGCTCTCACATAAACAACTGAAATGTTTTTCTCTCACACACTACTGAAACACTCTTATACACACTACTGAAATGCTCTCACATAAACAACTGAAATGTTTTTCTCTCACACACACTACTGAAACACTCTTATACACACTACTGAAACACTCTTATACACACTACTGAAATGCTCTCACATAAACAACTAAAATGTTTTCCTCTCACACACACTACTGAAACACTCTTATACACACTACTGAAATGCTTTCACATAAACAACTGAAATGTTTTTCTCTCACACACACTACTGAAACAGTCTTATACACACTACTGAAACACTCTTATACACACTACTGAAACACTCTTATACACACTACTGAAATGCTCTCACATAAACAACTGAAATGTTTTTCTCTCACACACTACTGAAACACTCTTATACACACTACTGAAATGCTCTCACATAAACAACTGAAATGTTTTTCTCTCACACACACTACTGAAACCGTCTTATACACACTACTGAAACACTCTTATACACACTACTGAAATGCTCTCACATAAACAACTAAAATGTTTTTCTCTCACACACACTACTGAAACACTCTTATACACACTACTGAAATGCTCTCACATAAACAACTGAAATGTTTTTCTCTCACACACACTACTGAAACACTCTTATACACACTACTGAAATGCTCTCACATAAACAACTGGAATGTTTTTCTCTCACACACACTACTGAAACAGTCTTATACACACTACTGAAACACTCTTATACACACTACTGAAACACTCTTATACACACTACTGAAATGCTCTCACATAAACAACTAAAATGTTTTTCTCTCACACACTACTGAAACACTCTTATACACACTACTGAAATGCTCTCACATAAACAACTGAAATGTTTTTCTCTCACACACACTACAGAAACACTCTTATACACACTACTGAAACACTCTTATACACACTACTGAAATGCTCTCACATAAACAACTGAAATGTTTTTATCTCACACACACTACTGAAACACTCTTATACACACTACTGAAATGCTCTCACATAAACAACTAAAAAGTTTTTCTCTCACAACACTACTGAAACACTCTTATAGACACTACTGAAATGCTCTCACATAAACAACTGAAATGTTTTTCTCTCACACACTACTGAAACACTCTTATACACACTACTGAAATGCTTTCACATAAACAACTGAAATGTTTTTCTCTCACACACTCCTGAAACAGTCTTATACACACTACTGAAACACTCTTATACACGCTACTGAAACACTCTTATACACACTACTGAAATGCTCTCACATAAACAACTGAAATGTTTTTCTCTCACACACTACTGAAACACTCTTATACACACTACTGAAATGCTTTCACATAAACAACTGAAATGTTTTTCTCTCACACACACTACTGAAACACTCTTATACACACTACTGAAACACTCTTATACGCACTACTGAAATGCTTTCACATAAACAACTGAAATGTTTTTCTCTCACACACACTACTGAAACACTCTTATACACACTACTGAAACACTCTTATACACACTACTGAAATGCTCTCACATAAAGAACTGAAATGTTTTTCTCTCACATACACTACTGAAACACTCTTATACACACTACTGAAATGCTCTCACATAAAGAACTGAAATGTTTTTCTCTCACATACACTACTGAAACACTCTTATACACACTACTGAAATGCTCTCACATAAACAATTGAAATGCTTTTCTCTCACACACACTACTGAAACACTCTTATACACACTACTGAAACACTCTTATACACTACTGAAACACTCTTATACACACTACTGAAATGCTCTCACATAAACAACTGAAATGTTTTTCTCTCACACACTACTGAAACACTCTTATACACACTACTGAAATGCTCTCACATAAACAGCTTAAATGTTTTTCTCTCACGCACACTACTGAAACACTCTTATACACACTACTGAAATGCTCTCACATAAACAACTGAAATGTTTTTCTCTCACAAACACTACTGAAACACTCTTATAGACACTACTGAAATGCTCTCACATTAACAACTGAAATGTTTTTATCTCACACACACTACTGAAACACTCTTATACACACTACTGAAATGCTCTCACATAAACAACTGAAATGTTTTTCTCTAACACACTACAGAAACACTCTTATAGACACTACTGAAATGCTCTCACATTAACAACTGAAATGTTTTTATCTCACACACACTACTGAAACACTCTTATACACACTACTGAAATGCTCTCACATAAACAACTGAAATGTTTTTCTCTAACACACTACAGAAACACTCTTATACACACTACTGAAATGCTTTCACATAAACAACTGAAATGTTTTTCTCTCACACACTACTGAAACAGTCTTATACACACTACTGAAACACTCTTATACACACTACTGAAACACTCTTATACACACTACTGAAATGCTCTCACATAAACAACTGAAATGTTTTTCTCTCACACACTACTGAAACACTCTTATACACACTACTGAAATGCTTTCACATAAACAACTGAAATGTTTTTCTCTCACACACTACTGAAACAGTCTTATACACACTACTGAAACACTCTTATACACACTACTGAAACACTCTTATACACACTACTGAAATGCTCTCACATAAACAACTGAAATGTTTTTCTCTCACACACTACTGAAACACTCATACACACTACTGAAATGCTTTCACATAAGCAACTGAAATGTTTTTCTCTCACACACACTACTGAAACACTCTTATACACACTACTGAAACACTCTTATACACACTACTGAAATGCTTTCACATAAACAACTGAAATGTTTTTCTCTCACACACACTACTGAAACAGTCTTATACACACTACTGAAACACTCTTATACACACTACTGAAACACTCTTATACACACTACTGAAATGCTCTCACATAAACAACTAAAATGTTTTTCTCTCACACACACTACTGAAACACTCTTATACACACTACTGAAATGCTTTCACATAAACAACTGAAATGTTTTTCTCTCACACACACTACTGAAACAGTCTTATACACACTACTGAAACACTCTTATACACACTACTGAAATGCTCTCACATAAACAACTGAAATGTTTTTCTCTCACACACACTACTGAAACACTCTTATACACACTACTGAAACACTCTTATACACACTACTGAAACACTCTTATACACACTACTGAAATGCTCTCACATAAACAACTGAAATGTTTTTCTCTCACACACACTACTGAAACACTCTTATACACACTACTGAAACACTCTTGTAAGAGCATGTCAGTAGTGTGTATAAGAGTGTTTCAGTAGTGTGCGTGTGAGTAAAAGATATCAGTTGTTTATGTGAGCGCATTACAGTAGTGTATGTAAGAGGTAATTCTGAATAATGTCCCTAACAGCCCCTCATAGTTTACACCTTGTTGGTTACTTCCCCTTTTTGTGCACTCGCCGCAATTCTATCAGTGTCACCCGGCAGAAGACACCTGGTTTTGTTGTCTGGAGCAGACGTTCCCTGCACAATGTTTTTCCAATTTTTTTATTTACCGTATTTATACGCGCCCTGTCAGTCATTAATTGACATTTTACATATAGACTTAGACTTAGACTTCCTTTTCATTGTCATTCAAATTTTATATTGGAGTCTACACGTACCTCTTATGTGTGACTGCCATCAAATTGCAATCTACACGTATCTCTTATGTGTGACTGCCATCATATTGCAATCTACACGTATCTCTTATGTGTGACTGCCATCATATTGCAGTCTGCACGTATCTCTTATGTGTGACTGCCATCATATTGCAGTCTGCACGTATCTCTTATGTGTGACTGCCTTCATATTGCAGTCTGCACGTACCTCTTATGTGTGACTGCCATCATATTGCAGTCTGCACGTATCTCTTATGCGTGACTGCCATCATATTGCAGTCTGCACGTATCTCTTATGTGTGACTGCCATCATAGTGCAGTCTGCACGTATCTCTTATGTGTGACTGCCATCATATTGCAGTCTGCACGTATCTCTTATGTGTGACTGCCATCATATTGCAGTCGGCACGTATCTTTTATGTGTGACTGCCATCATATTGCAGTCTGCACGTATCTCTTATGTGTGACTACCATCATATTGCAGTCTACACGTATCTCTTATTTTTGACTGCCATCATATTGCAATCTACACGTATCTCTTATGTGTGACTGCCATCATATTGCAGTCTGCACATATCTCTTATGTGTGACTGCCATCATATTGCAGTCTGCACGTATCTTTTATGTGTGACTGCCATCATATTGCAGTCTGCACGTATCTCTTATGTGTGACTGCCATCATATTGCAGTCTACACGTATCTCTTATGTGTGACTGCCATCATATTGCAGTCTGCATGTATCTCTTATGTGTGACTGCCATCATATGGCAGTCTACACGTATCTCTTATGTGTGAGTGCCATCATGTCGCAGTCTACACGTATCTCTTATGTGTGACTGCCGTCATATTGCAGTCTACACGTATCTCTTATGCGTGACTGCCATCATATTGCAGTCTACACGTATTTCTTATGTGTGACTGCCATCATATTGCAGTCCGCACGTACCTCTTATGTGTGACTGCCATCATATTGCAGTCCGCACGTACCTCTTATGTGTGACTGCCATCATATTGTAGTCAGCACATATCTCTTATGTGTGACTGCCATCAGATTGCAGTCAACACGTATCTCTTATGTGTGACTGCCATCATATTGCAGTCAACACGTATTTCTTATGTGTGACTGCCATCATATTGCAGTCCGCACATATCTCTTATGTGTGACTGCCATCAGATTGCAGTCAACACGTATCTTTTATGTGTGACTGCCATCATATTGCAGTCAACACGTATTTCTTATGTGTGACTGCCATTATATTGCAGTCTGCACGTATCTTTTATGCGTGACTTCCGTCATATTGCAGTCTGCACATATGTCTTATGTGTGACTGCCATCTCCTGGTCACACTTATCATTTCACCATGCACCTAATAAAATTGCTTCGAGGTCGGTAAGCACAACCAGAATTACGCCGCACATTAGGCGCACCGAGTTATAAGGCGCACTCTCAGATTTTTGGGGGAAATTAAAGGATTTTAAGTAAGCCTTATAGTCCGGAAAATACGGTAAATGGATAACTAACTTTAAAATTATAAGTAAATCAGATATTTGTTTTATTTTTAAAAAGTGTAATATATGATAATATATTATTTATTGCATTATTAGGAACCACGAATAAAAGCTAATAGTTTTTAATATTACAGATTACAACTACTTTCAAACCTTTAACTAACATTACATAATTAACATTAACATTTTTATTACAGATTCATTGATAAGTACTTTCCCTTTCTTAATTCATACACATTTAATTAAATGTAATATTTCTTACATTATGAGGTAATATTAAAGATTAATATATATGCAATTTCATGCAGTACAAGGAAAATATTTAGTGGGAAAAAAAAGATAATGTACTCGACTTTCGTGATTGATCTGGCCCCCGGACCTTGACTTTGACACACACGCCTTAGATTGACAGGTTGTTTACACCGTGTTGGTTCCTTCCCCTTTTTGTGCACTCGCCGCAATTCCATCACTCGGCAGAGCACACCTGCTTTTGTTGTCTGGAGCAGATGTTCCCTGCACAATGTTTATTTATTCATTTGTTTTTCAAACTGAGGCAAACATATTTTGTAAAAGAAGCAAAAAAAAAAAAATGTTTTAAAATAGGCCAGGATATGACAAATGTGCACGTCGTTACAGTATTTGCAATGACAGGCTGTCAATGTGCACACGGAAGCAGCAGCTGGCACTTTAAAAAAAAAATCACTGCCCATAACACACCAGAAATGCTCTAATTAAAATGATGTTTACCTTCAATAATGTTATAGGGTGCATGAGGAAGTGGTGATTGGTCACCAAGTCACCGTAAACCCTCACGAATCACCATTACAGTATTATTCGGACTATAAGGCGCACTTAAAACCCTTTCATTTTCTCAAAACTCGACAGTGCGCCTTATAACCCGATGCGCCTAATGTACGGAATCATTTTGGTTGTGCTTACCGACCTCGAAGCTATTTATTTTGGTACATGGTGAAATGATAAGTATGACCAGTAGATGGCAGTCACACATAAGAGACAACGTGTAGACTGCAATATGATGGCAGTCACACACAAGAGATACGTGTAGACTGCAATATGATGGCAGTTACACATAAGAAATACGTGGAGACTGCAATATGATGGCAGTCACACATAAGAGATACGTGCAGACTGCAATATGATGTCAGTCACACATAAGAGACAACGTGTAGACTGCAATATGATGGCAGTCACACATAAGAGGTACATGCAGACTGCAATATGATGGCAGTCACACATAAGAGATACGTGCAGACTGCAATATGATGGCAGTCACACATAAGAGATACGTGCCGACTGCAATATGATGGCAGTCATACATAAGAGATACGTGCAGACTGCAATATGATGGCAGTCACACATAAGAGATACGTGCAGACTGCAATATGATGGCAGTCACACATAAGAGATACGTGTAGACTGCAATATGATGGCAGTCACACATAAGAGGTACGTGCAGACTGCAATATGATGGCAGTCACACATAAGAGGTACATGCAGACTGCAATATGATGGCAGTCACACATAAGAGATACGTGCAGACTGCAATATGATGGCAGTCACACATAAGAGGTACGTGCAGACTGCAATATGATGGCAGTCACACATAAGAGATACGTGCAGACTGCAATATGATGGCAGTCACACATAAGAGATACGTGTAGACTACAATATGATGGCAGTCACACATAAGAGATATGTGCAGACTGCAATATGATGGCAGTCACACATAAGAGGTACATGCAGACTGCAATATGATGGCAGTCACACATAAGAGATATGTGCAGACTGCAATATGATGGCAGTCAAATATAAGAGGTACGTGCAGACTGCAATATGATGGCAGTCACACATAAGAGATACGTGCAGACTGCAATATGATGGCAGTCACACATAAGAGATACGTGTAGACTGCAATATGATGGCAGTCACACATAAGAGGTACGTGCAGACTGCAATATGATGGCAGTCACACATAAGAGATACGTGTAGACTGCAATATGATGGCAGTCAAAATTAAGAGATACGTGTAGACTGCAATATGATGGCAGTCACACACAAGAGATACGTGTAGACTGCAATATGATGGCAGTCACACATAAGAGGTACGTGCAGACTGCAATATGATGGCAGTCACACATAAGAGATACGTGCAGACTGCAATATGATGGCAGTCACACATAAGAGATACGTGCCGACTGCAATATGATGGCAGTCACGCATAAGAGATACGTGCAGACTGCAATATGATGGCAGTCACATATAAGAGGTACATGCAGACTGCAATATGATGGCAGTCACACATAAGAGATACGTGCCGACTGCAATATGATGGCAGTCATACATAAGAGATACGTGCAGACTGCAATATGATGGCAGTCACACATAAGAGATACGTGCAGACTGCAATATGATGGCAGTCACACATAAGAGATACGTGTAGACTGCAATATGATGGCAGTCACACATAAGAGGTACGTGCAGACTGCAATATGATGGCAGTCACACATAAGAGGTACATGCAGACTGCAATATGATGGCAGTCACACATAAGAGATACGTGCAGACTGCAATATGATGGCAGTCACACATAAGAGGTACGTGCAGACTGCAATATGATGGCAGTCACACATAAGAGATACGTGCAGACTGCAATATGATGGCAGTCACACATAAGAGATACGTGTAGACTACAATATGATGGCAGTCACACATAAGAGATATGTGCAGACTGCAATATGATGGCAGTCACACATAAGAGGTACATGCAGACTGCAATATGATGGCAGTCACACATAAGAGATATGTGCAGACTGCAATATGATGGCAGTCAAATATAAGAGGTACGTGCAGACTGCAATATGATGGCAGTCACACATAAGAGATACGTGCAGACTGCAATATGATGGCAGTCACACATAAGAGATACGTGTAGACTGCAATATGATGGCAGTCACACATAAGAGGTACGTGCAGACTGCAATATGATGGCAGTCACACATAAGAGATACGTGTAGACTGCAATATGATGGCAGTCAAAATTAAGAGATACGTGTAGACTGCAATATGATGGCAGTCACACACAAGAGATACGTGTAGACTGCAATATGATGGCAGTCACACATAAGAGGTACGTGCAGACTGCAATATGATGGCAGTCACACATAAGAGATACGTGCAGACTGCAATATGATGGCAGTCACACATAAGAGATACGTGCCGACTGCAATATGATGGCAGTCACGCATAAGAGATACGTGCAGACTGCAATATGATGGCAGTCACACATAAGAGATACGTCTAGACTGCAATATGATGGCAGTCACACATAAGAGATACGTGCAGACTGCAATATGATGGCAGTCACACATAAGAGATACGTGCAGACTGCAATATGATGGCAGTCACACATAAGAGATACGTGTAGACTGCAATATGATGGCAGTCACACATAAGAGATACGTGTAGACTGCAATATGATGCCAGTCACACATAAGAGATACGTGTAGACTGCAATATGATGGCAGTCAAAATTAAGAGATAAGTGTAGACTGCAATATGATGGCAGTCACACATAAGAGATACGTGTAGACTGCAATATGATGGCAGTCAAAATTAAGAGATACGTGTAGACTGCAATATGATGACAGTCACACAAGAGATACGTGCAGACTGCAATATGATGGCAGTCACACATAAGAGGTACGTGCGGACTGCAATATGATGGCAGTCACACATAAGAGATATGTGCGGACTGCAATATGATGGCAGTCACACATAAGAGGTATGTGCAGACTGCAATATGATGGCAGTCACACATAAGAAATACGTGTAAACTGCAATATGATGGCAGTCACACATAAGAGGTTCATGCAGACTGCAATATGATGGCAGTCACACATAAGAGGTACGTGCAGACTGCAATATGATGGCAGTCACACATAAGAAATACGTGTAGACTGCAATATGATGGCAGTCACACATAAGAGGTACATGCAGACTGCAATATGATGGCAGTCACACATAAGAGATATGTGCAGACTGCAATATGATGGCAGTCACACATAAGAGGTATGTGCAGACTGCAATATGATGGCAGTCACACATAAGAAATATGTGTAGACTGCAATATGATGGCAGTCACACATAAGAGGTACATGCAGACTGCGATATGATGGCAGTCACACATAAGAGATACGTGTAGACTGCAATATGATGGCAGTCACACATAAGAGATACGTCTAGACTGCAATATGATGGCAGTCACACATAAGAGATACGTGTAGACTGCAATATGATGTAAGTCACACATAAGAGATACGTGTAGACTGCAATATGATGGCAGTCACACATAAGAGATACGTGTAGACTGCAATATGATGGCAGTCACACATAAGAGATACGTGTAGACTGCAATATGATGGCAGTCACACATAAGAGATACGTGTAGACTGCAATATGATGGCGGTCACACATGAGAGATACGTGCCGACAGCAATATGATGGCAGTCATACATAAGAGATACGTGCAGACTGCAATATGATGGCAGTCACACATAAGAGATACGTGCAGACTGCAATATGATGGCAGTCACACATAAGAGATATGTGCAGACTGCAATATGATGGCAGTCACGCATAAGAGGTACGTGCAGACTGCAATATGATGGCAGTCACATAAGAGATACGTGCCGACAGCAATATGATGGCAGTCATACATAAGAGATACGTGCAGACTGCAATATGATGGCAGTCACACATAAGAGATACGTGCAGACTGCAATATGATGGCAGTCACACATAAGAGGTACATGCAGACTGCAATATGATGGCAATGATTTTCCGTATTGGGACCATGATTTTGGTCCTAACTTGTTCACACCTCCTCATATGGAAGGTACTTTTCCTTGTTGATGTCTCAAGAAGGGTGGAAATACAAGAACAAACACACACACACACACATCTTGACTTTATTCATCGCTTAACCCGCCTAAATAACGACACCAGACAACACATGTGCACAATCACGCTGCAGATAACGCCGCCTTCAGCGAACCTGGTTTTATTCGCCGCTCAACGGAGAGGAGCGACAGCAGAGCCGAGATCCCGGGCGAGCGGCCAAGCTGCATTATTCCAGATAAGCCAGTCAGTCGTGCACAGGGCAGCACATTGCAGGAGCGCAAACCGCTTTAGCAACCGCTGCAGGAGACCATTCAGAACCGTGTTGACAAAATGCCTTAATGGCAAACACTTCATTTTCTTGCCTAAAGACTCGTCCCTCAGGAAGACGCGTGTGTTTACATGTGGCTAATTGTCTCTGGTCAGCAACGTGAATCTTCACGTTTAACAAGCGCGCCCTGTTCCTCAAGCCCCTGCATCATGCGTGGACTTTGCGGCGTCCTACTACATGTAAACGCCTCGCTATGCTACAGGGAAAGCAGCACGGATACAGTGAGATTTATCCGAAGGGTCTGCATGAGCTGCAGAAAATGAAACCGTTGCGCATTTATCAGCTTGACACGTCCCGGTTCGATACAGTACAGGTACAGTACGGAGGAGCCGCGTACACTTTTGCATGCAAGGCTAGCGGGGGCATCCAGCAGATGGGTGGCCTCGCTGTTCTCTCTGCATCAGCGATCTGTGATTAGACCCCAGCCTCAGGGGGGGGGGGGGGGCGCACTCCGTACAGAAGCCGCATTTGGGGGCTTCGTTCTCTTCAAAACAGCCTGGAAAAATGCTATTTTGCCGCCAGCTACAGTCAAGACTCAGAGGCAAATGTCGTTTTTTTTTGTTTTTTTTAAATATCCAAGGGGAAATATGACACAGAGCGTGATGTAATTTAATGGAGGAGGGAATTTATTGTCCGGAAGAAATTGCCAGGGAGACGCCATAAAAACGCAGGGAGCGGCGTCCCTAAATGGGCTTTTGATATTTGGACTCAGGAGAGCGCTCTACTTACATTAATTATTGCATGAATGCATTTTGTATCCTCTACAGTGGACATTTTGGCGTTTTGCATAACAGAGGTGTTCGTAAGCAAAAACAACGGCAGTGATATTGTTATGTTTAGAGAGGGGAGGTGATGGCAACAGACACCAGGGGATGGTAGCTCTGAGATTTATTATATATATATATATATATATATATATATATATATATATATATATATATATATATATATATATATATATATATATATATATGTATAATAATATATAATATATATATATAATATAATTATTATATATATTATTTATAATATATATTTAATATATATTTATATAATATAATATATATATATATATAATATATATAATATATAATATAATATATATATATATATATATATATGTATAATAATATATAATATATATATAATATAATTATATATATATTATTTATAATATATATATATATATATATATATATATATATATAATATATATATATATATATATATATATATATATATAATATTATATATATATATATATATATATAATATATAATATATATTTAATACATATTTATAATATATATACATATATATATATATATATAAAAAATATACATATATATATATATATATATATATATATATATATATATATATATATATATATATATATAGGGGCGGCATGGCGTAGTGGGTAGAGCAACCGTGCCAGAAACCTGAGGGTTGCAGGTTCGCTCCCCGCCTCTTACCATCCAAAAAATCGCTGCCGTTGTGTCCTTGGGCGGGACACTTTACCCTTTTCCCCCGGTGCCACTCACACCGGTGAACTGAATGATGAATGATAGGTGGTTGGCGCAAATTGCAGCCACGCTTCCGTCAGTCTACCCCAGGGCAGCTGTGGCTGTGAAAGTAGCTTACCACCACCAGGTGTGAATGAATGATGGGTTCTACATGTAAAGTGACTTTGGGTACTTAGAAAAGCGCTATATATATTCAAACCCTTGAATATATATGCTAATATGCTTTCTTTTGGGTTTTTTTTTTACCCTTTGCATTCATAATTCGCTGTGTTTGTTGCATTTTTGTTGTGTTTTGTTGATTGTAAAATATGTCGATCAATATTGACGTTCATATGTTGTCAATATTCAGTGTTTTACCCTTCATAGTTAATATTGTAAATCCCACATTCTTTATTTACATGTACATTCTCATTCAGTAAAAAAAAAGTAAAATTCCATTCCGTTTTTTCTTGCGGTCTGTCATAACGATTTTAGAATTCAGTGAGACATCATTGTGAGGTTTTGTATTTGTGTTCCTAAAAATCAGATATACCGGCCCCCAGACACATTTTTTTCCCAAAATTTGGCCCCCTGAGTCAAAATAATTGCCCAGGCATGGCGTAAAAAAAGGTACTCAAGTACATACATAGGTACCTACACTCATGCATATAATCACGTTTCATCTCGGGGAAACGGGATAACACACGGCACACTGACATAGCTTAACCTAAAGGACTATAACAATCTACAAGGTTAAAACTGTTTCTCTTTCTTCCCCTCCCATTATATGCTTTCTTTGGGGGTTTTTTTTACCCTTTGCGTTCATATTTCGCTGCGTTTGTTGCATTTTTGTTGCGTTTCGCTTGATTGTAAAATATGACGATCGAGAGGGGGTGTGACGTACATATGTTGTCAATATTCAGTGGTTGGGGCGTGGGCGTGGTTGGGGGCGTGGTTAACAGAGGAGGAGTATATTTACAGATAAAATTCACCAAGTCAAGTATTTCATAAATATATAAGAAATACTTGACTTTCAGTGAATTCTAGCTATATATATATATATTTATTTTATTATATATATATATATATATATATATATATATATATATATATATATATATATATATATATATATATATATATATATATATACATATATATATATATACGTATATATATATATATATATATATATATATATATATATATATATATATATATATATATATATATATATATATATATATATATATAAATAAGAGAAATACTTGAATTTCAGTGTTCATTTATACTGAAATTCAAAATAATTGCCCAGGCCTTGCGTACACAAAGGTACTCAAGTACATACATACAGTAGGTACCTACACTCATGCATATAATCACGTTTCATCAAACATATATTCCCTTTACGGAAACTGGATAACACACGGCACACTGACATAGCTTAACCTATAGGACTATAACAATCTACAAGGTTAAAACAGTTCGCTTCTCTTACTTCCCCTCCCATAATATGCTTTCTTTTGGGGTTTTTTTCACCCTTTGCATTCATAATTCGCTGTGTTTGTTGCATTTTTGTTGTGTTTTGTTGATTGTAAAATATGTCGATCAATATATGTTGTCAATATTCAGTGTTTTACCCTTCGTAGTTAATATTGTAAATCTCACATTCTTTATTTACATGTACATTCTCATTCAGTAAAAAAATGTAAAATTCCATTCCGTTTTTTCTTGCGGTCTGTCATAACGATTTTAGAATTCAGTGAGACATCATTGTGAGGTTTTGTATTTGTGTTCCTAAAAATCAGATATACCGGCCCCCAGACACATTTTTATCTCTAAATTTGGCCCCCCGAGGCTAAACAATTGCCCAGGCCTGGTATATGGTGAAGCCTACACACACATGTGCGTGTGTGTGTTCAGACCATCCCCATTTATCACCTGATGACTCCCATTAGCGCGGACAGTGACAGTAGCCAGACAGGCTCCACCAGTCCTCGTTAGAAGCCAATTAATCTCTCTGGCCCCTTTAATCAATGACCTTTTATTCAAGAAACGCACCTGCTGCTCATATGAATGACCGCGACATGAATAAACATGTCGGAAGCCCCCAAGCGGGACGTTAAACAACATCTATACTGAGAATAGAAATCAAAATTCAAAGGAGGACAGCAGGGATGGAGACGACCTGTCCAAGTGTCTGAATTATTCATGAGACAAAATGAGTGTTTAAAAATGGATGCAGGAAGGCGCCATTTTCAGCTGTGAACAAGAAAGGAGGCCTAAATTAAATCACCCTGAAGACGTGGCTCGCGTCCCGCATTCTATTCGCCTTTGCTTGTTTTCCCGGCCTCATCTGCATGTTATCCCGTGCTCCCGCCACATCTAACAGGGCTTTGTCACACCACCAGCGCTGACTGTTGGACTCTCTGCGGAGAACAAAGCGTGTTTGTGGTACGCCTCGACAACGCTCATCAAAGGCGCCGCCTGACTTTTATTTTTATTTTTTCTTATTTTTTTTAAAGCCGCGCTCGTCCAGCCATGAAATATTCAGCGTGTGCAGATGTGACATGTTTGTTTGCAGCCGAATGAGGGAATTAATATGCCAAAGTAGAGGGAAATGAAGCATTTCTTTGCTTAGAACAGAGATCAGTTATTGTTACGTTTTTTATGAAAGAGTTTACCGTATTTTTCGGACTATAAGTCGCAGTTTTTTTCATAGTTTGGCCGGGCTCCAGTGCAACTTATATACAGGTAAAAGCCAGTAAATTAGAATATTTTGAAAAACTTGATTTATTTCAGTAATTGCATTCAAAAGGTGTAACTTGTACATTATATTTATTCATTGCACACAGACTGATGCATTCAAATGTTTATTTCATTTAATTTTGATGATTTGAAGTGGCAACAAATGAAAATCCAAAATTCCGTGTGTCACAAAATTAGAATATTGTGTAAGGCTAATACAAAAAAGGGATTTTTAGAAATGTTGGCCAACTGAAAAGTATGAAAATGAAAAATATGAGCATGTACAATACTCAATACTTCGTTGGAGCTCCTTTTGCCTCAATTACTGCGTTAATGCGGCGTGGCATGGAGTCGATGAGTTTCTGGCACTGCTCAGGTGTTATGAGAGCCCAGGTTGCTCTGATAGTGGCCTTCAACTCTTCTGCGTTTTTGGGTCTGGCATTCTGCATCTTCCTTTTCACAATATCCCACAGATTTTCTATGGGGCTAAGGTCAGGGGAGTTGGCGGGCCAATTTAGAACAGAAATACCATGGTCCGTAAACCAGGCACGGGTAGATTTTGCGCTGTGTGCAGGCGCCAAGTCCTGTTGGAACTTGAAATCTCCATCTCCATAGAGCAGGTCAGCAGCAGGAAGCATGAAGTGCTCTAAAACTTGCTGGTAGACGGCTGCGTTGACCCTGGATCTCAGGAAACAGAGTGGACCGACACCAGCTGGACTGCTGCTGAGTGGTCCACAGTCATGTTTTCTGACGAAAGCAAATTTTGCATTTCCTTTGGAAATCGAGGTCCCAGAGTCTGGAGGAAGACAGGAGAGGCACAGGATCCACGTTGCCTGAAGTCTAGTGTAAAGTTTCCACCATCAGTGATGGTTTGGGGTGCCATGTCATCTGCTGGTGTCGGTCCACTCTGTTTCCTGAGATCCAGGGTCAACGCAGCCGTCTACCAGCAAGTTTTATGTGTGTGTATATGTGTAAATAAATGAACACTGAAATTCAAGTATTTATTTTATTTATATATATATATATATATATATATATATATATATATATATATATATATATATATATATATATATATATATATATATATATCCCCGCGACCCCGAAGGGAATAAGCGGTAGAAAATGGATGGATGGATATATATATATATATATATATATATATATATATATATATATATATATATATATATATATATATATATATATATATCCATCCATCCATTTTCTACCGCTTATTCCCTTCGGGGTCGTGGGGATATATATATATATATATATATATATATATATATATATGAAATACTTGACTTGGTGAATTCTAGCTGTAAATATACTCCTCCCCTCTTAACCACGCCCCCAACCACGCCCCCGCCCCAACCACGCCCCCCGCACCCACCCCCCAACCCCCGAAATTGGAGGTCTCAAGGTTGGCAAGTATGGTGTATATATATATATGCACACTTTACCGATGAAAGCTATGCTACGACAGAGATGGCAAAAATGTGTGGATATCCTGCGACACTCAAAGCAGATGCATTTCCTACGATAAAGTCAAAGAAATCTGCCGCCAGACCCCCATTGAATCTGCCGGAGTGTGTGAGCAATTCAGGGACAAAGGACCTCGGTAGCACGGCAAGCAATGGCGGCAGTTTGTTCCCGCAGACGAGCGAGCTAAACCCCCTATCGACCCTAGCTTCCCTGGCCTGCTGACATCAACTCCAAAACTGGACAGATCAGCTTTCAAGAAAAGAGCGCGGATGAGGGTATGTCTACAGAATATATTAATTGATGAAAATTGGGCTCTCTGCACTCTCAAAGTGCATGTTGTTGCCAAATGTATTTCATATGCTGTAAACCTAGTTCATAGTTGTTAGTTTCCTTTAATGCCAAACAAACACATACCAATCGTTGGTTAGAAGGCGATCGCCGAATTCGTCCTCGCTTTCTCCCGTGTCGCTGGCTGTCGTGTCGTTTTTGGTCGATTTCGCTTGCATACGGTTCAAACCGATATGGCTCAATAGCTTCAGTTTCTTCTTCAATTTTGTTTTCGCTACCTGCCTCCACACTACAACCATCCGTTTCAATACATGCGTAATCTGTTGAATCGCTTAAGCCGCTGAAATCCGAGTCTGAATCCGAGCTAATGTGGCTATAGCTTGCTGTTCTATGCGCCATGTTTGTTTGTGTTGGCTTCACTATGTGACGTCACAGGAAAATGGACGGGTGTATATAACGATGGTTAAAATCAGGCACTTTGAAGCTTTTTTTAGGGATATTGCGTGATGGGTAAAATTTTGAAAAAAAAAAGCCACTGGGAACTGATTTTTAATGGTTTTAACCCTTCTGAAATTGTGATAATGTTCCCCTTTAATAATAATAGAATAACTGTATCTAAGTTATCACAAAACTTTTGTGTTGCCATGAGTTCCCGGCGAGAGGACAAAAGCTGTCTTTGATCTTACCAATCAAAACTCCACTGTAGGATGGGAAGCGACATGAAGGTGTCGGGTTCTTTGATCTATTGTAATCCACGGGAAGATTTTGTCTTGACCCGAGATCTACAAAGGGGAGAGGACACAGGACCTGACGTTTTGCCAGAGCGTGGTGGAAGACTGTACAAAGAGTACAGCTCAGACGTTTCTCCTCAAAATAAAATAAGCCACTGGGAACTGATTTTTAATGGTTTTAACCATTCTGAAATTGTGATAATGTTCCCCTTTAAAGTGTTGCTACTCAGTTGCTGGTGTGACTCTCCTGTGTGTACCTTTGTCGTACTTTGTGTGCATTGAACTCATCAGCGCTATCAATGCAGGGCTGAGCAGTTTGCCGCTACGACAACATTGGTTGTGTTGCTGCTGCGTTGTTGCAGTACACTTGTTCATCCCTCATTATCAAAGACGAACAATTAACTTGTTGGGTGTATAATGAGTTTCCGGCTTTAATTGGAGCGCTGTATTCCAAAAACCACTGTGCTGTTCTTAGTGTTCCGGATGTCTGTCCAGGAAGTCGGCGTTTCTCGCAGCAACACAAAGACTCTCCGGGGCCATCTGGGACGGCGGTAATTTAATTTGATATGACAAGAGGGACTGGAAGGGGGCGGGGGCGGTTATTTAAGGAGGAAAGGATGTTTAATGTGGAGGAAGAGGGTGAGGAAGTCAGAGTGACAAAAGCCAGGGACGGAGTGAAGAGGATTGTAGATCAGAAGCTTTTTGGCAGGTTTGGAGACGGTTCGTGCGAGGACACACTCCAGCTGCTGTAGAGGAATACTTCACAGGCTGCCAAACTGGCTGTTAATCCAACAGATCCTTTTGCACGGGGAACAATCCTGCCAGTGAGCTTAAAGGGGAACATTATCACCATTTCAGAAGGGTTAAAACCATTAAAAATCAGTTCCCGGTGACTTATTTTATTTTTCGAAGATTTTTTCAAAATTTTACCCATCACGCAATATCCCTAAAAAAAAGCTTCAAAGTGCCTGATTTTAACCATCGTTATATACACCCGTCCATTTTCCTGTGACGTCACATAGTGAAGCCAACACAAACAAACATGGCGGAAAGAACAGCAAGCTATAGCGACATTAGCTCGGATTCAGACTCGGATTTCAGCGGCTTAAGCGATTCAACAGATTACGCATGTATTGAAACGGATGGTTGTAGTGTGGAGGCAGGTAGCGAAAACGAAATTGAAGAAGAAACTGAGCCATATCGGTTTGAACCGTATGCAAGCGAAACCGACGAAAACGACACGACGGGAGAAAGCGAGGACGAATTCGGCGATCGCCTTCTAACCAACGATTGGTATGTGTTTGTTTGGCATTAAAGGAAACTAACAACTATGAACTAGGTTTACAGCATATGAAATACATTTGGGAACAACATGCACTTTGAGAGTGCAGACAGCCCAATTTTCATCAATTAATATATTCTGTAGACATACCCTCATTCGCTCTCTTTTCCTCAAAGCTGATCTGTCCAGTTTTGGAGTTGAAGTCAGCAGGCCAGGGAAGCTAGGGTCGATATTCTTCTCTTGATCACCTTCGATGGCATAAGGGACGGTGTGAGCCAAGACATCCAGGGGGTTTAGCTCGCTCGTCTGCGGGAACAAACTGCCGCCATTGCTTGCCGTGCTACCGAGGCCCTTTGTCCCTGAATTGCTCACACACTCCGGCAGATTCAATGGGGGTCCGGCGGCAGATTTCTTTAACTTTATCGTTGGAAATGCATCTGCTTTGAGTGTCGCAGGATATCCACACATTCTTGCCATCTCTGTCGTAGCATAGCTTTCGTCGGTAAAGTGTGCGGAACAAACGACTGACCATTTTCGTCGGCTTTCCCCACACCCTCGTATTTTGAACAACATTCGTCCAATTTCTTGCCACTTTGGCATCTTTGGGCCACTGGTGCAACTTGAATCCGTCCCTGTTGGTGTTGTTACACCCTCCGACAACACACCGACGAGGCATGTTGTCTCCAAGGTACGGAAAACAGTCGAAAAAACGGAAAATAACAGAGCTGATTTGACTCGGTGTTTGAGAAAATGGCGGATTTCTTCCCGATGTGACGTCACAACGTGACGTCACGTCCGAGAGCGAATAATAGAAAGGCGTTTGATTCGCCAAAATTAACCCATTTAGAGTTCGGAAATCGGTTAAAAAAATATATGGTCTTTTTTCTGCAACATCAAGGTATATATTGATGCTTACATAGGTCTGGTGATAATGTTCGGAAAGAACAGCAAGCTATAGCGACATTAGCTCGGATTCAGACTCGGATTTCAGCGGCTTAAGCGATTCAACAGATTACGCATGTATTGAAACGGATGGTTGTAGTGTGGAGGCAGGTAGCGAAAACGAAATTGAAGAAGAAACTGAGCCATATCGGTTTGAACCGTATGCAAGCGAAACCGACGAAAACGACACGACGGGAGAAAGCGAGGACGAATTCGGCGATCGCCTTCTAACCAACGATTGGTATGTGTTTGTTTGGCATTAAAGGAAACTAACAACTATGAACGAGGTTTACAGCATATGAAATACATTTGGCAACAACATGCACTTTGAGAGTGCAGACAGCCCAATTTTCATCAATTAATATATTCTGTAGACATACCCTCATCCGCGCTCTTTTCCTGAAAGCTGATCTGTCCAGTTTTGGAGTTGATGTCAGCAGGCCAGGGAAGCCAGGGTCGATAGGGGGTTTAGCTCGCTCGTCTGCGGGAACAAACTGCCGCCATTGCTTGCCGTGCTACCGAGGTCCTTTGTCCCTGAATTGCTCACACACTCCGGCAGATTCAATGGGGGTCTGGCGGCAGATTTCTTTGACTTTATCGTTGGAAATGCATCTGCTTTGAATGTCGCAGGATATCCACACATTCTTGCCATCTCTGTCGTAGCATAGCTTTCGTCGGTAAAGTGTGCGGAACAAACGTCCAATTTCTTGCCACTTTGGCATCTTTGGGCCACTGGTGCAACTTGAATCCGTCCCTGTTCGTGTTGTTACACCCTCCGACAACACACCGACGAGGCATGATGTCTCCAAGGTACAGAAAACAGTCGAAAAAACGGAAAATAACAGAGCTGATTTGACTCGGTGTTTGAGAAAATGGCGGATTTCTTCCTCCGAGAGCGAATAATAGAAAGGCGTTTGATTCGCCAAAATTAACCCATTTAGAGTTCGGAAATCGGTTAAAAAAATATATGGTCTTTTTTCTGCAACATCAAGGTATATATTGATGCTTACATAGGTCTGGTGATAATGTTCGGAAAGAACAGCAAGCTATAGCGACATTAGCTCGGATTCAGACTCGGATTTCAGCGGCTTAAGCGATTCAACAGATTACGCATGTATTGAAACGGATGGTTGTAGTGTGGAGGCAGGTATCGAAAACCAAATTGAAGAAGAAACTGAAGCTATTGAGCCATATCGGTTTGAACCGTATGCAAGCGAAACGGACGAAAACGACACGACAGCCAGCGACACGGGAGAAAGCGAGGACGAATTCGGCGATCGCCTTCTAACCAACGATTGGTATGTGTTTGTTTGGCATTAAAGGAAACTAACAACTATGAACTAGGTTTACAGCATATGAAATACATTTGGCAACAACATGCACATCAATTAATATATTCTGTAGACATACCCTCATTCGCTCTCTTTTCCTGAAAGCTGATCTGTCCAGTTTTGGAGTTGATGTCAGCAGGCCAGGGAAGCTAGGGTCGATATTCTTCTCTTGATCACCTTCGGTGGCATAAGGGACGGTGTGAGCCAAGACATCCAGGGGGTTTAGCTCGCTCGTCTGCGGGAACAAACTGCCGCCATTGCTTGCCGTGCTACCGAGGTCCTTTGTCCCTGAATTGCTCACACACTCCGGCAGATTCAATGGGGGTCTGGCGGCAGATTTCTTTGACTTTATCGTTGGAAATGAATCTGCTTTGAGTGTCGCAGGATATCCACACATTCTCGCCATCTCTGTCGTAGCATAGCTTTCGTCGGTAAAGTGTGCGGAACAAACGACTGACCATTTTCGTCGGCTTTCCCCACACCCTCGTATTTTGAACAACATTCGTCCAATTTCTTGCCACTTTGGCATCTTTGGGCCACTGGTGCAACTTGAATCCGTCCCTGTTCGTGTTGTTACACCCTCCGACAACACACCGACGAGGCATGATGTCTCCAAGGTACGGAAAACAGTCGAAAAAAACGGAAAATAACAGAGCTGATTTGACTCGGTGTTTGAGAAAATGACGGATTGCTTCCCGATGTGACATCACATTGTGCGAATAATAGAAAGACGTTTAATTCGCCAAAATTCACCCATTTAGAGTTCGGAAATCGGTTAAAAAAATATATGGTCTTTTTTCTGCAACATCAAGGTATATATTGATGCTTACATAGGTCTGGTGATAATGTTCGGAAAGAACAGCAAGCTATAGCAACATTAGCTCGGATTCAGACTCGGATTTCAGCGGCTTAAGCGATTCAACAGATTACGCATGTATTGAAACGGATGGTTGTAGTGTGGAGGCAGGTAGCGAAAACGAAATTGAAGAAGAAACTGAAGCTGTTGAGCCTTATCGGTTTGAACCGTATGCAAGCGAAACCGACGAAAACGACACGACAGCCAGCGACACGGGAGAAAGCGAGGACGAATTGGGCGATCGCCTTCTAACCAACGATTGGTATGTGTTTGTTTGGCATTAAAGGAAACTAACAACTATGAACTAGGTTTACAGCATATGAAATACATTTGGCAACAACATGCACTTTGAGAGTGCAGACAGCCCAATTTTCATCAATTAATATATTCTGTAGACATACCCTCATTCGCTCTCTTTTCCTGAAAGCTGATCTGTCCAGTTTTGGAGTTGATGTCAGCGGGCCAGGGAAGCTAGGGTCGATAGGGGGTTTAGCTCGCTCGTCTGCGAGAACAAACTGCCGCCATTGCTTGCCGTGCTACCGAGGTCCTTTGTCCCTGAATTGCTCACACACTCCGGCAGATTCAGTGGGGGTCTGGTGGCAGATTTCTTTGACTTTATCGTTGGAAATGCATCTGCTTTGAATGTCGCAGGATATCCACACATTCTTGCCATCTCTGTCGTAGCATAGCTTTCGTCGGTAAAGTGTGCGGAACAAACGTCCAATTTCTTGCCACTTTGGCATCTTTGGGCCACTGGTGCAACTTGAATCCGTCCCTGTTCGTGTTGTTACACCCTCCGACAACACACCGACGAGGCATGATGTCTCCAAGGTACGGAAAACAGTCGAAAAAAACGGAAAATAACAGAGCTGATTTGACTCGGTGTTTGAGAAAATGACGGATTGCTTCCTGATCCGAGAACGAATAATAGAAAGGCGTTTGATTCGCCAAAATTAACCCATTTAGAGTTCGGAAATCGGTTAAAAAAATATATGGTCTTTTTTCTGCAACATCAAGGTATACATTGACACTTACATAGGTCTGGTGATAATGTTCGGAAAGAACAGCAAGCTATAGCGACATTAGCTCGGATTCAGACTCGGATTTCAGCGGCTTAAGCGATTCAACAGATTACGCATGTATTGAAACGGATGGTTGTAGTGTGGAGGCAGGTAGCGAAAACGAAATTGAAGAAGAAACTGAGCCATATCGGTTTGAACCGTATGCAAGCGAAACCGACGAAAACGACACGACAGCCAGCGACACGGGAGAAAGCGAGGACGAATTCGGCGATCGCCTTCTAACCAACGATTGGTATGTGTTTGTTTGGCATTAAAGGAAACTAACAACTATGAACTAGGTTTACAGCATATGAAATACATTTGGCAACAACATGCACTTTGAGAGTGCAGACAGCCCAATTTTCATCAATTAATATATTCTGTAGACATACCCTCATCCGCGCTCTTTTCCTGAAAGCTGATCTGTCCAGTTTTGGAGTTGATGTCAGCGGGCCAGGGAAGATAGGGTTGATAGGGGGTTTAGCTCGCTCGTCTGAGGGAACAAACTGCCGCCATTGTTTGCCGTGCTACCGAGGTCCTTTGTCCCTGAATTGCTCACACACTCCGGCAGATTCAATGGGGGTCTGGCGGCAGATTTCTTTGACTTTATCGTTGGAAATGCATCTGCTTTGAGTGTCGCAGGATATCCACACATTCTTGCCATCTCTGTCGTAGCATAGCTTTCGTCGGTAAAGTGTGCGGAACAAACGACTGACCATTTTCGTCGGCTTTCCCCCACACCCTCGTATTTTGAACAACATTCGTCCAATTTCTTGCCACTTTGGCATCTTTGAGCCACTGGTGCAACTTGAATCCGTCCCTGTTGGTGTTGTTACACCCTCCGACAACACACCGACGAGGCACGATGTCTCCAAGGTACGGAAAACAGTCGAAAAAAACGGAAAATAACAGAGCTGATTTGACTCGGTGTTTGAGAAAATGACGGATTGCTTCCCGATGTGACGTCACATTGTGCGAATAATAGAAAGACGTTTAATTCGCCAAAATTCACCCATTTAGAGTTGGGAAATCGGTTAAAAAAATATATGGTCTTTTTTCTGCAACATCAAGGTATATATTGACGCTTACATAGGTCTGGTCATAATGTTCCCCTTTAATGGCGGCTCGCAGGCTTGTGTCAGATGTCCTCGCTCCGTGTCTTTATTTAGCGTGGAAATCTGCTTCTTTAGGGTTCCGGAACCTGATCCAAACGTGTGTCTGCTCATACCCTTCCCGGTAAAGATCTGGATCTGAAAGAGTCCATTATGATCTCAGAGAATGTCACATCTAATAATAATAATAATACCTGGGATTTATATAGCGCTTTTCTAAGTACCCAAAGTCGCTTTACATGTAGAACCCATCAATCATTCACACCTGGTGGTGGTAAGCTACTTTCATAGCCACAGCTGCCCTGGGGTAGACTGACGGAAGCGTGGCTGCAATATGCGCCAACGGCCCCTCCGACCACCACCTATCATTCATCATTCAATTCACCGGTGTGAGTGGCACCGGGGGCAAAGGGTGAAGTGTCCCGCCCAAGGACACAACGGCAGCGATTTTTGGATGGTAAGAGGCGGGGAGCGAACCTGCAACCGTCTGGTTTCTGGCACGGTTGCTCTACCCACTACGCCATGCCGCCCCAATCTGTCTGATTCATACTTGCCAACTCTCCCGGATTGAACTCTTAACCCTCATTTGTAAAAAAAATAACATGGCGTGGCGAAGTTGGTAGAGTGGCCGTGTCAGCAATCGGAGTGTTGCTGGTTACTGGGGTTCAATCCCCACCTTCTACCATCCTAGTCACGTCCGTTGTGTCCTTGGGCAAGACACTTCACCCCTTGCTCCTGATGGCTGCCTGGTTAGCGCCTTGCATGGCAGCTCCCGCCATCAGTGTGTGAATGTGTGTGTGTGAATGGGTGAATGTGGTAATACTGTCAAAGCGTTTTGAGTACCTTGAAGGTAGAAAAGCACTATACAAGTATAACCCATTTATCATTTATTATACAAACAGTATTTGTACACCTTTAACAAAGATTTTTATACTGTCTACAGAGATTCCGTTTTTTTGGTGGTACTCGAAACCTTTCTGGGTACCTGCGAAAGGGTGTTCAGCATGGTTAGAAAAATAGTGACAGAGAATAGAACAAGGATGGACAATTCAACCCTTAACTCAACAATGAGTAGATGAGTGTTAGGTGTGTGTATATGTGTAAATAAATGAACACTGAAATTCAAGTATTTCTTTTATATATATATATATATATATATATATATATATATATATATATATATATATATATATATATATATATATATATATATATATATATATATATATATAATAAAATAAATATATATATAGCTAGAATTCACTGAAAGTCAAGTATTTCTTTTTTTTTAATAAATGTTTTTATTAAATTTGACAGGTATTACAATATACAATAGAACAGTAGTCACATTTTCCCCTTTTTTTTCCCACCCACTTCCAAGAACAACAACCCGACACATACCCCATACACACATAGCCCCCACCCCCCCAGGTCCTACATACAGTAAGTTAAAGGTACAGTCACAAATGGAAAATAATTAGTACATCACTTTCTTCTCAACATAGGCAGATAGTAAATATACACCCAGAATAAATATAAATAAATAAAAACAAAACAAACAAAAAAAAACTACCAAAAAGGAAGCTGGTTTATGAAAGGTGAACTTTTCATGTGTCCTGTAGCGTCTTTAATTTAGCTATGTAGTCAACCACACAGCCCCAAACAGAATAAAACTTCCCAGGTGCCCCCCTAAGATTGAACTTTATTTTCTCCATATCTAAATACATCATAAGGTCTTTAAGCCATAAGGAGGCTTTGGGGCAGACTGGTGACTTCCACTCCAGCAAAATTCTCCTACGTGCTAATAAGGATGCAAAGGCGATACTATCCTTACATTTTCTCCTTATTTGGGGATCTGATACCGTCCCAAAAATAGCCATTTCTGCACATGGTGTCAGATTTAAATCCAATGCCTTAGCAAGGTGTTTGAAAATAGTTGTCCAATAATCCAGCAAATGGGGACAAGACCAAAACATGTGCGTCATATTTGCAGGTGACATGTAACATCTGTTACAAGTATCCGAGATATTGGGGTATATTTTGGAGAGTTTGGAATTAGTAAAATAAATACGATGGACAACCTTAAATTGTATTAAATTAAGCCTTGAACAGGATGTACTGTTATTAATTTGGGTTAAGGCAGAATCCCAATCTCCATCATCTATAGATCTGCCAAGCTCTTCTTCCCAACTCCCTCTGATTTTATCAAGAGACGTTTTACCAAACTGGGATATTAAGATGTAGATTTTGGAGATTAGGCCTTTCTGATTTGTGGGAATATCTAAAATTGAGTCAATTAGCGAATTAGGTGGAGTATTAGGGAAAGAGAAACTATTTAATTTAACAAAATTACGAACCTGAAAGTATCGAAATAGGTGAGATTTTGGTAGGGCAAATTTTTCACACAGTTCACTGAAACTAGCGAAGACATCACCAATATATAAGTCCTTTAGCCTGCTAAGGCTTGACTGCTTCCATAGAGAAAACGCTACATCTGTGTTGGGAGGGAGGAAGAGGTGGTTATTATGAATGGGGCTGTGGTTGGATAAGCCCTGCAGGCCGAAAGTATTTCTAAATTGAGACCAGATTCTAAGGGTAGAAATGACAATTGGACTACAAGTAAATTGGGATGGTCGATAAGGTAGTTTTGATGTAAGCAGATCCAGGAGAGAGGTAGAACAGGAACTAGCTTCAGACTTGCACCAGATTAATTCAGGTTCTTGGATCCAGAGAGTCACTTTGTGTATGTTAGCTGCCCAATAGTAGTATTTTAGATTAGGGAGTGATAAACCACCTACGGACCTATGCCTTTGCAGGAACTCTCTCCTAATCCTGGGATTCTTGCCTTTCCATATAAAGGATGAAATTAGTTTGTTTATTATGCAAAAAAAGGAATTGGGTAAAAAGATAGGCAAACATTGAAACAGGTACAAAAATCGAGGAAGCACATTCATTTTGATGCAGTTTACCCTGCCAGCTATAGTTATGTGTAAATCATTCCACCTTTCCAAATCTAATTTAAGTTTGTCGATTAGAGGTGGAAAATTGTCCTTGTAGAGAGCTGGTAACTTACGACAAATATGTACACCTAAGTATTTGAAGCTGTTCCTGGACATCTTAAATGGGAAATATCCATCAGGGATCTCAAGGGCCAAATTATTCACAGGGAAGCATTCACTCTTAGCGAAATTCAGTTTATAGCCAGAGAATGATCCAAAATTGTTTAGCAATTCAATAATCTTTGGAATGGTAGAGATTGGATCAGATATAAACAATAGTAAATCATCAGCGTATAGAGAATGTGTGTGTTCTAGACCGCATCTATGGATTCCTTTACTGATACCAGCCGTTTTAAGGGCAATGGACAAGGGTTCGATTGCAGTAACGAATAACAATGGGCTTAGAGGGCACCCCTGGCGTGTACCTCTGCCAAGTGTGAAAAATTGGGATAACATCCCATTTGTGCTTACAGCAGCCCTAGGAGAAGAGTATAGAAGTGCTATCCAAGATATATATTTGGACCCAATGTTGAACCTCTTTAAGACCTCCAATAAATATCCCCACTCCACCCTGTCGAAAGCTTTCTCCGCATCTAAAGAGACCACCACTTCTGGCGTCTCCTCGGATGCTGGAGAAAAAATAATGTTAAGAAGGCAACGAATGTTGGAAAAAGAGTGCCGGTTTTTCATAAACCCAGTTTGGTCAGGTGATATGATGTTTGGTAAAATTGATTCAAGGCGAAGGGCCAGTGCTTTAGCTAAAATCTTATAGTCAGCGTTTAAGAGAGAGATGGGACGATAAGAACTACAATCGGAATCTACTTTGCCCGGTTTTAGTAATAAAGTTATTGACGCTTCGGTGAGAGTTCGAGGCAGGGTACCCCGGTCCAGAGAGTCATTGTACATATTTAAAAGGAGAGGAGTCAGTTTATCTGAAAATTTTTTATAGAACTCTATAGGATAGCCATCTGGGCCAGGGGCCTTGCCGCTCTGCATTAGTTTAATTGAATCTACAATTTCCCGGATTACTAAAGGTTGATCCAAAGCGCTCTCTTGAGTAGTAGTTATGGATGGGAATTTCAAGTTATCCAGGAAACTCATCATGATTGTTTTATCAGCAGCGCATTGTGAAGTATATAATTCAGAGTAGAATGATTTGAAGGTGTCATTAATGACTGAAGGAATGACTGTAAGATCATCTGTGGGGGTTCTAATTTGTCGAATTTGCCGAGATACTGACTGACTTTTAATTTGGCGTGATAGATGGCGCCCTGCCTTCTCACCGTGCTCGTACAGGAAGCCACGCGATCGTAAGAGTAATTTTTCAGTTTCTTGTGTTGACAATAAATTATAGTTCATTTGCAGATTTTGTCTATCTTTAACCAGTTCAGGGTGTGGAGATACTGATAGCTGTCTGTCCAATTCTGTTATACTTTCCATGAGCTGTTCCTGTTTTTGTCTTCTCGATTTGTTTTGTCTTGCTGAATAAGAAATAATCTCTCCCCGGACTACCACCTTTAATGTCTCCCAGAGTAAAGACGGGGATATGGGAGTAGAGTTGTTGGTGACAAGAAAATCATCTATCACTTTGGAAATTGTTTTGCAGAATCCGTCATCATTGAGTAGTATGCAATTAAACCTCCATGGAGTCTGCGTTTTTTTTAAGAGTGTAAACGAAAGATCAAGTAACAATGGAGCATGGTCAGATATCACTATTGTTGAATATTCTACATTGTCGACAGCCGGAAGGAGATTATCATCTATGAAAAAATAGTCAATCCTTGAAAAAGTTTTATGAACCTGGGAGTAAAAAGAGAATTGTTTTTTATCTGGGTAAAGAAAACGCCACGGGTCCACACCTCCTATTTGACCCATGAGTTTTGAAATTGTTTTGGCCATTTTTAATGGGGGGCCCTGCCTTGGACTAGATTTGTCTAGCAACGGGTCTATTGCACAGTTCAGGTCCCCCCCCAATATTAAACGATGGGAACTGAGGTCTGGCAAAAATGAAAACACTTTCCTAATAAATGCTTCATCATCCCAATTGGGTGCATAAAGGTTGGCCAGGACAACAGACATATTATTAAGAGAACCTGAGACTATTACAAAACGACCTTGATGGTCAGTTATGACATTTGTTGGGCTAAATTGGGTTCTTTTGTGTATTAAAATAGCTGTACCCCTTGCTTTACTGCTAAAATTTGAGTGAAAAGATTGTCCAACCCATGCGGCCTTTAATCTATGGTGATCCTTAGTGGTCAGATGAGTCTCTTGTAGGAAAGCAATTTCAGTTTTAAGGTGTTTTAAATGGGAAAATACTCTACCTCTTTTGACTGGGCTGTTGATCCCTTTAACGTTCCAAGAAACAAATCTCAAGCAAGATAACCCTTTTTTGTTTGTATTAGCCATAGTCACATTTGTAAAAAATATGGTGAGATGACACAATGCCTTGTAGAAGGAAGTGGTATTAACATACAGACAGGACTGAAAGAAAAAACAAATTTGTAGGACCTAACACACAAAAACCCCAAAACAAAACCCATAGAAACGAGGAACAAATAAACCCTCCTAAACCACCCTAAGCTTGTCCTAAGAACTAGAACTAGCAGCGGGACTCCATAAACTCTATTACTTCCGTACGACATTAATCCGTGAACTAATATCACCGAGCGGATAGGGCTCCTTTATCTGCAAATGTGTCTATAATGTACAGTGGGTGCCACTTAAATAGAAATAAGCACCATATTGGCAACAGAATTATATATAGAAAATAATAATGGGGAAAAAATAAATAAATAAATAAATAAATGATGATAATAATAATAATAATAATAATAATAACACAAGTAACCCCTGGTAAGTGTCAGTTTCAAACTGGAAAAATTAGAGAAAATAGAGAAATAAAAATATCAATTTACAATATTTAAGTAAGTCATAACTTTTAAGAAATAGGGAAAGAAGGAAAAAAAAAAAAAAAAAAAAAAAAAAAAAAAAAAAAGGGAAAAAAAAAAAAAAAAAAAAAAAAGAAAGAAAAAAGGTTGCAGTGCAGAAATTGACCGACAGTTATAACCATACCTCAAATAAGTTGCACAACAGGATGATTAGTTGCCTGCAAGCCTGGATAAACAATGTCCATTGTTTTTCTGACGCACCCGTTAATGTCCTCTTCAACGTATTTTTGGCCTGAAACGTCTTCCATACAAAGTCATCTTCCACTAACCTGTGGGAGCGATGCGTTCGTCGTAGAAGTCCTGGGCTTTTTGTGGAGAATCAAAGTACAAGTTTTCATTTCTGAAGGAGACCTGGAGACGGGCAGGGTGCAGCAAGCGGAATTTAATTCCTCTCAGGTAGAGCGCATTTTTGATGGGGTTGAAAGCAGCTCGTTTCTTGGCCAAAACAGGGCTGATGTCCGGGTAAACTCTCAGCTCGGTGCCGCGGTAATCCAATTTATGTTGTCTGGCCCATCTGAGTACTTTTTCTTTCTCTTGGAAACGGAGGAATTTAACGATGAAAGTCCGCGGTTTTCCGGCGCCAGCATCTAGTGGTCTGGGACCGAGGGAGCGGTGAGCTCTCTCTATCTCCGGTGGGCTGGTGAAAACATCAGGACCCGTTATCGCCTTTAGTAAGTCCGACGCAAATTTGGTCGGATCTTGTTCTTTCTCGCTTCCCTCTGGGATGTTGATAATCCTCAAATTAGAGCGGCGGGACCGATTCTCGAGGTCGTCCACTCGTTCCAGGAGCACCGTAGTTTGGGACTGTAAAGACTTCACAGCAGCTTCCATCTCGGTGAGTTTTTCAAAGTTTTCACCCACTGTGACTTCGGTTTTAGTCAGACGGCTGTTAAATGACGTCACCTGTTGTCCTAATAAATCGACTGACAGCTTCAGGGACTCAGTCGACTGTTGAATCAGAAAAGCCATGTCCGCCTTGAAGCTATCTCGCTGTTTATTGAGGAGACCCTCAATGTCGTTCTTGGTGACTGGGTCAGATTGACCCTCGAGTTCGGCTCTCTTATCTTCAGACCCTGAAGCTGCTGCTGCGGCCGCCATGTTAGCTAACTTAGCTGAGACGCTCGCTGCTCGAGTTGTTGTTGTTGTCGGTTTTGTCTTCGAGTTGCTCATTATGTCTCAATAACCACACTATTTCGCACAAAAATAAGGGATGCGTCAGCCAGAAAAAAAACACCGTAAAGTAGTTAGACTTTAAAGAGTTAATGAAAAGTTTGACCGGAGCCCTCCTCTCGCACGTCTGCCCTCTACCTCATCAAACCGGAAGCCCCCAAGTATTTCTTATATATATATATATATATATATATATATATATATATATATATATATATATATATATATATATATATATATATATATATATATATATATATATATATATATATATATATTATATGAAATACTTGACTTGGTGAATTCTAGCTGTAAATATACTCCTCCCCTCTACAAGTATAACCCATTTATCATTTATCATTTATTATACAAACAGTATTTGTACACCTTTAACACAGATTTTTATACTGTCTTCAGAGATTCAGTTTTTTTGGTGGTACTCGAAACCTTTCTGGGTACCTGCGAAAAGGTGTTCAGCATGGTTAGAAAAATAGTGACAGAGAATAGAACAAGGATGGACAATTCAACCCTTAACTCAACAATGAGTAGATGAGTGTTAGGTGTGTGTATATGTGTAAATAAATGAACACTGAAATTCAAGTATTTCTTTTATATATATATATATATATATATATATATATATATATATATATATATATATATATATATATATATATATATATATATATAAATTTATATGAAATACTTGACTTGGTGAATTCTAGCTGTAAATATACTCCTCCCCTCTACAAGTATAACCCATTTATCATTTATCATTTATTATACAAACAGTATTTGTACACCTTTAACACAGATTTTTATACTGTCTTCAGAGATTCCGTTTTTTGGTGGTACTCGAAACCTTTCTGGGTACCTGCGAAAGGGTGTTCAGCATGGTTAGAAAAATAGTGACAGAGAATAGAACAAGGATGGACAATTCAACCCTTAACTCAACAATGTCATGTCTGTGTAATCATGTTTTGTCTTAGTCATGTTTAGTTTAGTTTCTGGCTTTTCACTCCCTCGTCTTGTTTCCATGATTACCCATTAGTTTCACCTGTTCCACGTTTGGACTCATTGTGCACTCTTGTTTATCACCATAGCAACCCATTAGTTTTCACCTGTCACGTCACGCACCTGTTTCACGTTTTGAGTCACGCACCTGTTTTCGTTAATCATGTCCATAGTATTTAAGTTCATTCTTTTCAGTTTGTCGTTCTGACGACATCCCCGCATTTATACTCTCCACCACATTTATGCTCGACACATTTCTAACTCCTTTTCATGTCCATCGTTCACGCTGCTCCTTTTTTGTCCATGCCAAGTAAGTTTTCTTTATTCAAGCCATAGTTTGCAAGTTTTGTTTAATTGTTCATAGTTTCTGCCAATGTGCAAGTTTTGTGTTTATAGTCTCGTTTTGTACCAACGCCCCTGTGCGCGCTTTTCGTTTAATCCTTTTTTGATAGTTTAAATAAATCATGTACCTACATTCCCGTCTCGCCCGTGCCAACTTTCCGTTGCATCCCGGAAAAGCAAACACCCAAGATCAAGTCATGACAAACAATGAGTAGATGAGTGTTATGTGTGTGTATATGTGTAAATAAATGAACACTGAAATTCAAGTATTTCTTATATATATATATATATATATATATATATATATATATATATATATATATATGTATATATATATACATATATATATATATATATATATATATATATATATATATATATATATATATATATAATAAAATAAATATATATATAGCTAGAATTCACTGAAAGTCAAGTATTTCTTATATATATATATATATATATATATATATATATATATATATATATATATATATATATATATATATATATATATATATATACAGGTAAAAGCCAGTAAATTAGAATATTTTGAAAAACTTGATTTATTTCAGTAATTGCATTCAAAAGGTGTAACTTGTACATTATATTTATTCATTGCACACAGACTGATGCATTCAAATGTTTATTTCATTTAATTTTGATGATTTGAAGTGGCAACAAATCAAAATCCAAAATTCCGTGTGTCACAGAATTAGAATATTACTTAAGGCTAATACAAAAAAGGGATTTTTAGAAATGTTGGCCAATTGAAAAGTATGAAAATGAAAAATATGAGCATGTACAATACTCAATACTTGGTTGGAGCTCCTTTTGCCTCAATTACTGCGTTAATGCGGCGTGGCATGGAGTCGATGAGTTTCTGGCACTGCTCAGGTGTTATGAGAGCCCAGGTTGCTCTGATAGTGGCCTTCAACTCTTCTGCGTTTTTGGGTCTGGCATTCTGCATCTTCCTTTTCACAATACCCCACAGATTTTCTATGGGGCTAAGGTCAGGGGAGTTGGCGGGCCAATTTAGAACAGAAATACCATGGTCCGTAAACCAGGCACGGGTAGATTTTGCGCTGTGTGCAGGCGCCAAGTCCTGTTGGAACTTGAAATCTCCATCTCCATAGAGCAGGTCAGCAGCAGGAAGCATGAAGTGCTCTAAAACTTGCTGGTAGACGGCTGCGTTGACCCTGGATCTCAGGAAACAGAGTGGACCGACACCAGCAGATGACATGGCACCCCAAACCATCACTGATGGTGGAAATTTTACACTAGACTTCAGGCAACGTGGATCCTGTGCCTCTCCTGTCTTCCTCCAGACTCTGGGACCTCGATTTCCAAAGGAAATGCAAAATTTGCATGGTTGGGTGATGGTTTGGGGTGCCATGTCATCTGCTGGTGTCGGTCCACTCTGTTTCCTGAGATCCAGGGTCAACGCAGCCGTCTACCAGCAAGTTTTAGAGCACTTCATGCTTCCTGCTGCTGACCTGCTCTATGGAGATGGAGATTTCAAGTTCCAACAGGACTTGGCGCCTGCACACAGCGCAAAATCTACCCGTGCCTGGTTTACGGACCATGGTATTTCTGTTCTAAATTGGCCCGCCAAATCCCCTGACCTTAGCCCCATAGAAAATCTGTGGGGTATTGTGAAAATGAAGATGCAGAATGCCAGACCCAAAAACGCAGAAGAGTTGAAGGCCACTATCAGAGCAACCTGGGCTTTCATAACACCTGAGCAGTGCCAGAAACTCATCGACTCCATGCCACGCCGCATTAACGCAGTAATTGAGGCAAAAGGAGCTCCAACCAAGTATTGAGTATTGTACATGCTCATATTTTTCATTTTCATACTTTTCAGTTGGCCAACATTTCTAAAAATCCCTTTTTTGTATTAGCCTTAAGTAATATTCTAATTTTGTGACACACGGAATTTTGGATTTTCATTTGTTGCCACTTCAAATCATCAAAATTAAATGAAATAAACATTTGAATGCATCAGTCTGTGTGCAATGAATAAATATAATGTACAAGTTACACCTTTTGAATGCAATTACTGAAATAAATCAAGTTTTTCAAAATATTCTAATTTACTGGCTTTTACCTGTGTGTATATATATATATATTTATATGAAATACTTGACTTGGTGAATTCTAGCTGTAAATATACTCCTCCCCTCTTAGCCCCGCCCTCAACCAAGCCCCCGCTCCACCCTGACCACGCCCCCCCACCCCCCACCTCCCGAAATCGGAGGTCTCGAGGTTGGCAAGTATGGTCTGATTACATTAATGGATGCTATGTTTAATGCCATCCCCTCTGCTCCTTTCAGGTGGCATCCCTGGGCGTGACCACCTTCACCCTGTGCGCCCTCTGCATCGACCGCTTCCGTGCGGCCACCAACGTGCAGATGTACTACGAGATGATCGAAAACTGCACCTCCACCACCGCCAAGCTGGCCGTTATCTGGATCGGGGCCCTCCTGTTGGCGCTACCCGAGCTGCTGATCCGTCAGCTGGTGGTGGAAGAAGCCGAGATCCCGGGAGAGCCTCCGGTGGAGCGATGCATCATCCGGATATCCACGTCCCTCCCGGACATGCTCTACGTTTTGGGCTTGACCTACGAGGGCGCCCGGCTGTGGTGGTGCTTCGGTTGCTACTTCTGCCTGCCGACCCTCTTCACCATCGGGTGCTCTCTGGTGACGGCGAGAAAGATCCGCCAAGCCGAGCAGGCCAGCGTGCGCAGCAACAAGAAGCAGATCCGCCTGGAGAGTCAGATGAACTGCACGGTGGTGGCGCTGGCCATCGTCTACGGCGCCTGCGTGGTGCCCGAGAACATCTGCAACATCGTGTCCGTGTACATGGCGGCCGGCGTTCCTGAACACACAATGTCCGTGCTGCACCTGCTCTCCCAGCTGCTGTTGTTCTGCCGGGCCGCCGTCACGCCCGTGCTGCTCCTCCTCCTGTGTCGCCCGTTGGGCAGGGCCTTCCTGGACTGCTGTTGCTGCTGCTGCTGCAGCCGCACGCCTTCGTCCACCACAGCCAGTGACGATAACGAACACGAGTGCACCACCGAGCTGGAGCTATCGCCGTTCAGCACCATTCGCCGCGAGATGAGCAACTACACGCCAGCCGGGTCCAACTGCTGAGCTGGTGGTCCGTCCACCTTACCCAGTCTAGTCACATATCCAAACGGGTGCATGAAGGACGGTGTTTTAAGGAACTGATTACCACCGCCAAGCAGAAAGGAAATTTGTGTCTTTTCGTTTGCTAGTTAGCAGGAAATCAACAGTTTTCAACAACAGAGACCTACCACATTCAAATACAGGAGTGATCGACACCGAAAACCTTGGTCAAAGATCTTCTATATGACAGGAGTACGCTGCTATTTCTAAGGATCACCTGCAAAAATGCAAGTCATAGATTCTCTGTATGTCAAGAGAAGTCTAGTGTTATTAGAAATCTACCGCAAAAATAACACTAGTCGAGGATCAACCTCAAAAACCTTAGTCATTTTTAGGGATCGACTGAAAATGTGTTAGTCCAAATACTCTTAAAGACGGTTGTGCTTTGCTGTGTTTAAGGACTGACTGCAAAAATATCAGTCAAGATCTCCTGTAGGACAAGAGTACTTTTTAAGGATCAACTGCAAAAATGCAAGTCATAGATTTTCTGTATGTCAAGAGTGTTATTAGAAATCTACTGCAAAAAAAGACTAGTCTAAGATCAACCTCAAAAACCTTAGTCAATGATCTTCTATACAACTTGTTATTTTTAGGGATCAACTGAAATCTTGGTAGTCCAAATACTCTTAAAGACAGTTGTGCTTTGCTGTTTTTGAGGACTGACTGCAAAAATGTCAGTGAAGATCTCCTATAGGACAAGAGTGGCCTGTTTTTAAGGATCAACTGCAAAAATGCAAGTCATAGATTCTCTGTATGTCAAGAGAAGTCTAGTGTTATTAGAAATCTACTGCAAAAATAACACTAGTCGAGGATCAACCTCAAAAACCTTAGTCATTTTTAAGGATCGACTGAAAATTTGTTAGTCCAAATACTCTTAAAGATGGTTGTGCTTTGCTGTGTTTAAGGACTGACTGCAAAAATATCAGTCAAGATCTCCTGTAGGACAGGAGTGCTTTTTAAGGATCAATTGCAAAAATGCAAGTCACAGATTTTCTGTATGTCAAGAGTGTTATTAGAAATCTACTGCAAAAAAAGATCAACATCAAAAACCTTAGTCAATGATCTTCTATACAATTGTTTGTTATTTTTAGGGATCGACTGAAAATTTGCTAGTCCAAATACTCTTAAAGAAAGTTGTGCTTTGCTGTTTTTGAGGACTGACTGCAAAAATGTCAGTCAAGATCTCCTATAGGACAAGAGTGACCTGTTTTTAAGGATCTCCTACAAAAAACGGTAGTTGAAAAGCCTTAACATGACGGCAGTGCCGTGCAATTTTTAAGGATCAACTGCAAAAATGCAAGTTATAGATTCTCTGTATGTCAAAAGAAGTCTACTGTTATTAGAAATCTACTGCAAAAAAAACAATAGTCAAAGATCAACATCAAAAACCTTAGTCAATGACCTTCTATACAACTGTTGTTAATTTTAGGGATCAACTGAAAATGTGCTAGTCCAAATACTCTTAAAGACAGTTGTGCTTTGCTGTTTTTAAGAACTGACTGCAAAAATGTCAGTGAAGATCTCCTATAGGACAAGAGTGGCCTGTTTTTAAGGATCTCCTACAAAAAAACGGTAGTTGAAAAGCCTTAACATGACTGCAGTGCTATGTGCAGTTTTTAAGGATCAACTGCAAAAATGCAAGTCATAGATTCTCTGTATGTCAAGAGAAGTCTAGTGTTATTAGAAATCTACTGCAAAAAAAGATCAACATCAAAAACCTTAGTCAATGATCTTCTATACAATTGTTTGTTATTTTTAGGGATCAACTGAAAATTTGCTAGTCCAAGTACTCTTAAAGACGGTTGTGCTTTGCTGTTTTTAAGGATTGACTGCAAAAATATCAGTCAAGATCTCCTATAGGACAGGAGTGCTTTTTAAGGAACTACAGCAAAAACGGTAGTTGAAAATTTTCAACATGACTGGAGTGCCATGCTGTTTTTAAGGATCTACTGCAAAAATGCAAGTCATAGATTTTCTGTATGTCAAGAGTGTTATTAGAAATCTACTGCAAAAAAACACTAGTCAAAGATCAACCTCAAAAACCTTAGTCAATGATCTTCTATACAACTGTTGCTATTTTTAGGTATCGACTGAACATTTGCTAGTCCAAATACTCTTAAAGACAGTTGTGCTTTGCTGTCCTTAAGAATTTATTGCAAAAATATCAGTCAAGATCTCCTATAGGACAGGAGTGCCCTGCTGTTTTTAAGGAATTATAGCAAAAACAGTAGTGGAAAAGCTTCAACATGACTGGAGTGCTCTGCTGTTTTTAGGGATCTACTGCCAAAATGCAAGTCATACATTCTCTGTATGTCAAGAGAAGTCTAGTGTTATTAGAAATCTACTGCAAAAAAAACACTAGTCAAAGATCCACCTCAAAAACCTTAGTCAATGATCTTCTATACAACTGTTGCTATTTTTAGGGATCGACTGAACACTTGCTAGTGCAAATACTCTTAAAGACGGTTGTGCTTTGCTGTTTTTAAGGATCGACTGCAAAAATATCAGTCAAGATCTCCTATAGGACAGGAGTGCCCTGCTGTTTTTAAGGAACTACAGCAAAAACAGTAGTGGAAAAGCTTCAACATGACTGGAGTGCCCTGCTGTTTTTAGGGATCCTCTGCAAAAATGCAAGTCATACATTCTCTGTATGTCAAAAGAAGTCTACTGTTATTAGAAATCTACTGCAAAAAAACAATAGTCAAAGATCAACATCAAAAACCTTAGTCAATGATCTTCTATACGACTGTTGTTATTTTTAGGGATCGACTGAAATTTGCTAGTGCAAATACTCTTAAAGACGGTTGTGCTTTGCTGTTTTTAAGGACTGACTGCAAAAATATCAGTCAAGATCTCCTATAGGACAGGGGTGCTTTTAAGGAAGTACAGCAAAAACAGTAGTGGAAAAGCTTCAACATGACTGGAGTGCCCTGCTGTTTTTAAGGATCTACTGCAAAAATGCAAGTCATAGATTCTCTGTATGTCAAAAAAAGTCTACTGTTATTAGAAATCTACTGCAAAAAAAACACTAGTCAAAGATCAACCTCAAAAACCTTAGTCAATGATCTTCTATACAACTGTTGCTATTTTTAGGTATCGACTGAACATTTGCTAGTCCAAATACTCTTAAAGACAGTTGTGCTTTGCTGTCCTTAAAAATGTATTGCAAAAATATCAGTCAAGATCTCCTATAGAACAGGAGTGCCCTGCTGTTTTTAAGGAATTACAGCAAAAACAGTAGTGGAAAAGCTTCAACATGACTGGAGTGCTCTGCTGTTTTTAGGGATCTACTGCCAAAATGCAAGTCATACATTCTCTGTATGTCAAGAGAAGTCTACTGTTATTAGAAATCTACTGCAAAAAAAACACTAGTCAAAGATCCACCTCAAAAACCTTAGTCAATGATCTTCTATACAACTGTTGCTATTTTTAGGGATCGACTGAACATTTGCTAGTGCAAATACTCTTAAAGACGGTTGTGCTTTGCTGTTTTTAAGGATTGACTGCAAAAATATCAGTCAAGATCTCTTATAGGACAGGAGTGCTTTTTAAGGAACTACAGCAAAAATGGTAGTTGAAAATTTTCAACATGACTGGAGTGCCATGCTGTTTTTAAGGATCTACTGCAAAAATGCAAGTCATAGATTTTCTGTATGTCAAGAGTGTTATTAGAAATCTACTGCAAAAAACACTAGTCAAAGATCAACCTCAAAAACCTTAGTCAATGATCTTCTATACAACTGTTGCTATTTTTAGGGATCGACTGAACATTTGCTAGTCCAAATACTCTTAAAGACAGTTGTGCTTTGCTGTCCTTAAGAATTTATTGCAAAAATATCAGTCAAGATCTCCTATAGAACAGGAGTGCCCTGCTGTTTTTAAGGAATTACAGCAAAAACAGTAGTGGAAAAGCTTCAACATGACTGGAGTGCTCTGCTGTTTTTAGGGATCTACTGCCAAAATGCAAGTCATACATTCTCTGTATGTCAAGAGAAGTCTAGTGTTATTAGAAATCTACTGCAAAAAAACACTAGTCAAAGATCCACCTCAAAAACCTTAGTCAATGATCTTCTATACAACTGTTGTTATTTTTAGGGATCAACTGAAATCTGGTAGTCCAAATACTCTTAAAGACAGTTGTGCTTTGCTGTTTTTAAGGATTGACTGCAAAAATATCAGTCAAGATCTCCTATAGGACAGGAGTGCCCTGCTGTTTTTAAGGAACTACAGCAAAAACAGGAGTGGAAAAACTTCAACATGACTGGAGTGCCCTGCTGTTTTTAAGGATCTACTGCAAAAATGCAAGTCATAGATTTTCTGTATGTCAAGAGTGTTATTAGAAATCCACTGCAAAAAACACTAGTCAAAGATCAACCTCAAAAACCTTAGTCAATGATCTTCTATACAACTGTTGCTATTTTTAGGTATCGACTGAACATTTGCTAGTCCAAATACTCTTAAAGACAGTTGTGCTTTGCTGTCCTTAAGAATTTATTGCAAAAATATCAGTCAAGATCTCCTATAGGACAGGAGTGCCCTGCTGTTTTTAAGGAACTACAGCAAAAACAGTAGTGGAAAAGCTTCAACATGACTGGAGTGCCCTGCTGTTTTTAGGGATCCTCTGCAAAAATGCAAGTCATACATTCTCTGTATGTCA